>NC_091009.1:19356528-19674028 GCF_041146395.1 Eulemur rufifrons
TTAACGTTGTTGTCTATTAATTACAATACTTGAGACACCTCATATTCTGTTTCTCTTAATCGCTCTTATTCTTGACTATGGGCCATATTTTCCTACAAGTCTAGAATTTTTCAAATTCTATGTTAGATATTTTGGGTAATATGTTGTAGGAATTCTGGATTACGTTAGCTTCTTTTAATTGGTATTTAGTTTTGTTCTGGAAGACAATTAAGTTCCTGGCAGCTGCTTTTGAACCTGTCTGTCTTGGTTTTATGTTTTGTTAGGGTGAATCTCTTGGTTTTGACTTTATCCCTTGATAGTGGCATTGTCCTTATTTATAAATTGTGTCTTTTTAGAGGTCTCAGCTATGCATGAGGTGCTCATGAAGTCTCTCTTCTCTGGATGAGCTGCAACTCAAATGTCTCTCAGTACTCTGTGGTTCTGATAATCACTGATTGTCACTTCATCCCTCAGCTGTCACACGTTGCTAGGTCTTACAGAGCCTTCCATGATCATTCACGTATGGCCTAGCCTTGGACTAAGGGCTCATGGTGACCTCCCAGTGCAGACGTTTAGTGACCTTCCCCCAACTCTTGCACAATACCCTTTTCTCAGGTACTTTATCCTACAAATTCCAGCCACTTCTAGCCTCAAATGCTGATCTCTGTTCCTCAGCTCAGCGTGACTGCTGCTGTTTGAGCTCTACCTCCTGCACTGGCAGTTAGAGAGAGTGCCCCCATTCATGGGGCTATGGCATTTGTGGAGTTTATGTTATGAGTTGCCCTTCTTTCAAGTCTGTATGCTATTTACTATCTGAAAAAAATGTATCATATGTTTTGTCCAATTTTATACTTGCTTACTGCAGAACAAGTCTGACAGCAGTTATACTATCATGACCCAAAGTAGAATCTTCTAGTTATATTTTTAATATAAACACTTTTCTGTATCTCCAAGCTACCATTATTTTTAATTTTTATCATTTATTCTACTAATTGGCCTGCCAATATTGTCTTTGCTCCCCATCCACTTCACTTCTCACTATGAGCAGAAGTCAAAGTGTTTTTTTTATCAAATGGGAGTCTGATTATGCCACTCCACTGCTTAAAACCCTTCAATCCATCACAGTTCTTTTAGGTTAAAGGTAAAATTCTTCAAATGGGCTGCATGGTCTTGTCTAAATGCACCTGTTCAGTATCCTCTTAAACAAAGATGACCCTGATCTCTGTCTTCCCCAGCCTTACCAGATATGCACTTCTAGGGCTTTTGCATATCCCAGCCCTTCTTCCTGGAATTCTGTTTTCTGAATTAACTTCTTCAGAGCTCACTTCAAGCATCACTTTCTAGAAAAGCCTTCCCTGATGTCCTCGACAAAGTCAGATTCTACTAAAGTAAGCTTCCATAGCATCATAAATTTCTTCATAGTACTTAATCATTGCTGCAATTTTACATGTATTTCTATAATTATTTAACTAATGGCTCTCTCCCCCACTGACTATAAGCTGTATTAGGGAAGGGATCATACTTGCTTTTGCTCAATTTTATATCTCAGTGCTTGGGAATTGCAAGCACAGAATAAAGATTTGTTGAATGAAAGAATTCCTACAGTAGGTCCCTGAACCATTTGTAAATATAATAGTACATGTAATTAATATAATTTCTGCACTATAAAGATAGAATAAGCCAAAACTGAATTCAGCTGGGGGAATTTAGTAAACACTATATAAACAGCTTATGTGTGAATGAAAAACTCCTTGGCTATGTCTATGCAAAGTCACACTCTACAACGAAAATACAAAAGGTCAATTAAGCATTTATATATTTTAAACATCCACGTGGCATCCTGTATTATTTTTTATTCCCTGTGTACCTACAGATTTAAATCAGAAAATTTCCCATATAATTTCTGAATCTAGTCATCAAAACAGCAGAAATTCATTGAAATAATTTTTGATGAAATAATTTTATGCTTTCTTTTAAAAATGTGCATTGCCCATTTTTAAAGGCTCCAACTCTTGAATGAATATATGTGGCCTAGTTACAACACAAACATTTTATTTGTTTGGTATAAATAAGCAAGTTTTATTGTATACTCCATAAGAATTTAAGCTAGATTTAATATGAAAAATATTTTAATATGAAACTAAAATACCACATTGACACAATTTACAGATTATATTGCATTATGAGAAAGTATACACTTGATGAAACTGTACAGATTCTCATGTTCTGATCTTCATTATTATCTTTATTTTGTCTCAAATATTGCTAAAAATGCAGTCAATCATAGCATAAAATTTTGTTACTGATATTTTAATTTTAATGGTATTTATATCTCAAGGTTTGCCTATCAGTCTTCACTTTTAGAATATTCCAGCTAGACTGTAAGGGACCTGAATAAAAACACTATTATTCATATATTCACATATATAGGTATATGCATATTATGTATTAATGTATGTGTTTATGTGCATGGATGTATGTATGGTGTATCCCTTATTAACTAGCATGAGCATGTAGTAGTAAGAGTATCAAGTAAAATTTGCTGATTGAGTGTTGAGGAAAAACACAGACTCTATTAAGTGTGAACTGGGCATAAAGCAACAAAGACTCTCTTATAACTAAAATAAGATTGGCAGCTATGTCAGGACCTCTGCTGTGGTTTTTTTATATGAATGTCCCTGTAAGGACAATACGAAAAAACAAACTCAGTTTTTCCTACTGTACTCTCACAACACAGAACACTTCTGTGACCCCAGATGTGTGGGGGGTTTCCCCCCCACACGCCAAGCAATTCTGAAGATGATTTTCCAGCAGATACCAGCTGGTGTTCTCTAATTCAATTCGATGCTGACACTATCTACCTGGAGATAGCACCAGATCCCACAGGTGGAGAGCTCAGTCTCATGAGACTGTCATCCACTTCCGATGCCAGTCGTAAGCCTCAGGTTGTGGGCTGCGCTTCTGACCCACTGGCTGTAAATCAGGGTTCCCACACCCCCTCTTTGGTTTCCATTAATTTGCTAGAGCGGCTCAGGGAACACTTGTTTACATTTACCCATTTATTATAAAGGATACAACAAAGGATACAGATGAATACACAGTAGGAAGAGATGCACAGGGTGAGGGACGGAGAAGGGACACAGCTTTCATATCCTCTCCAGGGGTCCCACCCTCCAGGAACTTCCACGTGATCAGCCATCCTGAAGCTCCCAGAACTCAGTCCTTTTGGGTTTCCAGAGTTTTATTACTTGGCATGAATGATTAAATCATTGGCCAGTGGTGATCAATTCAACCTTTAGCCCCTTTCCTCGTCCCAGAGGTTGGTGGGTGAAACAAAAGTTGCAACCCTCTAATCACATGAATGGTTCTCCTGGCAACTAGTCCCCATCTCGAGGCTGCCTAAGGGACCCCAGCCACTGGTCATCTCATGAGCATATGAAAGACACTTGTCACCCCAGTGATTCTAAGGATTCTGGGAGCTTTATGTCAGGAAACAGGGACAAAGACCAAATATATATTTCACAATATTGTTCCCATTCAGATTTCTTCTCAGCTGAACTATTTAAAAAATAAATCATTGGTTTTTGATACAGTTGAGAAGGCAAGGACTTTTGTTTCATTCACTGATACATTCCAAAGGCCTAAAACAGTGCCCAGAAAACTGGCGGCAATCAATGCATTTAATGTTGAGTGTATGGAGAGGAAACTGGTGCATCATGAATTCAAGTAATTTTCCCTTAACCCAACAGATAGTAAATTGAAGAGCTGGGATTCCAACCTCTATTTGTTTAAAATAATGCTTGGAGTAATTTATACAATTCCCAGGGGAGGGAAATGCATTAAATGATTTATTCCTCATCTATTAGTCTGCACATAAATTGGTGCAAATAATTCTAGATGTGCTTATGTAAGAATTGCCAAGTTTTGTTATCAAACAAATCATTTTGTGTCAGTACATCACGACTTTTATACTGGCTCTGGTAATGATGTGTTCTCTTTCCATCTGGCAGAAACAAACAAAAACAAAATTAAATATAAACAAAAAACAGCTTTCAGAAATTATGTGTCAGATTGCTTCTGTTTTTCTGGTCCTCGTCTGACTTGAAGTCATGGTGGAGTGGAGAGCAGAAGGAATACGAAGAAAAACCTCTTTTCTAGAATCCTAGAATCCAATTAAAGAGTTACATAAGTTAATAAGTTTCTTTTTTAAAAAAGCAGATATCCTTATGGTGAATTTTTCATTTTATTCACATTATACGATGAATTTCTTTAATCATGTTTTTTTCTTAACCCCAGCTAAAGATAGCCCATTTAGGGTTCAGTTTCAGGGAGAAAGTTTCGGAGGATGATGCACTCTTGCGAGGGCTGCCTGATGAAGGTTCTTCAGAAAAGAACATCATCTAACTCGACTCAAAGGAAGTGTCAGAAGTCATGGAATAGTAGGAAGACAAAAAAAAAAAAAAAAAAAATGGAGATTGGAGGTGATAAAACCAGATTTCCCCTGGTTTAACCTTTTCCCAGGATTCTATTATCATCTACTCTGAAGGTGCTCTAATAGGTGTTGAGACTCGCCTTCAGCACTTCTCAGCATTAGAAAATATCCGGGGTAATTTTCTTGCCTTCTCTCTGCCTGCCCTGTGAAATTCATACAACACAGGCACACAGGAGTCCAGTTGGCCTTTTGATTCAACAAGCTAGAACTTACCAGGGTCCGGGGGAGTCCTGGTTTCTAACCTGTCTCTGCCATCTGCAGCTGTTATGTAACCAAGCTCCAGCTTGCTTTTCTGCCAAACAGGGGAGTAGGGGAGGAAAGGTTGTTGCTACAGATAGTCTCTGCTGTACTTTTGATTTCAAAAAGGCACAACTGAGTGACTCATGGGCAGTCCTAAACTTGCCTAAATCATCCAAGGTTTGGATTTATTTTGTCTATTTTCCCACATATGGTCCATCCAGGACCATCTAATGTTCACAGCAGCTACCAGACACCTGTTGGAAGAATATAACTACTTCAGCTCCCACAGGGAGGAATTTGTGGATTAAAAAAGTCAAAAGGCATCATTCTCTTACTTATTCATCAACTAAGAAATATTTTGAATGCTATATTATATATATATATAATATAGCATATATATGTGTCTCTGTGTGTATAATAAAGCAGTAACTCTGAGGTTTTTAAGATTTCACAAAATGTACAAAATAAAATTTAAAATGGGATTGAAGTAGACTTGTCAATTTTTTAGTCTAAGACCTTACGGATGAATATCAGTTAACTAAGTCAAGAGTGGAGGAAAGAGGATTCCAGATGGAGGAAATAGCATATGCAAAAGCCTCCAAGGTGGGCTAAAGCAGGGTGGGATGTAGCGCTTCTGGAGAGAGGCTCGTCTGCCTAGAGCACAGATGGAAAGAGCGTGGGGCAGATCATACAGGGCCTTTCAGGCCAGGGCACTTTGTTTAACAATATTGTTTAAAGTAAGAGATCAGATACGTTGGCCTGTGTCAGACACATTGCTGGTACCTTTAGCTGCCATAAGATCCTAATGCATGGTAGCCCTTCTTTGATTGTTGCCAAGCTGAGAGATGGATGTAAAAGAAGATGAAAGCTCAGAGGAGGCTAGCGTGATTTCCGTTAACCTTGCTGTGTTGCCAGACCACTAAATGCTCTCAAGAGATGGAGAAATAAAATGGTTTCAATATTTTCCATTATGATACAATTGCAAAAATGGGTATTCATTTTAAAACAGCGAAGCATTTTTTCCGAACGCGTATGGCACCCTGCCATAAGGAATTCCAGTGTTCTCCAGATTGTTAATGAAGCCCTAGCATAAAAGAGCAATCAATGGCCTCACTATTTCCTTCAGTTTCCTGTGCGCCACATCTGCCTGCTTCTATAACCACACTGTAATTTCAAGAAACATGTGTGAACTGCGTTTTACAGTAGGATACATTGTCCGGAAGGTCCCTGGCCAGCATCCTATAGGGGGCAGAGGTCCATCAGACTGCTACGGTGGCAGATGGCAGCTTTTTGGGAATCTACTGACATATGGTCTGCACTCACGATGGTGAGGCACGCTCGTCACCCCATGGCCGGATTTGCTGCAGCAGCCCCAGCTCTCCCCGCCTCTGGTTCGTCTTGCACAGATCACTGTTCCTGCAGCATCGTGTTCATTATATCTCACCCCTGTTCAGAAATAACACCGCAACAGGCTAGCACGTACCGCACGTCACCTACCAGGCACTGCGGCACTAGTTGCTTTCCCATATGTTCTCTCATTCAGTTTTTGCAACACACTCGTGAGGTGCTCAGGGATCTTTGGTGACTTCTTGCTACTAATCAAATCACATTCAAACTCTTTAGGCGGAAATTAAGGTGTTCATGCAATGTGCACCTTAGACGGCCAATGTCCCTCATTACTCCTTACCATGCTGTGCCATTAGTCCTTCCGTACTCGTGTCTGTGCTCCACCTTCTTTTCCTTGCCAGGGACCTTTCTTACTCTTCTTCACCTATTCAGGTTTTTAACTTCAGCAAGGATCACCCCCAGTTCACCTTTTCCGGGAAGCCACTCTTAACCAAAGACCTTCCCAATTACAAAGTGGTCTTTTCCTCCCATATTTATCCATTTATTCTATGCTTTGCTGGTATAGACATGTCTACTTATCGATTTGAAATAAACAGTTGTCTAGATTTTTTCCATGATGATTTAATTGTCTCTTCGAATAGATTGTAAGCACCTTAGATGCTGACAGTTTCCTAGGGTGGCTCTTGTAGCCTTAGATTCTGCAACTAATTATTGAATTGAGTTATGTGCCTATGAGAGAAAATTTTAGTGAACTTGCCTTCAAGTTACCATGACTGTAAATACGATACTGACCACCGGAGCTTGGGTTGTGAGGGTGATTCACTGAGGTTCTTGTGCTATTCAGCACGCCTCCTGCGTGGTGTTGGCTGACGCACGAGGTGTGGTTGGGAGGGTCGCTGCTGTTGCCCCAGAACTTCTCTTCTCCACCATAGTGAGAGGAGAGTCATCTTTCTCCTTCGATGACACTGCGGCGATACAAAAGCTATTCAGACACTCGAGCCTGTCAGAACACAACAATACAAAGAATGTCAAGCCAACAATTTTAATGAGTATTTACTCATTCAGTAAAATAAATCAGAGCCTCATGTCCTCTTGGTCACAGAATCAGAAAAGACTTTCTTGGTCAATGGGACATTTACACTCTTGAAATACAATGTCCTGTATCTGTGAGAGTGTCCCGGTGAAAGAAGTAGGGTGCTCAGTCGGAGAGAGTATCTCAGACTCACACCCCCAAACTCCAATTTCTTTGAACCCGTGGCCATTAGATATTTTCACCTTTCTTTTTATGACCATTTAAATTACAGTTTCTCTATTTCAGTTCTACTAAATATGAATGAAGCAGGTGAAGTGTGGCCCAGTTGGAACATTACAGTGTTTGGGGCTGGTTACTATCTTTAGCAGAGATGCTGGAATCCATTCTCATCTCATTTGCTGAGCGCTCTATCATTAAAGTGTCATTGAGAACTGACACCACTTAATTTTAGCAGCTTTCAATTCTCGTTTGCAGCAAGAATAGCTTTAAATGGAGAGGAGTGCAAATTACAGAGAGAGGGATATTTTTACACCACACTCAGCATTTTATCAAACAAAGCAGCCTCCCGGGGAATAGAGGACAATACATTATAAAACCAAACTCTCCTCTGATGCTGGTAAATGGGTATTTAATCTTCTGATTGCAGGCATCCACTCTGATGAGCCTGTCATGAATATACTGGCGGGGACATTATCTGAGCTGTTGTGCTTTCCTACTCCTCAAAATATCCTTGGTTTTTATTTCGGGTGTGGTCAAAATAAAAAAAAAAAAAGAAAGAAAGAAAAAGAAAAAAGCTTCAGAGCTCAGCTGTCCCCTGCAGGCCAGCACAGAACCTTTACCTCTTTGCAAATTACAGAGCTCTGGAGAGTTTTCCCCTATTAATTGCATAATTGCTTTTCCTGCCAAAGTAATTTGAACCCTTGGGGGTTAAGAAAATCACTTACTGTGAAATAGTGGCAATTTTTAACCCATTCAGCTGGAGTTTCTTTGCCTAATTAAATGTAAAACGGCTGTTTGCTGCCCACAGAGTGTGTGTGTTTCTGATGCTGTTCAAATCGCTTTGCCTGGGAAGCCTCTGAGTATTTAAACCTTGATAGAAATGTTACATTTAGCTTTTGTGTGTCCTGGCGACTTGCATCATGATTTCATGCAGGAGAGAACTTTATTTAACCATTGACTGATCTCTAATATTTGTGTCTATTTTTCTGTGCACGAAAAAAATAAAGCCATCATCCGTTAAAGAGAATGTTTTGGCTGCTGGTAAAATATCTCGTCGCGTGCTGGCTTTGAGAGCTGCTCAAAGGGTTTTCCTAGAAATCCAAGTTATTATTCTGTGATATAAAAACGTGGGTCCAGAGGCTTCATGACTTTTCCACGGTCACACCTGAAGCCAGCTTTCAGATTCCCAAATTATCCCTGCAATTTTACCACTTTGTTTCTTGCCTTAGCATATAAGTCCCATGCTTACATCATGAACTATTCATAAGAAGCAATTTAACCCAAGGGTTTATGGTTCTAACTACGACTCTAATTTGCTGTTTTTAAAGATATAAAATTGACCTATAGCAAAGAAGCATTAAGCATTCATTCTCTACTCAGGAGAACATGTTTTGTTGCCTTGCAATGTCTCGGTGTAAACAGTGCAAGAAGAGAGGCCAAGCTGGGCTGTAGGCTGCAAACTGATACAAGAGAAACTTCAGTTTATAGTCTTTTTCTCCAAAATATCAGCTTGACACACGGCTTAAGCTGTTTAATTTCCACGATTTACTCTTTCCTTCCTCTCTTTTCCCTTTGAAATTTTGTCTTAATTTTTTTTTCATTTTTTCCATTTCTAGTCCTACTATTCTATGTATTAATATTTGACCCTTTGGATATTTAGATGACAGCTCATTAACAAAATTTAAGAGTTCTTGTGAAAGTAACACTAAACCCTTTGAAAAGCTCAGATATCAACCGAAACATAAAGGCATTGGATAATCAGAATACATATTTGTTCCCTCCTAAGAAACATGTTGTCGGAAATAAATTTTCCTCGAGTGTAACTTGTGGCAGAGGACAGAAGTGTAGGGGAGGAGGTAGAACTTCTTCTTGAAGCTATTTGGCTAAGCCTGTGTGGAGAAAATGAGGCTCAAAAAGAAGACATGATGTGTCAGAGAATCCAGGAACAAAGGGACAAAGCTGGACTAAGACTCATCTCAGACATTCTATTTCTATCATTTTGTCCACCCCGTAATACAATACCATCCATTGGACATGAAGTCCCAAATATTCTTATATGTCTTTTATGTTACTTGAAATGATTAAATCGCAACATTAGCAATTATATGTTTTATGTGTGTGTGTGTGTGTGTGTGTGTGTGTAAACTTTTTAGCTATCCACATGCTGTTACTGTTAGGCTGTTTCTGTTACAGATAAATTCTCAACATCTACAGTCATTATTCACCCTGGCAATTTCTTGACCTTCTTTAGAGCACAGACCAAATCATTAATCCAGGCTGAGCAGCCCTGTAGACCACTGCACTCTTATCATCATGGAGATCTAGAGTAAGTAGGTCTACCTTTCCATCTACGGGTGCCAAACAACCCTCATCTATGGAAAGCAAGCCTCTGGCCTTATCTGTAAATTTCATTCAAACCACCCACATAGAAAAACAGGTAGGATTTGGGCATAGTCAGTTAAGTTGGATTTGTGCAGAGGAACGAAAACAGAGGTAAACGCATGGATGTGGAATGTTGAGTCGCTGGGTTAGGTTCCAGCTTAGGATGCTGGAACGTAGGTTGAGACTAGATTGTGGAAGATCTCCAATACTGGGTTAAGGAATGAATTCTTTACTGTTTAGGCAATAGATATCCTTTGAAGCTTTTGGAACATGACATAATCAGAGCTCTGTGGTAGCACTGTCCAAGGTGAATTTGAGATGGGGAAATCACAGGCAGAGTCAAGCATATTGCAGTAGCTCTGCCGAGAGGTAACAAAGTCCTCAATCTGGTTTTGTCAGGGAGAACAGAAATAGAAAAGTGGATGTCAAAGATATTGTAGAGATAGAATTGACAGACTTCATTCTGGAATGCAGGGGGAGAAAACTGGGGAGAGGGAAGTCATGCTAGCTAGACATTTCATGATTGCTTTAACCATCAGGAGGGCAATGCATTTGATAAAATTAGTAAACACAGGAGACTCAGAGAGGAATACTGGGTATTTGAGTTTTATCCATAATGAGTCTGAGATGTCTTTGTGATAACTAGTAATGCCCAGTTTGTAGCTGAAAGTATACAGGCTGGGATGGAGAGAGAGAATCCCATTCCATCTATATGGAGAAATCAAGAAATTGAATGAGGTCATGAAGGAAGAGAGAATAAAGGAAAAAGATCAGAGTCCAACTCACATCTTTAGGAAATACTAGAGTGTTGGCCAAGGAAAATATGTCAGCAAATTAGAAATGGAAAAGACAGGTAGGTGAGAAGCCGAGTGTGGAGCATCGTGAGAGTCGAGGAAGGAGAGACCCTTAAATAGTAGGATGACACTATTGTGTGTCACTGTGTGTCACTGTGTGTCACTATTGTGTGACACTGTGTGAAATACTGCAGAGAAGCAGCAGCATAATAACGGAGGGGAATAAAACCACTAAACTGAGTGGGTTCTGGAGCAGAGAACTTACAAAGACAAACTGATGTTTAGAGGCTTAATAAGTTTAGAAAAGTCATTCAGGAAAAAACTTTCAACAAGAATACCAAAAGAAGCTTGGCAGAGAAAGGAAAGAGAAATGAGAACTTAACCAGCAGACAGAATGAAAGTAAGGTTTTGAAAAAGAAGAGGCCTGATCGTGTTTTTATGAAGAGACTAATGATACAATCACGAAGAAGGGAGAGAGAGGCAACTTTTGAAGCAAGACCTTGGAACAAGCAGCAGGGGATGGAAACAAATGCATAAGGGAGGCTGGTTAACTGTGAAAAGAACCAAGGTTATATCTTTCTCAGGGATTGGCAGGAAGGAGGAGAAGAATGGGTGAAATTATAAGGAAATGTTTAAATAAAAGAGGGAAAACAGGGCAGCTTGTGCCAAAGGTTATCAATAAAATATGAAATAAAGTTAAATGAAGAGAGGAAGGGAATTGAAGATAGGTATTATGAAGTACACTTCAGTAGGTACTGTAGAAAATCAGATTTGTTATTATTTTAACAAGCATTTATCTAACGCATATTATGTACCAAGCACTATTATACCAGTGCTTTACCTATACAGTCATGCATTGCTTACCAGCGGCAATAGATTCTGAGAAATGTGTCGTTAGGTGATTTCATCACTGTGTGAACATCACAGACTGTGTTTATACAAACCGAAATGGTATAGCCTAATATACTTCTGGGACCACCATCGAATACACCATTCACCAAAACATAGTTATGTGGCACATGACTGTATTAGCTTATTAAATATTTTTAACAATCTCAAGTGTTATTAACACCGCCATTTTACAGATGGGGAAACTGAGATATTGTCCAAGGTCACACAGCCAGGAAGCAGCAGAGTCACGTTTCTCAGGCAGTCCTGCTGGAATGTGTTTCTCTACAATACGCAGCCTTTCTCCTGTTGGCCGTCTATCGGCTACCAGCAAAGGGGATGGCCAGCTATCCCAGCGACATAGGTGAATCTTATCACCTCATTAAGAATGGAATTAATTGGTCCATTGTGCGACTCTTTATCATGTTCTGTTGCCCAAAGGCCAAAGCAGAGGAAATAAACAGTGAATTTTCCGGGGGTCAGGGATAAACATGGCCATTAGAATCTCCGGGGAGCTTTTAAAAAATACTTATATCCTGAGACCTAGCCCAGAACAACAATATGAAAAGACAGACAGTGACTCCAGGAATTTTTTTTTAAAAACTCTCCAAGTGATTGTAACAAGTAGTCGGATTTGAAAACTACTGAACTTGGCAAATCCAGATGGAGGAAAAAAGAGGGAGGAAGTGTTTCCTTCACACACTGAGGACAGCTGAAGGTGGGTGGGTAGACAGGGAGGACAGGAAAGGGTGGAGGCTCCATAGATCCAGATTTGGGGGGAGTGGGCAAATTGAGGAGGAAAAGATCGCAAGAGAGGAAGCTGTGGTTAACCAGGGACATTCTTGATGGTTATGGGAGAGCTCCTTCCAGAAGGAATAATAGAAACCCCTCGTCACTGTTTCTGGAAAGAATTAAACATCTGTCCCCCAAATGATCACATTCCTGCAAAAACAGAATCATACATCTAAAACAAAACTGGTTCATGGACAAAGTATATACAGTCTATAGTGCAGCAAGAGCCCTTTCATCTGGGCTTCTCAAACTATCTGTAACGAAAGAGCAGGTTTTTTTGTTGGTTGTTTTGTTTTAATTTCCAAACTGTTGTGATCTGATATTTTTGTAAAATAGAATAAAAAATGAATTGCTAGGATATGAATTAAAAAACCCAAATGCCTACAAAATACAAACTCAAATATTTTTATTACTAGATTCAATAGACATAAAATTGCTCTGTCCAATTGCTATAATTTCTCTAAACGCTCTCAATTGCTATATCTTAACATCTCATCACGGAACAAACACTTACATATGTCTTTCCTTCTCACCAGAACAGTGGAAACATTGTACAAAACAAACTCAACTGATTTTCTCTTAACAGTTATGTGACTTTGGAGAAGTTCCCTAATACATTTGAGGATCCATTTTCTCATCTGCAAAGGGAGATTAAGGACTGTTGGAAAAAGTAGAAAATACATGCATAAAACATCTTTCCCATTGAGATCATACGTAATACTCAATGAGCAGTTGCTATTATGTTGCTGTGAAATTTCTCATTCCTATGTATATAGCTCAGAGTCTGAAATAAGAATAGAAATCAAATCGAAATAATACACAAAACTCTAGAATGTTAGATCAGAAGGGGATTTAGGATTACAAACTTGATGCTTTATCAACGAGGAGACTGGGTCTCAGATTGATGGAGTAACTTACTTGCCTGAGGTTTTGCAGTAGATAAGGACCAGTGTTGGGACTCAGGTCTTGGTTTTCTGATTCCAAGTGCATTGCTCATTTTCTAATGGCCATTTAAAAAAATGAATTCCCAGTGATAGGCGACTCTATGTGGAGGGCTGGTTATGGAGAAGCCTGGTCTGCCTGTACATCTGGTTTCCATCCATTACATCCTGGGGGCCAGTGCTCTCTTCTCTCACTGCTCACGTTGGCATCTTATGTATGTTGATTTAGACAAAGATATGTAGCAATGAGAGTGGAAAAATAAGAGGGAGGAAAAAATGAAGTGCTTGTTGACCAGAGAGTAAAGATCAAAATATACTCTTCCTCCGTATTTTGTACTGTGTGTGGACCTCCAAGTCAGAGACGTCATAAAGAGGACTTGAGTGACAAATCTGCTGTTTCCAATCCTTTTCTTCTTTGTTCCTGCAGCACTGAGCTTCCAGGCTCTTCAAACTTGACTTGCTTGTGTTTTCTTGGATGCTTTCTGCTACTTTGCCAGTCATCAGTGTCACAGTGGAACTCTCTCGCTTGGCATCTCAGCATGAAATGACTTGTTAATAATAGAATAAGCTGATACTCATTGGGTCTGAGCTGCTCTGATAGACAGAAGTGATCACCTCTCTGGTTTTTTTGCATTTGCTTATGCTGTTGAGAGAATATATAGCAATGACTCTAGAACTTTGGCCACTATATGTGTCTTTGGAATATTAAGCAAAAATGCACACAATTTAAATTTAGTTTTATTCCAGATAATGAGATTGAACAGTTATAACAGTATTCGCTAAGAATTTGTATAGGCCCTTTTTAATTCCAATAACTCAACTAGAATTCTGCTTGGACAACATATGATGTTCCCTAATTTTAGTATTTTATTTTGTGTGATTAGGGACCACGTATTATGCAGGCTTTATTAGTCATTTGTTTTTTTTTCTCAAAGAAGCACATGAACTCTCACAGTATATTATTTACACAGATATTTTATTCTCACACATGGCATAGATTAACCTGCTCTTCTTAAAAGCTTGTATAACAGTTATCTGTCCCTCAAATGGATATGGCATCGTTTGAATTGCCCTTTGAACTTACTTTTGCTCTGAAGAACATGGATTTGTAATGATCCATATCCCTGAGTCATACAAAATTGTTTCCAAAGAGGCCATGTGAAGGTACAAGTAGAGTCTAAAATCAAGGTAGGGAATGAGAAAACAGAACTTCCAACTATAGCCTGTAGCCCACTGTTTTAAGCAACTAAATCCTTCATCCAAAAAAGGCTACTAAGGTGCCACTGAAATATGATCAGGCCAGCAAACTTGATATTATTGTTTTTCATCCACTGGGTGGAACAACAGGGTATAGTTTTTCTCTCCTGTTTCTTATAGCTGGCACCTGAAGAAAAAAATCCTCTGCTATGGCTTCCTCCTCTTCCTCTTCTGCCTTCTCCTTTTCTTAGAATAGCACATTTTTGTTCAATAATTTTCCATGAGAGGTCTTGCCATTTCTTTCACCGATCTTTGGATGCTGGTATTCTTCAATTTTTTTCATTTCATTTTGGACATTCATCTTTGGATTCATATCTGTACTTTTCTTGTCAGTTGCTTCAAGACTAATCATTTTTTCATAATAATTTAGGCACCAAATACCTACTGCTTCATTTAAGCAGAACTAATAAAATATATTCTCTTAATACTTTTATTTGGGGTGTTCAAAGGAGAGTTAGTGCCCCTTTAAAGCTTTGATGACTTATTTTTTATTTTAAGGTCCAGAAATAGATGCTGAAAGGGTCTGTGGCATTATTACATTCAGGCCTCTACTTTCAGTACTATTAGTATAAAAAAAATAAGGGAACAGAGATATCTACATATCGCTCTCTTTACTCTCTAGAGCTTTTGTATAACTATAATAGGACATTTTAGCTTATGTGCTAGAACTAATTCATCTAAAGGATTGATGCCCCCTCCAAAGTTGTCACCTTGGGAAAATACACTATTACGCATAAATTCCATTAACACAGTTTGCTCAAATAACGTTTTATAACCCCCTTTTTGAAATAATCTTGAGGACCTGATTAATGGCAAATTGATTTTTTTAATTTTTTTTTTTTTTTTTTTGAGGACGGGCTTGTTTTTTTGGAAATAGTCAAATGTCCTGTAGGAGTAAAATTGGATGGACAATTTGATCATTGGTGGTATAATATCATCCACGGTCTAAAAAGAAATTTGACTCTAAATACATGACACTGATCCTCAAGGCATTTCCTACAGATTTATGGGAATTTTTGAGCAACGACAGTGCCATTAGAATAAGTGTGTAGCCAACTACGGTGACCAGTTTGATAGGCTGTGACCTATTTAACAGAAAGGCTCTGGAATGTAAGTTAAATCAAAAATATGATTGAGATTCACAATTTTTAACTTTCCTTACCTTTGTAAAGTTCTATATTGTCTAGCATCAGATCAAAAGGATCCTTCATTTGGTCAGGATAAAGGCAGCCAGTCCTGGAAGAACCAAGAACTAAACTCCAGCCTCCTTTTTAGACTTCATAACACTAGCTCTTGGCTTTCTTTGGCTCTGTGGTTTGCAGAAACCTCTTTTCTGTCTTTCAGTGTGTTGTTTTCACATACGGGTTTCTTTGCTTCTTGTATTTTTATTTCTCTGAACAAGTAGAAAGGATTGAAATTGAAGACAGAGAGCCTAACTGAGACAGCTGAGACAAGGGCCATTTGCAATAATGAGAGAAATGTTTCACTACAAATGAAACTGCATATCCTTTTAAGTATATGTGAGATATATTTTTGTTTTTCTTTGCAGTTGGAAGCCTAGTGGATCTGCCTAAATTTTTGATAAAAATAAAATATAATCAATCTTTTTAGATAACATACATGATTTTCCTAAATATGTTAATATTACCTTTGGGTGCCTTCTCTTTAGTGTACCAAACACTGTTTGACATGGTACAAAAGAATTCAGCACTGACTTCCTGAATTATCACAAATCTTTAATTACAGGTGCCTGTGTTTCAAGGTTGTAGCTGAGGCTTATTTATTAAATACTTTGATGTTCATCGATATTTCATCTTAATTTTAATCAACTAAGTATCGTAACCCTGAAATGACAAAAATGACTTTTTGCTTCAAGTGTGCCACTATCTTCTTATATTTTTTATCTTCTTATATTTTCTCATAAACGTCATAATAAGAAGTTTGTTTCAAGTGGATGGGCAGAGCCACTTAAAATCACCCATGCTCCTTATTTCAAAAATGAATAATTAGATTCAAGTGGTTAAAACATATTTTTGTCTCATTAGTTAACACAGGCATTTTTGATATTGTATTTGCTAAGTATTTCTTCATTCAGTAACCTAGATTCAAGGTGTAACATCTTCAAAAAAATAAACGCCCTTAATCTTTGATGCCCTTAGTGTATAAATAACTGCAGAAGAAAAGTATCACAACATACACTTGCATGGGGAAAGCATATTTGAACCATTGGGACGAGATAGATTTCATCAGTAAGACTCAATCAAAAACTGACATTATATAAACAGAAATAGAATCCCACTTCCACCCAAACTATGTTGTGTAGCTGGTTATGTTTCTCACATTTTCAAAATTCTGATTTCAACATGTGTTCTATTTCTGATGAAAACCATGAGTTCTGCCCTTTTTCTGAAAGCATTTATCTTCTCCCCCTTTGGGTGGCTTGTGATTTGGTTAGTCATGCATGGCTTGAAATTCTAACATTTTTGCTTCCCTTTAGATAATATTTCTGGATGTTTGGATCAGGATGTCAAAATTCCCTCTGCTCCATTCTCAAGTCCTAGTTTTAATTCCTTTATCATGCTGCAGTTCACGGTTATTAGATTTCCCTTGGACCTTTATTCAAAAGGTAATACATCAAATACACAATGCACCAAGCTTCTCTGCATACTGAAAAAAATATGCGCTTTAGTGTTTGGAACAAGATATGATACGTACATACATAAACATATTTGAAATCCAAGTGTCTCCTTCAGACCTTCCTTTAAAAGAAGCCAGAAAGTAGATCGTGGTGGGGACAGAGACAGGGTGGGGGCAGATGTGGGGAGGGGGGTACAAAATTGAACTTTCCAAGATCAGTGCTTAACATAAAAATTTCATCACAATCTTTATCATCTTGCAGTGGTTGCAGAAAAGGCCTGGGCTCCCTCCACCTTTAACTTCCTAAAGTCGCCTATTTTACCTTCAAATCTGATGAAGTGTCAAAGTCATTTACCAGTAATGAGTTCTGCTGCAAATTTTATTTTGCTTGGAATTTAATTAATGGGCCAAAGACTTTCCATTGTGATTTGAGCAAATGAATAATAAATCAAGAAAGGAGATTTGTCAGGGAAGGAACATCTGTTTCTTACAAGCGTTACAACATGACTACAGCTTGGCTGTGCATTACCAGCACAAAGACAGTAGGAGTCCTCTCCGGTGGAGCTCTCTTCATTTATTGCTCCACTGAAGGTGAACAGAGAGCACTCTAATGGGCCTCTGGTGTTAATAAAAGCTTTGCGCTTCTCCAGTTTGGCTGTAGCCTCTTCCTTTAGGGTGCTACTGTCCTTAGTACATGGTTTGTTGAGCCACGTCAGGATTCTGCAGTGTCAGTACTTTATTGGATGATTAATAAGGGAAAGACAAATTCATAAGCAGAAACAATATGAAATTACCATCATATTAGTGTTCACTGTCATGCTTTTTATTTTGGGGGGTTTGTAAATGAGATCGTGATTGAAGTTAAGTACTTTGACTTGCACTGTCAAAAAGCAAAAATAGGTCACCCGACCTGTTGGGCTTTGTCTAGTTAACCAATAACCGACTATCTAGAGTAGTGTGACTTTTGTAATAGTGCCAGAGCATCCGGTCGATGGTTAAAAAGAGGAGAAGAATTAGTCTATCCACCAAGGTCTGCACTTGTGGGGGAAAAAAGAGACAGGATAGTGCTTTCTCTGCTATTTATTGCTGGAACACACTTTGCTCCTATACACAAAGGAGGTTTAAGTGCCCACTAGGTAGGAATAAATCGCCTTATGAAAATTTGCACTGCAGGGTTCATGATGACCCTTGTGTAATGTTTATAATGTATGCAGAGCAGTAATGGGCGCTAATGTCATGCAGAAATAACACCGGGTCCTACGAGTTACCTTTTTTAAAAAACCTTTTTTTGAAGGCTGGTAAAATGATAAGAAGAATTTTAAATTTTATGATTTTTTTATATGTCTCTGGAATACATCTTAGAGGAATGTTTCCCTGATGAACTGAGTATTTCCCATCATTAGAATAATGTGCAGCCCCCAAAACAATTCTTTGCAGCATCCTGCACCACGTTGCTCTGTTTGATATGGCATCCTTCATGCAATTTCTGTCTGAAATAGCTCTATAGAGTGAAAGCAAAAACTAGACATAGACATATCAGCTGTGGGAGAGAAGACAACATGAAGACAGAGAAAGGGCTTATTCTGGACAGGATCTAGTATGTACTGAGTCGACAGGATGGGCTAGGATTACTCCCATTTTCCAGTGTTTGGGAATCAAGAAAATAAATCTATCCCCCAAATTCAGACTGAAAACCCTACTACAGTTTGCCCACTGATTCCTTTTAAACATAAAAAAGGAAATTCTTAATTCCCTCCAGGAAGGATTGCCAGGTAAAATACAGGATGCTCAGTTAAATTTGAATCAACAACTGATTTTTTTTAGTATAAGTATATCCCATGCAACATATGGGACATACTTATACTAAGACATATTCATTGTTTATTTGAAATTTGAATTTAACCAGGCATTCTGTATTTTATTTTCTAACTCTGGCCACTTTACTCCAGGGAAAATTTCATATCATAAACTTTAAAATTTACAGTGACCAATACATTATCTAGTGACTACAATGACTTAAAACATTGTTAAAATTTGTTTCATTGTTAAGATTTAAAAAATAAGTATTGAACTTGAATAAATAATTTTGAGATACATTGGAAATAGTCAAATGTCTACTTATATAATTTGCTTTAGAGATTCATATATATGTAAAATAATATGCCAATTTTAAAAATATGCCCAGGCATGGTGGCTCATCCCTATAATCCCAGCACTTTGGGAGGCCAAGGTAAGAGGATCACTTGAGGCCAGGAGTTCATGACCAGAGAGGGCAACGTAGCAGGACCTCATCTCTACAAAAAGTTAAAAAATTAGCTGGGCCTATAGGCCCAGCTATTCAGGAGGCTGAGGCAGGAGGATCTCTTGAGCCCAGGAGGTTGAGGCTGCAGTGAGCTATGATCACACCACTGCACTCCAGCCTGGGTGATAGAGCGAGACCCTGTCTCTATAAACAAACAAACAAACAACCTTTGTCCACCCTCACATTTCAGGCCAGTCTTACTCAAACTCTTCTTTCACATTCTTGATATCAGTGTTTTTCATCACCACTGAGCCTCAGTTGTCATTAAAGAGTTTTACAGTGGCTTTCTGTGCACTTTCTTCTAAGCTGTTTGAGGTATAACACCTTTAAATTTATATATAACAGTGTCACTAAAAATATTATCCCAAGCCATGATGCCTATTCATAAGTAATCTTTAAAAGACTTGATTACAATGGCAGCCAATACTTGTAATTGTGGTATATACTACTAGAATAATTGCTAACCTTATATAAATATAACTGTTAAAGATAACTGTTATATTTCTTTGACTTATTTTTTATAGCCATGTGTATCAGCAATATTAATTGGTCATTTAGGGGTGTTCATTTTTTTTTCCCAAACAAGATGTTACTTTTCAAAATGAAGTAATTGAGAGTAAGCTCTTTGGAAATGAGAAAGTTCATAAGGCCTCCCTCGATTATATGGTAGCCCTCTCCTTTCTGAGGAATAATTGTTGAAAAATCTCTTCCCTTATAATTGGCATATAACAGAACTGCGCCTATTTCAAGAGCTTGGAGGTAGATTTTGCAACTGGAAGTTATCAAGGTCACTTCTGGAGCTAACTGACAGTGGCTATGCCCATTTTTCTTCTGAGTCACAGGAAACAAGAAAGACCTCATTTGGATGTATGTGTAGCGGGACCTCAGAAATTGGGAATCCACCCAGGCATGGTCAGGAACAAAACAATTAATCAAGGTAAAAGGAACAGAGTTATAAGCATATTCTACTTCTGTGATTCCATCTTTCTTAATTGTCTAGGTAAATTATATGTTAAAGTGAGGGTAAGAGTTCTTTTATTTTATGTTTGAACATTTGATATTAATTAAATGATCAAGCTCATATGGTATATTAGTCACCTAATTCTGGACATTAATCTTTGGTTTAATATAGTTAAATTGTGTGTGTCTGCCTATCATGGGCATGTAGATACATGTATATAATATGTATTTATACAAACATACAGAACAGAGAAGTGGAAATTTACTTACGGAATGGCTTTTTTTTAAAAAACATGATAAGAGAAATTCACTTCTCAATTTTAAAACTGGCTTTAGTTTTATATTTCTGAGGCTTAAGGGCATTTATTGGACTGGTTTTTGAAAGCAATTCATGATTTTTAAATTCCCGACAAGCCGGCAACTCTCAGGGTTATACAATATCAAGTTGTAGAACACAGTAGGGTATTCTACAGAAAGTGGCTGCACCAAAAATGCATGTTGAATGAATTAACCAGGAAATAAATTAAAAAAAAAAGACTGAAATGATTTCTTGCTTAAATAAACATGCCCTCACCCCAAAATTGATTACATAGAAATAAGGTGAGGGTAGCCATTGTGTCTCAATATTCTCACACAATCATCAAAGTTGATCCATTGCCCTTAGTCACTCTTAGCTTGTTTTCTATCTCACTTTGCCTGTGTAAACCTAGCCTTAAAATCAGTCTAGAGTTTTCATCTTTGAAAATGGAGGACTTAAATACCATAATTGATGATGTCATTTTCAGTGTGATGCCACCGAAACAGCTCACTCGTAAAACGCCTCATTTCTACTTAGTCTTTGCCACACGATGGTCCCCTAGGGAGACATATTGGAGTCACCTGGGGGACTTTTTCCAACTTCCTCCTTCATCCAGAGCTGAACAGGCCCCCTCTCCCCTTGAGAATTATTCTAACTGATGGGGTGTGTTGTAACCCTCAGGTGTGTTGGGATAGAAAATAATGTGAAAACAGCCAATCAAATGAAAAGCCAAACATCTGGCCAATTATCAGCTATTTTCCATTGTGCTGATATAGACAGTATGTGATCAAACATTCAGATAACAGAATTTTCTTCTCAATCCAGTATTTGCTGTCATATCAATGCCGCTTTAGACTCAATGGAGTTTGTGGAAAAAAATATATATATTTTTTTCTGCAACCATAAAGAAATGTTAGCCAGCAGTCCTTTTTTTTTTTTTTTTTTAATTTTTTGGGAGTTCAACACATAGTGGGCAGTAAAATTTCTTCTTGTGTTCTGATAATTTTTTTATGCACTTCTAACAATTATGAAGAAATTTCTGTTCATAAAAGAGAGAGCCTTAACATAAGAGGAAATAATTTTCATTGCAATCTCACCCATCAAAATCCCATTGCCTAACTCATAGTTATCTGGACAGAATTGTAGCCATTCCTCACACTTTACATTGGTTAGATCTGTCCATGTCCTGGACCTTGACCATAAGAGTGCTAAGATTTCATTCTCATTAGTACGGTTAGAAGGCATTTATCACTGAACTCCCATCCTTGTCCAGAAAGAAACCACAGTGTGTTGGCCTCTCTCAAGAGAGATAGTACCATGCCTGGCTAGGAGATGCTTTCACAGTGCAATGAAGTGGCATTCAGCACCTCTCTGTAAAACAAGGGTGGTTGCATTTTAGGTTACTAGTGTTGTTTATTTCATTATGGATTTAGGTCAATTTGTATGAACTTAGTACAATACTCATACAAAACTGTTCTGTTGGATTTCAACAAAATTATTTATGGAGGGGGTGCTGAGAACATGACTGTGAAAGAGGTTCGCTATCGATGAAGCCAGAATTTGGTCTCATGGAATATTTTAGCTGTTGGTCAAGTCATTTTTGTAAGGCTTATCCTTAGTAGCAGTTACAGCTATTTGGACAGAGAAACAATACTCTTTGTCTGACAAGAGATCCAAGCAAAGTGCGATGTTTATAGTCTACCAAGATTTTTCCAACCAGCCATGGAAGTCTCTTACTTCACAACGTACCTTCTGTGGGAAGGGGAAATGCTTGAGCCTTCAGTCTGTATGTTCTCACATAATGGCTAGGAAGGGAACACTTTCATTTAAAGAGTTGAGGGCGGGAAGGGGTGGGAGGCAGATAAACCAATGCTTATGGATGGATTTTCCAAAGTAGCAAGAGTTATTATATTGCAGTGACAAAAGACCGCCTTTCTCCTTATCAGAGAATTTGTACTTACTTTCCTTTTACCTGTAACGCTCTCTGCACTGTCTTCTCCCCTCAACTTTCTGTGGCTGGTTTCTTCTCATTTTTTAGGTCTTAGCTTACACATTCCAAACTGAGAGTCCTTTGCTCCCAAATAGATTCAATCTCTCCTCAACCAACTACCCCCCTCACTATTTACTACCACTGCATCCCGATAATTTCTTTCATAACACTTGTCACTTAAGTATCTTCTATTTCAGGTACTCCCTTCTATTTCCTTTACCTGAAACCATTGATGCCAGATGTATTTCAGAATTTAGATTTTTATTTTTTCTTTTAGAAAGATGCTATGGTATAAAAACAATATTTTGAAGAATCTGGGATAGCACCTGTAATCAAGCACATTAATATTTCTGCGTTAAAACATACGAATATTTGGCCGGGTGCGGTGGCTCACGCCTGTAATCCTAGCACTCTGGGAGGCCTAGGTGGGCGAATCGTTTGAGCTCAGGAGTTCGAGACCAGCCTGAGCAAGAGTGAGACCCCATCTCTACTAAAAAATAGAAAGAAATTATATGGACAGCTAAAAATATATATAGAAAAAATTAGCCGGGCATGGTGGTACATGCCTGTAGTCCCAACTACTCAGGAGGCTGAGACGGCAGGATCCCTTGAGCTCAGGAGTTTGAGGTTGCTGTGAGCTAGGCTGACGCCACAGCACTCACTCTAGCCTGGGCAACAAAGTGAGACTCTGTCTCAAAAAAAAAAAACCAAACAAAAAAAACATACGAATATCTCCACCAAGTGGGTTCAACAGATAAATAAAAAAAGAAGGATTTACTTCAATATAGATCAGATTTTATTGCTAAGGGAGTTTTAAAAAATACTTTCTGTTTTTAGAGCTTTATCAAATAATTGCTAAGGGATTATGAATTGAATTTTTTGTTCATTTATTTGTTCATGGTCTGTTAACACACTAGCCTATAACTTCCATCAGGACAAAGACCACATCTGTTTTGTTTGTCACTGTATCCCCAGTCTCTGGCACCATACCTAGTAATAACAGATATTCAAAAGATATTTATTAGATAAATAAATGAATAAATAAAACTACATGAGTTTTTTTTTTTTCTAAAGGAGTCTTTACTTGTCCTTTGTCCTCCCATAAAACACTACGGTCATAAATAAATGGCACCTGTGGAAGTTCTACAGAAGTCTTCCTATCTATTTTTTGATATTTGTTATCTTGCTATAGGATGCATGCCACTGGAATATGTGACAGTAGAAACCAATTTTTCTTCATTTTGGCAGTGGGAGGTGTTATTAAATATCTTTGCCTTTTGTGCCCAACTATAAGCAGAATTCAAATGATAATGTTCAATTAAGGGGATTATTCCTTGTATCATCAAACAGAGGCTAAATAGCATTAACTTAATGTTATTCTTTTAAAAATAAATGGTCCTCAAATAATATAAAGGGTATAATTCAAAATGTTCACTTGTAGGTCAGTTTTTTGAAATTTAGAAATATTTTTCCAAGGAAGGGAAAGAGCATGGAAGAGAGAAACTGAAGAAGAGAGAAAATGATAGAAAATACATTTTTCAAGATGTTAATGTTGGTGAATCTAGGTAAGGTATGTGGGATTCCATTGTACTATTCATTCTTTAACTTTTCTGTAAGTTTGAAATGTTCCAACATAAAAAGTTAGGAGTCATTTACAATAGAATTAAACTGAATAAAATAATTAGAAATAAATTTAACCAAAGATGTATATGAGTTGTAAACTGAAAACTACAAGATAGTGTTGAAAGAAATTAAAGATTAAAATAAGTGGACAATATCCTGTGTTCCTGGATTGAAAGACTTAATATTGTCAAGATTATAATACTCCCCAAGTCAATTTACAGATTCAGTGCAATACCTATCAAAATTATAGCTGCATTTACTGCAGAAATAGAAAAACATCCTGATATAAATACAATAATTCAAGGGTCCCAGAATAGCCAAAACAATCTTGAAAAGGATGAACAAAGTTGGAGAATTCACACTTCCTAACTTCTAAACTTATTGCAAAGCTACAGTGAGCAAGACAGTATGGTACTGGCAAAAGTATAAACATATATGTCGATGGAATGGAACCAAGAATTCAGAAATAAACCCACACCTTTAGAGTCAACTGGTTTTCAGCAAGGGTGCCAAGACCAATCCATGGGAAAAGAATAATCTTTTCAACAAATGGTGTCAGGACAACTGGATATCCATTTGCAAACTTGAACTCCTACTTCATATCATATGCAAAAATTAACTCTAAATGAATCAACAAGTTAAATGTAAAAGCCAAAACTATAAAATTTAGAAGAAAACCTAAATATAAACCTCCATGGCCTTGGATTAGGCAATGGTTTCTTAGGTATGACACCAAAACTACAAGCAGCCAAAGAAAGAGTATATAAATTTGACTTTATCAAAATTAAAATTTTTGTACATCAAAAGACAATATCAAGAAAGTGAAAAAACAGCCCACAGAACAGGAGAAAATAATGTAAATCACACATCTGATAAAGTCCTGGTATCCAGAATATATAAAGAATTCCTACAACTCAACAACAAAATGACAAATACTCAGCTGAAAACTGGACCACAGATTTGAATAGACATTCCTCCAAAGATACACATATGGCCAATACGCACATGAAGGATACTCAATATTATTAATCATTAGGGAAATTCAATCAAACCACAATGAGATGCCACTTCATACCCATTAGGATGGCAAAAAAAAAAAAAAAAGGAAAATAACTAGTGTTGATAAGGAAGTGTAGAAATTAGAACCCACATACATTGCTGGTGGGAATGAGAAATAGTGTAGCTACTGTGAAGTCTGGCAGTTCCTTCTTTAAAACATAAACATAGAATTACCATATGACCCAGGAATTTCACCCTTAGATATATATCCAGAAAAGTGAAAATATATGTGCATGCAAAAACACAAGCATTATCAACACAAAGGTTTATTATAGCATTTTTCAAATGCTGCAGAGTAGCCACAGAGTAGAAACAATTTAAATGTTCCTCAACTGATGAACAGAAAAACAAAATGCGGCATATATCCAAGTAATGGTATATTATTCCACCATAAAAATGAATGAAGTACTGATTCATGTTACAACATGAATGAATCTTGAAAACATACTAAGTGAAAGAAGCTAGACACAAAAGACGACTTATTGTATGACTCCATTTATATTAAATGTTCAGAATAGGCAAATCCATAGAGACAGAAAGTTGATGGATAGTTTCCAAAGGCTTGTGGATGATGGGGGAATGGAGAGTGACTGCCAACAGGTAGGGGGTTTCTTTTTGGGGTAATAACAATGTCCTGGAATTAGATTTAGATACTGGTGATGATTGTACAACCCTAAGCATATACTAAAAAACACTGAAGTTTACACTTTAAAATGCTGAATTTTATGGTATGTGAATTACATCTTAATTATTTTTAAAACTTGTGGGACAAAGATTTTTGAACATGTAGTCTCTACAGTAAAGGAACAACTAATTTTATTTGGAACAGACTGAAGAGAAGGAAGTGAAAAGCAGGGAGATGGGAGAGGGCGGTAATAAAAAAAGCATCTATGAAACACAAAATGTGAATAGAATTAAAGTTTTCTTTGAAAGCAGTTAAGAGCAGAAATGAAACTTCAGAGACTTTAAAGAGTGATGAGAAAGAAAAACCTGAGGGAGTAGTATAAAATGCAGAGTGTAATGATACAGATATAAAATAAAATAAGAAGACGGCAAGCACAGAGAATAAAAAATGAATAGTCATCCTAAGTATTACAAGTATGCATCTTCCTAGGTGTTAGGAGCCTGTATTTTTCCTCGGTTGTTATGAATCATTTTATCAAGCTTGTAAAATCAATGAAGGAAGCAGCAATTCTTTCTTGTTCACTGTTATATCCACACTACACCTCTATTCCTAACATAGGGTTTGATACATAGTAGGTACTCAATGAATGTTTGTAAAATTAACAAATTAATTAATTCTATTCCAGATGGACAAACCAGAACAGACAGAACTAATCATAGTTACAATAGGAAAAAAAATTCCAAGCTCCATAAATATTAATCTAGAATTTGAAGGACTTCTACAATTAATTTGATTAAAAGAGACTCATATAATAGAAAAAAATGAGTTTTGAAAATAAATAAAATAACTATATACATATCCAAGTAGAAAAGATAGGTTATCCACAAAGAAACCGGCTTCAGACTTCTCTCCTCCCACACTTAATGACAAAAGATGACAGGGAAACAGATTGCCACCTGAGAAATATCAAGCCAAGTTATCACTCATGTGCTAAACCAAAGTTAAGAGGCTCTCAGTTAAAGAAGAGCTCAAAAATATGCCACTTTTAGACTCTGCCTGGAAAATAAATAGCATAAAGATAAACTCAAGCAAAATGAAAAATGAATTAAAGCAGAGGAACGATATACTGTAAAGGAATGGTAATAAATACAGAAATAAGTTCATCAGAGCTAATGCATTATTATAATAAATAATAATTGTAAATATGGTTCACAAATTTAATATAAATACCCAAAAATATTCATTGAGAGATAAGATACTGGTCCACAGTGTTTTTGAATCTTTTTCATGTCATGGCAGACATAGAAAATTATGATATTTGTAAAACACACCGGCGTAAGTGGCTGTGTCTGCTAGCAGCCTCAGGCCCCACTGGGTAGCCCTGTTAGCTGCAGGAGTAAACATCCTGGCACCCCTGCAGCTCAGTGTGCCCATGGCACATAGGTTTAGACGTTGCCCTCACTGAGCTGGAAAGCCAATGGGGAGTTGTGAATAACAAGTAAATGATAAGGGAAAAAAAGTCATGGAAAAAATATGAACGACAAGTATGCTTTCAATTTGGTGGAAACATATTTTACATAATTGGCATACACACACATTCACACAAATGTTAATATATTATCTAGGTGGTGGGATACACTTTATGCTTTTCCTTATTTTCCAAATATTCTACAATAAAGTGTTTTTTTCCTAATTTCCAAAATACTACAAATTTTTTATAATCTCCAAAATAAAGCCCAATAAGGCTTTAAAAAATTTGTTTGTTTTGTGTGGGTGCAAAATACCAACGGACAGAATAATGGAACAGAATAACCTCAAACAGATTCTAATATATATGCATGTGTATATATAAATACAAATAATGTCTAAATGTAAATATATAAATAAAAAAATAAGAATCCAAATGCATATGCTAATAAATGTGGTTTGGTGTGTGGCATATCCATTAATTTAATAAAGGGTATTATAACGATGTTTGCTTTCTCCATAATATTATTAGTCACCATAATTTCCAAAGGTTCCTTAACTTATTTACTTGAAGCACTTCAACTTTTCTTGACATTCGTTTTCCGCAATTCTGTCTGAAAGTCACCCCCGACATCCCCCACTTCCCAGGCAGTTTGTCCATGGGACTAAATAACTTCATGTTAAACTCCGTAGCTGCTCATTCATTTTCCTTAGAAAAGCCACTGTCTTTTTGCTTCCCACTGATCCTAATGGGTGTGTCTTCAGTCTCATTCTGTCCTAACTTACTATTTAATTTGCTCAGCTTTGATTTTTTTTTTATTCTCTGAGCAACATGAGAAACAGCAGCTCCACGGTTCTGGGAATTCTGCAAAGCTAATGTCTGGCTGCTCCAAACAGAAGATATACATTTTTCAGATTCCTCTTCCTTGTTTTCTGTCTCTTCTGCATTATGCATGGTAAGTGAACCAGCTGCCACAGCAGATAAACTCTGACATCTTGGTGGCTGAACATACTAAAAGTTATTTCTCTTTCATTTTACAGTCTCATACCGCACTTCTTCATTGTTAAGCTACATCATCTAAAACTTGTAGCCCCAAGATTACTGAGGAAAGAATAGAGCTGGGGACTCAACAAAATGGTTTTTGGGCCAGGCCTGGAAGTGACTTATTTCTGTCCATACTTCATTAGCCAGAATTTAGTTGGTGGCAACTTATCTGCATGGAAACTGGGAAATGCAGTTTTGCTGCATGCCCTAGATGAGAAAATGATGTGACAACACAGTATTGTTTTGGTCACACCCTCTGACATTTACACCGGGGTCCATTTGGCAGTGTCTTGTGAAACTGTCTACACACAGTGTTTCAGCTTAACAAAATACTGAACACATATCCAAATGTTTTCATCACCATTGTTGTAAGCCAATCAGAGTTGTTCAAATGCTTGCTATAATTTGAACAATAATTTTTCAATTTACAAATCATTTTACAAATTTCAATTTACAATTTGTAATTTATTGTACATTGTACAACAGGTATAGTGAAAGCAAAAAGTTTACGTGCTTTTACAAGCCAATATAATTATTGGTGCTTTGAGGTTTAGTAACTTATAGCCATGGCAAATATTTCTAACTTGTTATGTTAAATTTCCTAATCCAAAAAGTGAAGTGAGAAGGCCACAGGCCTCAGTGGCTAGATCAGGACTGGTACACAGTAGGCACTCAATAAATGTTTATGGACTATATGAATCTACTTCATCATCTACTTTGGGAAGGTAGTAGTTGAGGTGGAAGAGAAGAGGCTTTTGGATTCCTGGTGTCTTTAGTTCCACTCATTCTCTTCAGTATTGGAGTGGAATATAAATTTAAACATACCTACTTTGTGTCTCTTCCCTTTTCTCTGCTGTTTTTTCCCCAGGCTCAAATATAGATACGTCAGGATACGGGGCAATAAATAGTTTAGTGGGAATGGGAGGGGGAGGTTTGGAGAAAAGAATCGAAGGAGAATATACACATTCACATAATTATACTGATAAATGGTAGACCCAAAGCTGAGAGTTGAGCTACTTTCGACGTCCTTCAAGAAGTAGAAGCAAAGTCAATTTAACGTTTTGCTGGTATCATATCTGAGATGGTGGAAACACTGCTCTCATGTTTTTAGTTGAGACCAGGTTGAATTTGTTCCCATTCTTATAAGTCAAGCAATTTTTTTCTTCCTTTTTAACACCTTGTAGAAATAAGAGAATAATTTACCTAAAATAGCAATAAGGAACAACTGATTCAAATTTTCAATGTCTTTCGCTGGAACCTAAGTAATTGCAAATAAACATTTCACACATATGCAAACTGGAAGCAATTAATGGTGTTTTACTGCTAAACCCAAACCTTCCCAAGGAAAAACTACTCTGCGCCACTCTGGCTTTCCAGCCAAAATTAATTAGGGCTTAATCAGGAGAAGCACTCACCTTGACTTCCAATGAGCCATAGATAAATAATGAACTAAGTTTCAGTTGACAATAAAAGGGGCTTAAAGAAAAAAGAAGGCTTAATAATTGGTTTGGGGACAGTCACCTGGAGAGTGTCTGTATTTTCTCTCTTAATATCTATCTGTCCCTATAAAGCTTCATCACAGCCCTCTGACACACCAAGAGAGAGCAGAGGCCAGAAATGTGACTAGGTCTGATAAAGGCAAGTTTGGGGTTGCATTTCTGCCCTTGACAACAATGCAATATAAGACCACCAGTCTTTTATAACAAACCATTTCCAGGGGCCACTGCGGGAAACAAGCACTGGGCAGAATGAGCTACGGTGTGGATCATTTCACACTGGGATTTCGATTACAGAATAATCGGTTTTGGTCTGAACTCACATGCCAGTTCTCATCTCCTTATTATATGCATTTCATTGGACTTCACTGGACTTTGATTTGAGCTCAGAACAGCTCCTGTTGATACCTCTTTTGACAATAACGCAAAACATTTGTTTAGGCAAGAACATCTTTACTACAATTTTCATACTTCACAAAACTGGGTTAATACTTACTCGTTTGAATGAGAACTTAAACAGTGGGCAAGAAACATTGATTCTATAGGCCCAGACCACATAAGACAGATACCCTCGATCTGAGTGAGAAGTTTGTGGGTTTGGAGTTATTATTTCTCTTTCAACCATGTCCTATTTGGAAGAGGATAATAGTGCCCGACAGATCTTTTGTTTAGTGCTTCTTATATATAGTAAAATACTGTAATTTAACAGCTTGCTGGGGGAACAAGAATTTGTTCCAGTTCCTGATTTAAATGTTTATGCTAATTGCTATTTATTGGCCCAGATGCAAATGATAGGTTGGCCAAAGTGAAATTTTATGACGAGCAAACTCCCCCCTTTTGTGCAAATTGAAAAAGTGAAACAAGAGGAGGATGAAATGAGCCGAAGATGGTCTTAATGGCTGCTTTTTAATGGGGAAGATAAAATTAAGACTGATTTACGTGGCCAACTCCCCTGTTTTCTCTTATCAGCTCATTTGGCAGGAAAAATGGAAAAGTAATTGTTCCTCTTTCAATGTGGGCCTCAAACCATTATTTATTGGCTGAAATTAATCGCTGTTTATCCTTCATTCACGTGGAAACCGCTCTATCAGCATTATGAACCCCGGCAACTCAACTAGTCCCTTGCAATTTAGTCGACAGCAAGCTCGGATCCTGATGAGGCGTGCCTTAATTTTCTGGGCTGTGGGAGTTAATGAAGACTCCTTTCTGAGGTGGACATATTTGTATTTCTACAACATTAATAACAAAGACCCACACTTCCTCTTTGGCAGCAAATAAACTTTTTTTTTTTTTTTTAAAAAGAGAAAAAATTATTGAAAGGACAGTGCTTGAGGGAAAAGCAGCAATAGAATCATGAAACCAATTTGTTTTTACTTCCAGCACGTCTAAAACATGAGATGTGTAAGCACTCAGGGGGCTGTGTGCGGACCCAAGTGCTTCTGGGATTGTCCTGCAAATTGGTAGAGGAGAAAATGGAGATACCCAAAAGCTGAACATTCAGGAAGAATAACTTCTTGGTTCTTTTTTTTTTTTTTTTTTTTTTTTTGCTTCCACTTTGCCTTTTCTCAATATTGTTTGATGCACGTAACTGACAGCCTGTGGTTTTTCTGGGGGCAGAGATTCCTAGATTGCATCCTGCTCTTCCTCGGGGGACCATCTGGAGCTGACAGTCTGTCCTCCAGACTCGTATCTTCTTCTTTCCAATCAACCAGTCAATCATCAAGCATTTGTGCACACCTTCTGTGCCCAACAGGCCTCCTTTGCTGTGGGAGAAGCACACAGAGCCAGAGTGCCCTCCACATCAACCAGAGGCACAGCGACCTGTCAAGGCTCAGATTAAATCTCTAGAAAGCCTTTGGGGCAGGGGGGAGACAGGTTGTAATTGCAGGTTTTTCAGAAACATGTCAGGTCTCTTTCCATGGGTTCCTTTGGAGCCCATCTCTGGCATTTTCATGCCAAAACCCAAATCTTCCTACCCTTGCCTGACTGATTCTACTGTAACACTTTTGATCTAGAAGAGGATGTGAGTAAATGTTTTCATGAGGACACAATTTCCACAGTCAAAGTTTGAATGATGTGTTTCACCATGTCATAGCTTGACAGATGCTTTGAGCATAGAATCTCACTTGAAATTTTGTATTTGGCTTTTCTTTATTTTTTTCTGAATGAAAAACAGCAAATTTTCTTCAACTGTCTAGTAATTTTTTTCTACAATTGAGCTATAAAGTACATGTGTGGTTTTGGAGCCTGTTTTTTAAGTTCTTTATTCATTCTTTTATTCCACAAGTATTTAATGACCACATATTATGTATCAGACACTATTTAGGTGCCTGGAGATAGAGCAGTAAACCAAGGAGATAAAAGTCCCTGCCTCCATGAGCCTACATTTTAGTGAACTCTTAATATTAATGTTGCTGAACGTAGGTTTGGCTGCCTGCCACCGAGAACCAAACGCAAGAGGAGACTGTTGGTGAAGTAAAGGTGGTTTATTTGAGTGCTGGCAGCCTAAGGAGATGGCAGACTATTGTCTCAAAGACTATCTCATTTCCTCTGCTTACTGAGCAACTTATAAAGGGAAGAGCTAAAGGTGGTTGGTGGCAGAAAGCAAGCTTTGTGCAAGTCATCATAACTTGCTCGTTATCAGCAAACAATAGGTTTGTTTAGTGGGTCAAGTCATCAGCAGTCTGTGGTTGGCATATTCTGGACTCTTGGTCTGTTGTTCCTCAAGGTTGTTTTCTAATCTTGTGCCCAGCAGCTGTGTAAGCAAGCAGCAGGTTAATTCTAAACTTTTAAAACAGAACAAGCCAAAAGCATACTGAAGCAAAAAGGTTTCCATTTAGCTAGCCTAGTGTTATAGTCTGAATGGCTCTTGGGGTGTGCTTACTGTAGGAGAATTTCCTATGTCCTCAAGTTCTCTATATTCATAATTCTGAATAACCACATGCTAGTCCATAACATGATTTGCTTAAAAATTCACTAATTTGCTATTATAAATAATGCAATAATGAACATCTTACATGCACTTGTTGTCATCATTTCTGATTATTTCCTTAAGATGTCCAGAATTGCTAGCGTCTGATTTCAGGTTCTCAGCCTAGCTGAATGTTGTTATATTTCATATTTACTATATTTATAATCTCAAATTTCTTTATTTTCTTTTTTTCTTTCCTTTTTTTTCCTTAGAGATAGAATCTTACTCTGTTTTCCAGGCTGGAGTGCAGTGGCATGATCATAGCTCACTGCACACTGCAGCCTCAAATTTCTGGGCTCAAGCGATCCTCCCACCTCAGCCTTCCAAGTAGCTGGGATTATAGGCATGAGCCACTGCACCTAGCAAATTTCTCTATTTTTAATAATGCTGTACTGTAATAAAAGCTTATTGAACAGCTGGTCTGTTGGTATGGTTCCCGTAGGAGCTGCGTTCAGTGTTTATTATTCTGCTATAATTCATATTTTAAATGAAATGCTACCAGAAGAATGAAACAGACTTTGAAAGTGAAAAGAGAAAAAAAAATGGTTTGTGTTTATCACAGTTTCTAACCTTCCTCAAGAATTTTCTCAAGTTATATTGCAACATTGATTTTAGAATTGATGTTATAGACTTTTATATACTGATGCTGTCTTTCAACTATTTCTATGGACTCTCCATTAGCACTTGACTGTATTAAAAAAATAAACAAACTAATCAATCTTGCTAATTTATGGAATGTTAAAAAACAAAATCCATTTTTCCAAATAAGACTTTCTGTAATTGATTTAAAAGAAAAAAGGTAACTGTGGATTTAGGTCGGTGGGTGGTTGTAAGTTTGTGTGAGGGTGGCGAGGTAAAGACGTTGATGCCTGCTAAGAGATTTAAGAAGATTTGGAAACTAGCACCTTAGAAATCATTCTCTTAAAAAATTTTACTCTGATTGTTTTTTTAATTGTGGTGCCCTAGGATTAAAAAAAAAGCAGAGATAAAATAATCATTTGGTTTTGAAATTTTAGAGTGTGGATACAGTCTAAAACTTGGAGATCCATGCAGTAATTGGTCACTAACTTCAGTTTTAAGCTTCCTAGAAGCCAAGGCATAAAAGCAAAATCTATAGTTCTTATTAGTCTAATGAAGTCTATAAGATCATTCAGAAAAGCAACCTTTCCCCTGGCAGGTTTTAGATGACATATAGCCAAACACCTTTTGAAAATATGAATGTGTGTTCTGAGGGACAGAAGAATTTACAAAACCTTTCAAGACTTTCCATTCCATTCTGCTTTTTACTCTCTTAAGTACTTCTCTTGTTTTGTCTTTATAATTTGGTAATTTGTGGACTGGCTTCTAAATGCTGCTGTCAAAGACAAGTAGAATGACTCCTGATAATAGCTCCAGCGCTGCCTTCCTGGCACTTGAACTATTTAGTACAAGTGGATAGAACTCACTAGAAGACAGGTATGTTTAACTTCACATCAACTTTATTAGCTTTTTTCCTAATTACATCATCACGTTCCATTAGATAAGAGTCAGGAATTAACTTTTTTAGCATTCGAATTTTTTACATTATTTTTATGATTTAAATTATTAAAATGTTATAAGATTGTTCTTTGCCATTTGATATTACTATCATCTGTTTTCATTGCTATGAGAGCCTACTTCAGTAATTTATGGTGGACCCCTTAATGCAGCTGTATGAATTATTGAATATTCTATGACCTTGCTGATTAGAGTATGTTCAAGTGAAATTTTTTATAGCGAACATACCCTGATATTATAGTTCTCAGAAGATAGAAATATTTGCTTTCTTTTCTTTTTTTTGTTACAAATTATATACATTCTTTTGGTAAAAAGATTTGACAATTAGAAAGATATAAAGTAAAAAGGAATGTTCCCTGCTTCTCAATTGCTATTTTCAAGGAAATTTTGCTTAAGGATTTACTATTTCAGTCTTCCAAAAATGTTTATGGATGTCTGAGCACAAAAAATATTTGCTTTTTAAAAAGGAGCATTAGTGTTTTAGAAATAGCAGCAACATTTGTTTACAAGTAACAATTAAAATTTTTTATTTACTTAACGTATACTTACGTAACATTTACCATGTTCCAAGTTCTATACACTTAACACTGTTCTAAGTGCTTTAGGAATCACCTTGTTTAATTATTATAAAAAAAAAATCTCATAAAACCAAGGCACAGAGAGGTTTAGTCACATTCCTCTAGCACTAGGGTAATTTTTAGTATAGTAGTGGCACTTAAGATTGTGTAACTGAATATTTGACCAGAACAGTCAAGGTTACCCCTCAAAGCATGTATATAGAATTATCTTCTCCTAACTAAATATAATTGCCTTAACAAAGAGAAGGACTTCTCAATGAGGCAAATGAAATGGCTTTTATATTTGAGGTACTCACTTATTTAGAAAACAAAAAAGGAAACAATTTGCTAAATTTGTAGTTTTTCCTTCCTAGAACTTTGAGTTTAAATTACTTGCAGAGAAAGATTTTTCATATGATATATATTTAGAAGAAAAAAACTTTTAAATAAAAAGTAAATTTATTATTGATGAAAGGAGAAGTTTTGCATAGAATTTTATGGTCTATCTCTTGGGCATATTTAATCTTCTGAAGTTTAAAAATGATTGCCTTGGACACAACTTTTCTCTTTCTTGATTCCTTTATTTAACCTTTGAATTTAGTAAAACGTAGTCTCAGTTTTATTCCAGTTATAAGGATTAAAGCTGACCTTTACATTTTCCTTTTTTAAACTCAAAACTTTTACTTTTTAATAAAGATGGTTATGTAAAATTGATCCACTTACAAATGATGTTGGAATTTGAGGGTCTCACTGAGGTTAGTTTGTATTAATTAATTATAAGGTGCATTAATTAGACTCTAATTGATAATTAGCCTATTCTCTAATCTATTGCTGGTTTTCTCATTGGATTTCTGCAAATGAGTATTTAAGTTAGAAACTTTGTTTGAAAACTAACTTTATTAGCAACATTGCCTATATTGCTCTGACATTTTGAAAGTGATTTATAAGTTGCAAAAATATTATAAACTCTATTTGTCTTAGTCTGTTCAGACTGTTATCACAAAATGTCATAAACTGGGTAGTTTATGAACAACACAAATTTACTTCTCACAATTCTGGAGGCTGCAAAGTCCAAGATCAAGGCACCCGCACATTTGGTGTCTGGTGAGGCCCCACTTCCTAGACTATTGTCTTTTTGCTGTTAACTCACTTGGTGGAAGGGGCAAGGGATCTCTCTGGGGTCACCGTTATAAAGGTGCCAATCCCATTCTTGAATGCAGAATGGTATTAGGCTCTACCTCCTAATGTCCTCACCTTGGGGGTTAGGATTTCAACATAAGAATTTATGGAGGGGACACAAACATTCAGACCATAGCAGTATTATTACATGTTCGATTTTTTGTTTGTTCATTTTGCTCCAAACAAATCAAGGGCTTTGCATCCATCATCATTGCTCCTCTCTTGTCTCCTGTCTAACTTCTCTTCCTTGAAATTCTCTTCTACCTTCCATCTTACCTCTCTGATGCCACCTTTGTCTAGATCTCTGACTCTTCTCTTTCCTCTGATTTGGAAATGCAGATGTCCTCCATCGTCCATCCTTAGCTTGTTTCTGTCTTTTTTTTTTCCCCCACCTTTTTTTTTTCTTTAGTGGTTCCATTTATTTCCAAACAACATCTCTCAAATTATATTTCATTTTATATGTAATTCATTCTTGATATTTATCCGTCCAAGAGGCTTAAGCCATCATTGGTGTGTGAGTGGACCCCACATCTATAATCTGTGGTCCTGACCTTTCTTCAAACTCTAATCTCACATTTTCACCTGCTACCTGACTGAGAGCTCTTTTAGGATAAGCTAAAATGTTCAATCTCATTATATCACAAACCTAACCCATAGTCTTTCTCCCCAAACTGAGCCTTTTTTTCCCTCTGATAGTCCCATTTCTATTCTACATCCTAACCTTGGCACCCAGGTGTAATCTTTGACACTTTTCTTAACTTTATGCTCTATATCCAACCAGTCTTCAAATCCTATGGATTCTGGTGGTAAAATGCTACTTTACCTAGAAAGCATGCGTTCACACTTGCCTGGATTAGTTGTAATAGTCTGCTAATTAGCACACTCTTAGTAATATCCAAATTCCTTTTTATAATCTTATTCATGATATATCTTCAACTTACTTTCCAGACTTCTGCCCTATTAATTTTCAATGGTACAGCCAAACATAATTATTCACCTTTCCTTAAAGTACCCCCAGCTTTGTGTCTCTTTGTTTATCCACTTGCTTTTGTCTTTAATATGCTCACCATACCTTTAACCTGTTGAAATACCATCCATCTTCAAGTTTCAATTCAAATACCAACACTTTCATGGAGACGACATGATTTCTTCTCACTCAGAATTGCCACAGAATTTGTTCCTACTACTCTTATTTTGTACATTTTCAAGGCTTTCACTACATACGGCCTGATATTATGTGCATGTGTGCCTACCATCTCCCTCTGTCCACTTAGGGGCTGGGTCTTATATAGTCTTGCATCACTCTCACTAGTTGGCTCAGTGCTTTGTACGTGACAGGTACATGACACACAATTGTCAAATGACTGAGTCACTGGACCGCATAACTGAGTCTTGCTGTTGTGCTTTCTCTGAAAACATTAGCCACCCGGCCAACTTCAGTGAACCATCCTACAGGATTTCCCGAGTCGTCTCTTCCTAAAGATGAAAGGCCAAGCACTCCATAAGAGTGCTCGATATTTCCTTAGACCATGCACATTGAGGGCAGAAAGGAAACAGCCCTCTAGGGAATTTTGAAATATCCTTGAAGAGTGTAAAATGAATATAGGTATCTCAGGCTTTTTAAAATTGTCTTCTGATATATGAAAAATGCCTGTGTGGATTAAAAATTCATCATTCAGTGGGTACTAATGGGAGCAAGGCCTGCGAAGGTAAAGCACCTCCGACAGAACAATGTAAAGCTACAAGTGCCTTTGCTGCAAAATGCGTCGCCACCTTAAGACCTGCAGCAAATAAACTTCGGTGAGAACACTTACAGAAAGACACATTCACCCATCATCTCTCCTCTCTGCAAGGACAAGAAATGGATCTCAGGGTCTCTCTTTGAGCCTGATGGCTGTATTTATCCTGAAGTGGCTGTACACTTACTTGTTAAATATTGCTCCATTTCAGAGTATTAAAAATAATATTATTTCTGGCTTTCAGAGTGGCGTTGTCACTTGCACCTATTATAGAGGAGATCAGCTGTTACTTAAAAACTCCAAAGAAGAGATAGGCATGATACAAACCTGGAGAACTGGAAAATATCACAGGGGAACAAGAATTTACAAGGGAAAAGGGGCAAAACTGAGGCAGTAGTTGCTCTCAAACCATGAGACTCAGATAACTGGCATTGAAATATTTTTAAGTTTTAGGACTGAATATCTCAAGTTCCTAATCTTGCTTGTAGAAACCTAGATATGAGAGGGGAGGTTAAATCTCTACTAGATCTTTTGTACATGAAACCTCAAGTTGCCTGTTGCCTCAAAGACCAGCTGCCACGCCAATCTGATTCCTAAAGTATAATTCTGAGAATAATGAATTCTTTATCTTACACATGCATTGTTGGAAAATGATTTCCTGTATCTCAAAAACAATTAGATAGTTCTAGAGTACACCTTAAAATATATACTGTATAATTATTTGTAAACAGCTTTATTATGATATAATTCACATATGATACAATTCACCCATTTGAAGTATACAAGTCAATGGATTTTCATATATTCACAGATATGTGCAGCCATCACCACAATGTTAAACAATCTCATTACTTCCAAAAGAAACTCTCTATCCTTTAGCTATTGACTCCTTACTCACCCATCTCCATCTCAACCCTCAGCCCTAAGCAACCACTAATTTACTTTCTGTCTCTACAGATTTCTATATTCTGTACATTCATAGGAATGGAATCATATAATGTGTGACCTGTTGTGACTGGCTTGTTTTGCTTAGCATAATGTTTTCAAGGTTCATCCATATTATAGCATGTGTCACTACATTCATTGCTCTTTATGCTTGAATAATATTCTGTTGTATGGATATACTATATATATATATCTCCATTTGTTGATAATCATTTGTGTTATTTCCACCTTTTTGGCTATTATGAATAATACTGATATAAATATTCATGAATAAGTTTTTGTGTGGACATATGTTTTCATTTCTCTTGGATATATACCTAGGAGTAGAATTACTAGGTCATATGGTAACTCAATGTCTAATCCTTTAAGTAATTGCAAGACTGTTTTTCAAAGTGACTGCACCATTTTACATGCCCATCAGCAGTGTATGATATCCTTTCCAATGCTTGTTATTGTCTGACCTTTTTTATTCTAGCCATGCTAGTGGGTATAAAGTGATATCTCATTGTGATTTTGATTTGTATTTCCCTGATGACTAAGGATGTTGAGCATCTATTCATGGGTTTATTGGCCATTTGTTTATCTTCCCTGGAGAAACATCTATTCAGATATTTTGCCTATTTTTTAATTGGGTTGTCTTTTTTATTATTGAGTTATAAAAGTTCTTTAATATATTATATATCCCAGTCCCTTATTGGATATATAATTTGCAAATATTTTCCCCCATGCTGTGGGCTATCTATTCAATTTTTTAATTGTTTGTTTGTTTTTGGTTTTTTTGTTTTAGAGACAGGGTCTCACTCTGTCATCCAGGCTGGAGTGCAGTAGTATGATCACAGCTTGCTGAAACCTGGAACTCCTGGGCTCAACTGATTCTCCCACCTTAGCCTTAGCTAGGACTACAGGTGTGTACCAACACATCCGGCTAATTTTTAAATTTTTGTAGAGATGAGGTCTTGCTTTGTTCCCTAGGCTGGTCTTGAATGCCTGGCCTCAAGTGATCCTCCCTCCTCAGCCTCCCAAAATACTGGGATTATGGGTGTGAGCAACTGCGTCCAGTCCCAATTTTTAAATTTTGATGAAATTCAATTTATTTATTTTTTCTTTCTTTGCTCATGCTTTTATCTAGGAACACTTTGCCAAATCCAACATTGTGAAGATTTATCTCTATATTTTTTTCTAAGAATTTTATAGTTGTAGCTATTTTACTTAGGTCTTTGATCCATTTTGATTTATTTTCTGTATCTGATGTGAAATAGGGATCCGATTTCATCTTTTTACATGTGACAATTGTTGTCTCTATAGCATTTGTTGAAGAAAACTATTCTTTCTCCATTGAATGGTGTTGGTACCCTTGTTGAAAATCATTTGACCATAGACATATGGGTTTATTCTGGACTCTTAATTCTACTCCATTGATCTATGTGTCTATTCTCATACCAGTGCCACACTGTCTTGATTTTGGTTGCTTTGTGGTATGTTTTGAAGTCTGAATCCTCCAACATTATTCTTTTTTCTGGATCATTTTTGCTATTTTGGGTCTCTTGCAATTCCATGTGAATTTTAGCATCAAATTATTAATTTCTACAAAGAATAAGCTGGGATGCTCATAGAGATTATGTTGAATCTATTTATCAGTTTGTAGAGTATTACATACAATCTGGACAATATTAAGTCTTATGAATCAAGAACATGGGTTGTTTTCCCATTGATTTGGTCTCCCTTAGTTACTTTCAACAATGTTTTATGGGGTTCAGAGTATAAGTTTTTCACTTTTATTAAATCTTTTCATAAGTATTTTATTCTTTATAAAGCTATTGTGGATGCAATTTTTCCTTAATTTCTTTTTCAGATTGTTCATTACAAGTGAATAGAAGTAGAATTGGCTTTTGTGTATTGCTCTGGTATCCTATAACTTTGCTGAACTAATTTATTAATTCTAATAGTTTTTTCATGGACTACTCAGGATTTTCTATATACAAGGTCATGTCATCTGTGGGTAGAGGTAGTTTTACTTATTCCATTCCAATCTGGATTCTTCTAATTTCTCTTTCTTGCCTAATTACCCTAGCTTAAATCTCTAGCACAAATGTTGAATAGAAGTGGCAAGATCAGACATCCTTATCTTACTATTGATCTAAAGGGGAAAGCACCAGTCTTTAACCATTAAGTAAAATGTTAGCTGTAGGTTTTTTGTAGATGTCTGTAGTTTGTTGAGTGCTTTCATCACAAAAGAATATCAGATTTTGTTAAATACTGTTTCTGAATTTATTGAGATGATCTTGTGGGGTTGTTTTTTATTCCACTGATATGATGTTTTACATTAATTGATTTTGGGATGTTAAACCAAACTTTCATCCTTGGGAAAAATTATTGGTCATTGTGAGCCACCTAGAAACATGAAACAACTTTACTTCAACTGTTAAGGAAGTGCCTGACAGATACCCTTCTCTGACTTCCCACGCATCCTGTGCAGGCCTCAGTGATAACACTTATCACACCTCACCCTACTGCTGGTTTTGCTTGCCACTCTCCAGAACCCTAAGGTCTGTGCATCAAAAGTGCTTGGCATACAGAAAGTGCACAATAGTTGCTGGTTGAATGAGTAGATAGTAAGAGGACTGATCCATTTGGTGGGTGACAGTCTGAGCCATAATAGCTCTGACCAAATACAGCAAAGCAGCTCTCAGAAAAATGGGAAAGACTTCTACAAAGACTTTTTTTAATAACAGTAACTGTGATCAAATAGTAGATTTTGATGTATTTGGCTTTAGTGGAAGTGTAATTTACACCTCTATCAGAATTCTTGGAAAACATAGGCAATATGGTTTTATACTCCAAAGGCCAAGCTGCCATGCTCACGTGCTGCTTCTCTCATTTCTAGAAAACAGCAATATCCAACTCCCATCAGATCTTCAAAAAACAGTCTTTCCAAGGTTAAAACATACACACACAGATCAAGATTAAAGGAAAAATGTTCATATCTTCAATTAATTCACTGTTTTCCTATTTCTAAGATACCTCAGTTATAATGGATTTTGTAGAATTTAAAAAAGTACTATGTTCAATATAAAAATTGATTGCAAGTTGGATCCTAATTTTCGAAACGTTAAAATATGCATTTTAGAAGCAAAGAAATAGAGTCTACTTTCACTTTTCAGCTCATGATATCCCACTGGAAAATCGAATAGCATTTAAAACATGTGTTTAATGTGGTGTGTTTTTCTGTTATGTCATATCAAGATGACAATGAGGTACTTTAATGATAATACTGATGACCACAGTACTCTTTAAATCTCACTTGGATACTTATCCAACAGGGCTTAACTTGTGGGTAAATAGATGTCTGATTATATCTATGCAAACCAATAGCAATTATTCTTGTCCTTCAGATAATAAGGGCTTCGCAGCTTTGTGTAGTTTCAAAGGAAATCATTTTGGTCTTTTAAACACAATAACCAGCAGGCAGAAATGAGAACAACAGCATTTAAATTCCTGAGGAAAAAGTCTCTCTGCCACAGGGAGGGGAAGTTTACAAGCCAGGGAGGGAACAGCATGTGGATTCCAATGTAGTTTTCTCTGGGTTTAAGTTCTTGTTTCTCACAGTTCTCTTGGTTTTATAGTTGATTGCATTTAGAAAACCAATAGATGGGGAAAAAGTTCATCCTGTAAACACATTGCTCAGCTCAGAGAACGGTGATAGTGTATAAGATATTTTCCTTTCATGCAATGACTTAGTCTAAAACCTAGTGTAATAGACTGTTTGAGTTTAAAGTATCTGAAAAGTCTGGTAAAATTTTCGGCATATCTGCCTCCGCCTCCACATATCTGATGTAAGAGATGTTCTAGTTAATCTTCTTTAAGGTCCTATTCACTTAATGGAAATGCTTAGCTGCATAATTGCTTTGAGCCTATTGCTAGTCCAAATGGAAAATATAATAATCTAATGGTATTGTCTCTATAAGCGAATGAGAATTTCAGGAGTGGCTGTTGGTGCCACCCATGTGATCCAGAGAGGTTAATGCAGTTAAAGTTATTTCACAGTCCATTAAGGAGCTTACGGTGACCTTGCGACCTTTGCGCCAACAACACGGAATCCATTATCATCACAATGGAGGAGCTGTGGGTTCGGCTGACTTGACAATGGGCCCGGGAAATCCCAAGTTAGTACTTAGTTTAAAAAAATGCACTTTTCTTTCTGCTTCTTGGGTATGGCTATTAATATGCCCTCCTATAATTTGTAACATTAACATTGCTGAAGGTACAGAAAAGGACATTGAAATGAAGATGTCAAAACTGCTGACTTAGTTCAGTGCATGATAATATTGGCTATGTTATTGAAGTAGTAGATATCTAACAGGAAAATCAAGATGAAGAAAGTCAAGGAACTCAGTTAAATTAATGATAAATTATCACAGGTTGTGAGATTCATTTAGGCAAATAATAGCTTTCTCCATTTTTAATGTTACCTTCTATTCTGAGATTTAATACATGATTTAGAGAGAAACAAACATTTTTAATTGAAGAATAAGAATGTTAAGAATGTCGTTAATCAAAACTACATTAAAAGGTTTACTTTATAAAATTTCAGATTGCAGAGAAACATGACATACTTTCTCAAGCACATCTCACCAGGACAAATAACAAATAATGCCACCGGACAGACATCAATTGTTTATCTTTCTTCTGTATGCAGTTGGGTGAAAGACATCTCTCACATGTAAAAACAGATTTAAGACATGGGGTTAAAATAAAGATTTTATCAGAATACTGGTGTTAATTAGCATTTTTGCCATCTAAGATCAACTTCACTGCACAACAGTCTACTTTGGAGAAGTAACAAGCATTGAAATTAAAATTAGATTCTGCAGTACTGGTATTTTGTATAAATAGAAAAGAAATACAAGACCAAATAGTTCTTATGCCAAAAAAAAATTAAACAAGATTGTTTATAGATATAAAGTTTAAATTGTAAACACAGGCTGTGAAAAAGCCATTTATATTCCCAGAACCCAAAAAGAAAGCATTTTAAAATAATTTAAGGAAAGCATTTAAAGGTAATTAAAGAATCTAGCAGTACATCTCAAAGATAGTTATTGCTGATGGTAGTTAACATATCTTACCTCATTTAAACACAATAAGGTTTCAGCACTTATTACAGTTCCAAATGCCTGTAATATAATCACACTAAAAAACGGAAGCTGAGATCTCTAGTTAATTTTCAGGAGCACATTGTGATGATGTCTTTTTATGGTTTGCTCTCTGAGAAAATAATTTTTTAGAAAGTTTCATCTGCTTCTGATGATTCAAAAGAAAATAACATGATCAAACAGAATTTCTTAAACAGGTCTCGTTGAGACCTGTTTAAGGAAAATTACTCAAACAATATATTAAATTTAGTGTTTGAAATTGGTATTAAAATCTATCTGTTCAGAGGTATTTAGAACTAAAAGAAAAGTATCTTATAATAGGCTTACATTAAGTTGGAATAAATATGACTCACAAATAGTACACATAAAAATAGGTATTTAATCATTTATTATTAAAGAAGTTTACAGGAGCTGTGGTCGCCAACCATTAAAGCTACAGTGATGCTATTGCTAAAAGAGAATTTAACACTATTTGGCTTTTAAATTTTTACATTGTTTTCTAAAATTTTGAATATTAAAACCAACCAGGGACTTATTTTAGAAAGTCACTGCATTTAATTCTGTAATTATACAACTTACAAAACAAAAATGTCCAGATAGTACACTTTAATTACCTGCTCTGATTCCTCAACCTGAATTGTTTTGCAAGGTATTTACAGTAATTAAAAAGTGTATTTTTTATTTATGACACTCTAAAAGGTATGTTTTAATTTTTTTCCTCAGCAAATATTTGTTTTAATGATTAATCTAATTTTCATTGTGATACATTTCCTGGTGAGCATCTTAGTCCTTAAACGAGCTAGAGTTCCAGACAAGAATGAGAAACTGACAGACAGAAAAGCAACCACAATAAATGGATTAGAAAGGGGATCTATTTTAAAGGTGAAGAAATAATACAGAGTAATCACGGGTCAGAATTTTATGTGAGCAAACTACATCAAATTCTGATGGGGTCCTAAGCCATAATATGTAAATGATTCTTTACAGTTTGCAAAAGGCAGTATTAAATACCATTTTAAATACACTTAGAGATATAATGTATATGAAGCCAAAAACAGTTGTAACCATTGGGATTGAATTTCTTATAGTGTTACTGTAAGTATTATCGTTATTGCCATCAGCACACATCAGAAACTAAAGGTCCAAGCATTACATTTGTTTTTCTTTAACTTTTCTTAAAAAAAAAATAATACTGCTGGTTTTGATGGTTCTTGTTTTCCTACGGCTTTGTTTGAAAAGGAGACCCCCTCCATCAAGAAATCTCTCTATATAGAAGTAAGAATTAATAATAGAAAAGGCCAAAAAGAAAAAACTCTCAAAACCCTGTCAAAATATAAAACATGAATCTTAGAGAAGAAATGTGTAACTCCAAACTCCAGTGAGACAGAGCAAATTTGCTATGTAAAGATGCCTCTATTTGACTAAAGAGAAAGTTATCATCGAGAGGCTGGCATAAAGCGTAAAAGTGTAAATGCTGCTTCCAAAGTGAGTCTCAGACTTCAGTAGCCAAAAATAAACTGGTTCTTGGCTGAAAGACATAAGTGCAATTGTGAAATTGATATCCCTCCTTGGCTGAGTCCCAGACAATATGTTGCCTTTCGGGGGCTGATCAACGTGATTGATGCGATCTCTGAAAGCCAGGGGGGCGCTCCCCTTTAATCAAACCCACCGTCCTCGACAGAGAGGCAGCTGTGGACTAACAAGTTCTTCAAGCTTCCTCCCTCCAGGTCTCTTTAGAAATCTGACAGCCCAGAAGGAGAAAAAGGTGGCAAAACAGCCACAAACCAAACTCCACCCTAGAAAAGAAAAGGAGAAAAAAAGAACGAAAAGACCAGCTATTGATTGAGACATAAGATGGCAGCAATTGAACAGTTTATTGCTTTTCAAAGAGAAATTCATCCTTCACTTTTCATGTCATAACAAACTTACTAAAGACCTGCAGCTAAGTTTTTTTTCTTCTAAAAATACAGATTTTTTTTTCTGCTTCTTTCTATCTAGTAGTGATGATCAATGTCATAGGGTCTACACTCTTGTTTTTTTTTTCATTTCCCTCTTCAGTTTTCATGTTTGCATCCTATATTGTAGTTGTAGTAGTAGTAGAGTTGTAGTAATCTGCAACCCCCACCACCAAAAAAAACAAAAAAATGCAAAGATAAAGTCACTGAGAGCAAAATAACCAAAAATCTTGCAGAGAGCAACATTAAGCTTGCAGACACGCTGTGGTCATTAGTGCAGTGCATTCTGAACACCAGCTCCCTAATCTTGCAATCACTGACTTATCACTTGTTCAGAGGCTTCTCCACAGCTATAAATGAAGGAATAGGAATATCAAATTGGAGCTTCTGCATTTCCTATGCTAAATGTTTCTAAACCCACAACAAATTGGCACTGTTCGTTTCTTCTATCCCTGTCGCAATGACTCAAATTGATTCTAGCTTAAAAGATCAACACCAGGTTATAATCTATTTTTCTAAGGGTTTTCTTTAATGTTGAAAGGCTTCCAAACTGGTTAACCTTACCACACTCCCCTGCATTGTCATCCTATTCTCACATAATATTCTGGTGCCAGATTGTCAGCTAATTATGTCACAAGCAATCAGCTAACAAAGCACAGCCATTCTCGCCTGGAAAATGAACCTTGTTTCAAAGCTACTCCAAGGAAAAAATAGGCTCCTTTCATTAAAGAAATCTGGAGCGAGGGTTTTATTTAACTCTACATTCCGTTTCAACACTGCTGTTTCCATGATGTTGCAGGGATGTTGATTGCTGGATATTTGTTAAGCAGCTGCATGGGCGAACACCCTGGAGCTCCATGGAGCCATGGTTTACCATAAAGAGTAAGCGGGAAGATACAAAACCATTTGGTGAGCTCTATTATGTCAATTTGTACAGTGAAAACCAAGTTCTTTTCCTCCAAAAGGTCTTTTTTGGCTTAAACTCTTTGAACAATGACCTCAACTTTCTTCTGTAAAGACCAAACGTGGTGCAGAAATACAGCAAACTGGCAGTGATCTGTTTTAATGGAGATGAGATTTAGCGTAGACATGCAAAACCAAGAGAATGCCCAGGGATCACTGACAGTAGCAAGGTGAATTTGTGATAGGAGAAATGCAGAGCCGTCTGGATATGTTTTCAGGAGTAGGTGAAACAATGTCTAAGTGCCCAACTGAGAGCCTGGCATGGTGTTGGCACTCAGTAAAGGCTAGTTCCCCCTTTTCTGTAGGCAGACTTTAAAACTAGTTCTCAATTTTTGAGTACCTGCCCATTTGGAGGTAGGGAGACCCAGCCAAGTGATATGGCAATAAAGGGCCTCCTTGGATAAAACATTTACTAAGAATAAATGAGTTACATTAGTACTCATGTTTGCATTCATCTATTAAGGCTTTAATGGCATTCATTACCTACTTAATATAATAATCATAATTTAATGATGAATATATCTTAAAATCCTACTGGGGAGGAAAAACTATCACACAAGAAGAAACTAGATAGAACATTATAATACAAAATTAAGTGATATATTTTATAGCATGAATAATAAATGCAACAGGAATTCAGAATATAGAAAAATTTACGAATGGCCTCTTCTTAAGGTTCTTGGGTTGTTTCTTAAGAGTTGTGAAGCCAAAAAGAGCTCTTGTGTTCTTGGATATTAGCAGACAAGAGAATAATCTCTTGGAATGCTGATTAGCCTAATACTTTGCTCCAATAATAACATTTTGAAATTTTAATTCTCATACATTAGGATTAGGATTAAAACTAACAGTTTAAGTACCATCCATAATTACTAGGATCCCAGAGACAGAAGGTATATTTCCTATCTATCCAATGGGCACTATCTAATAAATCTCATGGATTTCTTTAATTGCACTGACTTGGATAGAAAAATTGTCAAGGTGAGCCCTTAAAAAATAGCAAACCACCAAGAGTATTAATGGGATCATCGTTGAAAATAGAGATGGAGAGAGAAAAAAATTTATTTGGAATGTGCGCAATGCATTTTCAGTAAGACATGCTGTAGCTTCATCTAGTGTAATAGCAAATACCTTTGTCCAAAGAGTTTTTCATTTTATAACAGATGATTCTGGGAAAATAAAATCTTAGCTTGAGAAATGAGTAGATATGCAGGAATACAGCAGAAAAGGATGCGATTTCCACAGTGTTTCACAAGCTGAATCTAATTCAGCTCTGCAGCATCTTTACAAGATCATGATCTTGAAAGCACAAATAAAAGAAGCAGCTAAAGAAATAATTCACTGGCCCTCTCATTATATTGACAATGATGAAAACTTAGTTTCAAGGTCTTTAACTCAATGGGGTAAACTAAAATTATAGATAATTCTTAGGAGAGTTGCAGAAACATAAAGGGATGTTAAAATTAGGCATATGGCAAAAACTTAAGAAGTTTGGGTTTCCCAGCTTGGTGAAGTGGCTTGTGATTAATATTCTAGTACATAAGAAGTTATAAGAGATTAAAGAAAATATCGTCGAATATTTTCAATTTCCACCAAGAGAGAGAAAAGAGAGGGTAAGTTTAAAATACATGAAGGGGATTTAGGTTAGAAATTCTGAAGACAGCCTGGACAGGGAAGATGATACTGAAATTTATAAGTAGAAAAAGTCTGGAACTATTTTCCTTGGAGATCTTTGAAATTAGAAAAGAAATGATGTATTTTGGTCTGGAATGATTTTAATGCCATCCTGTCTAGAGTCAAAGCAATAAGTGACTAAACAAGAAAAAAACCAATTTGATCTTTGTTGATAGAAACGTGGGTTAAGTTTAACTTCTCAATTGATAAGTTAAACTTATCATTTACCATGGTAAATTTGCCTCAAATGCCTGTCTCTCACAAAACCATTAAAATAGTTAACACATTTACAAGGGGCACTTAGAGATCTTCACTTCCTTGTTAGATATGTGATTGGGAAGCCTTAGGTAGATCTTTACCTTCATGTAGTTCTTGAGGTTTGATGTTTAGAAGGAAATTTAGGACTTCTAAGACATTAAAGTAGTGTGATTATTCCTCTTTTTGGATTTTTGGACTTTTAGGCATTATAGATTTTTTTCCTTTTTGATAACAGAAAGGAGAGAAGGGGAGAAGCAAAGAATATGTAAAGTAGTAGTTCATAATTGTATCCAGTTTGAGGCTGGAAATCTTTAAAAATCATCAAAGTTCTATAATCTGTACATCATGGCAATTATATTTTTGTGCCTGTTTGAAAAGTACATAGAAAACTGTGTGATTGTATGTGTACAATACATACACTTCTAAATCAATTTTTTAAAAGTTTTATTAACCATTATTTTTCATGCATGTGAAAAATAGGTGTTTTAGCCTTCGTCCTATAGGCAATGCTTGGTGCACATGGACCGACTGAAACTCATCAGGGTCCCTGAAGGGCCTTTTGCCCTTGGGTTAGGAACCTCTATTCTAAAGAAAGTGACACTCCTTTTTGGTCCTTTTTGGTATCTTCCCTCTCAGAATGCAACATTATCATTAATGGCAAAGAAAGTCTGTTTTTAAGGCGAACTCAAATTTGAAATAAATGACTCAACAGTGATTGGAGATGACTTGGCGCAGAGAGGGGCGTAATATGCTATTTACAGTGACAGATTTCACAGTTGTTGAACTTCAGCCCATTTTAACCATTTGTGGAAAATTTATTTATTTAACCACTAAAGTTAAAGATCAAGGAAATCAGCCTCTGGAATCACCTAATTAATGATTTTTCAAGGTGTCTTTTTAAAAACAGCACCTTACTTATCGTCTACATGTAGATCAACGTTTAAAAGGTCTTCCTTCAGCTCCTGTCAAGCAAGCCTATTAGGAAGTGAGTAAATTTAATAAACACACAACTGCACTAAGTATGCATCACTTAATTTGCATGTCTGTGAGGGTGCAAGCTCAGTCAGTGTGGGCAAACAGCTGTCTGCTCTTCGTCTGTGTGGGTATGTAAACGAGGCCCTCAGAAAATGTGTCTCTATCAAATCATAGCAAACCTGGTGCTGGAAGGGAGTTTCGGAAGCCACGCAGGACATCCTCAGGCAACCACATTTAAATCATCCCACAGGGAGGCGTTGGTCTGCTTGTTAGGATCCTCACAAGGATCTGCTTCTAAAGAGAGATAGAAAGGAACTATACAAACATAGAAGGAAAAAAAAAAAAAAAAACAATATATGGTGTATTTTTTTTAGTTTTTATTTGCAGTCTGATAGGAGTTATAGCACAATTATTTCATTCTGGAATACCATTTATTGTAAAAAATGGATTCAAAACCCATTTGCAGTAAGATGAAATCAATTAGTTGCTGTCTTTGTTTTTAATGATAATAAATATTTGCATTTTATATCAAGTGGGGTATAATACCAAATAGGGCCCTGATATTGGGAAGAGTAAGCAGGGTGAAGGTTGTAGGTGAGGAGGGTCCTCTATATAATGTGTACTAGGTCCAATCAGATCACAACAGCTTTCAAAAACAGGTACAATCCTCTAAAATTCAAAGGTATACTTGAGTTCTATCAACTTTCTCTATTTCTATAGTTTGTGATAAAGTGAAATTTAGCCAGAGAACTTTGTTTTCTTGGTGCGAATAAATAAATAACAGCCTGCAGGTTTTTGTTTTGTTTTGTTTTGTTTTGTTTTCAACCCATATAGGCTATTGCGTAGAGGGGGAAAAATATTCTAGCAATGGATCAAAGTCTGTGGGTGATTGTGGGAGATATTAATACTTCAATTTTATGAGCAGTTTCATAACGTAGCTATGCCCCGAAAGATAAAGATAAACATTTCTAATGTGAATCAGTTCAGTAAACCACGTATGTAAATACATTCGCAATGATTATATATCAATAGGAATGTTCACAGTCTTGTGCATTCATGGAAATGCTTTCTCGGTGACTGTCCCATTTAATAGAGTCTCAATAGAGCCACGCGCTGAAAGATTTTGTACCGTTCTTGGAGGGGGACCCTTCAGCGGCTTCTATAGATACTGTCTGATGTGCGTAGCTGAACGTGGCATATGTTGCCAAATTCCTATTTGTCCTTCACATGAAGTCCATATTGACTGCTTCAAAAACTCTTTGTACGAGCTATTATTTTCAAATTGTTTCCCAACTTATACTGCAATTGAAAATTGGACAGCTTTTCAATTGCTCTCGCATTCCAATTGATTACCAATACAGTTTTTCAGAATTAAGAATATCAGTCTATTCTCTTCCCTGGCATCATGTTGACTCATGTCGCTTTCATTTGAATATCTCAGTCCAGTTTGTGCCTGACTCCGTGTTAAGATAACGTACAAGGCGATCAATTAGATTTATTATCTCTTCTCCTGACTCTATGGTATGTATCACTGTGGGAAAAAAAAAAAAAAAAACAAACCCTACACAGAACGTTGCCTTCACTTCAAGGTCTCCTAGGATTAGCATCTGAACTTAGTTTCTGCTGCATCAGACAGGTCTCAAAGTTTACGCTGTACACTTCAGGTCGCGGCAATTGTAATGATCAAATGACTAATATGTTTTCTGAATAAATGCATTCTAACACTGTTAGGTTATCAGATCAAATCAATAAATATTTATTGAGTGATTACTATGTATAAGGCACTCTGCTAGGCCCTGGAGGATGGGAAGGAGAGTGCATTTTGAACTGCATCTTAAATTCTCAGGAATATCTTAGAAAATACACAAAAGTGAATTCAATGGGAAAGAGGGGAAGAATGATTTAATTTGTATAAGGCATTTCTAAGTGATTTAAAAATCATTTTGTAATGTCCTCACTGGTTCTGTGATCCCTAATAGGCGCTATTTTCCAGTGGGACAATGGAAGAAGGGAGAGGTTAAGTACTTTTCCCAAGATCACACAGCAGCGCAGATGCAAAGCTGAGCCTGCTCTGTCAGTGTCTGTCTCCTGGTTTTGTGTCTAAACTGCTCTGGAACAGTTGTTGGGGGCTGGGAGGAGGTCCCTGCTTGAGCTCGGCTGTGCTTTGTTAACTGGTGTTTATGACATAATTAATTGACGTAAAACTGCTGGAATTTAAATTAGCACAATACAACTGGTCTTCCTCCCTCAATGCAGGGTCCTTCCTGTGCCAGTGAGTCTAAGTCCTCTGCTTTTATAGGAAACAGTTTATCCTTCTTCTTGATGAGTATATGCCCCAACATTTTGTTTTATTTTTATTTGATGTGAAAATATTCAAACATACAGAAAATTGGAAGAATTTTAGTGTCCACCCATCTACCCACCACCTTGATATTGTCATGTACATTCGCTCTACTTGCTTTGTCACATATCTACCCATTGTGCTATACATCCCTTAATCCATCCTAATTTCTGAAGCATTTTCAAGCCAATTGCAAGTATAACCTTTTGGGAATTATTTTCACCACAGCGCAAAGAGGCTTATAATAGTGGCATAATAGTTTGGGAGGAAATAATTATCATTAACGTTCAACCAAATTTGTTTAACATTCTCCTAAGCACTGACTCACATTTGTGTGGTACCGCATTCTTTAGTTTATCCAATCCCAGCAATCACGCCATCAGGTGGAAAGGCAGAGAGCAATAACTTCATCTTGCAAATTAGAACACTGGGGCTTGGAGAAAACTGAGGCTGGGACCTCCCAAGGTCACCAAGGAGGCAGTATCTCCAAGAAAAAATGACTTCTTCTTCCAGCTCCTGGCCCAGTGCTCATTTCACTAGACCATATCATTTACCTCTTTTGTCAAGACCTCACGATAAGTGTAGTAACTAGTTCTTAAAACAGATATTTAAAGAGCTGGATAGACGCCACAGCCACTGCATTTGTGTACCTATGATCTTGTTCCATTTGGTCTTTTGTTAAACATGCCTCCAGATCTTTACTTAAGGAAGAGCTTTAGGGCTGAGAAGGCATTATACCAACTTCTCTGATACTTGTATGCTTGAGCAGTCCATGGCTATATGCTTCTAGATTTCTAAGGACACTTTCTGTACTGGCCCTATTTGTGGTTTTCCTATGAAAATTTAACATTGAAAAAAGAACCCCTCATTTATGACTATGTATACTAATCCTCACTCACTTAGCTCCACTTTGTCAATCCTATTTTTATAAATTTTGTGTTTTATATCATAAAAATGATATTGCTTCTCGTTAAAAACATGAACAAAACAAAAATGTCTGAAGTACTTACTTTGGAGTCCTACTCTCAGAAGAAAACTTTCCATGTTTCAGTTTGATTTGTATTCTCAGCCTGAGATTATAGTGCTTTACAAAGTAAATCTATAGTAAATCTATTTCATGGTTTGTAACGGCTTCCTAGTCTCCCATTCAATGATTGTTTTATGACTTACTTAATCTCTTATGATGGATATTTAGTTTATTTCAGTTTTGTATCATTACAATGCCAAGTAGACACTTTTGTCCCCGTTTTTTTTCTTTTGGCTCTCATTTGCTATATCTGCAAGGGACAGATTCTTAAAAGCATGGGGCAGAGGGGGTGAGGCCTCGTCCAGTCTCGTCTCCTCTTCCGGTCTGGTCTGGTCTCATCTCTTCTGCCTCCTCTGGTCTCATCTCGTCTTCCTCATCCTGTCCTGTCTCCTCTTCCAGTCTGGTCTCCTCTTCCTCCTCCAGTCTCATCTCCTCTTCTGATTTTCTTAATATAGCTATACAAGTATTGCTCATTTGTAATTCAGTTAATTTCCAGTATTTTAATTATTTTATTGTTATTTTAAATGGAATTACTTTTTTATGTTTTCTGCCTGGTTGTTTGTGATATAAAGAAAGACTTCGTTTTTAACCAACGTTTCTTATTTTCAAATTTTGATAATCTTAAGAGATTTTCAACTGATTCTGTTGAAGACTTACTTTATAGCATTATATCACTAGCAAATAATGACAATTACTTATTTTCTGTGCCCATGTTTGTAGATTATGTATCTTTTTCTAGTCTTATCACATTGGCTAGACTCTTCAGACGAGTGTAGAATACTAATGGAGAGGGTGTGTTATATCACTCTACTTACGCTAACTTATGTTTTAGTAATAAACAACTCCCATGTTTCAGTGGCTTTCAACAGCACAGTCTTATTTCTTGCTGGCAGTTCATGTACATTACCCGTCAGCCATGGCTCTGCTCTGTGTTGCCTTCTTTCTTAGACCCAGGCTGTTGTAACCTCAAACTGGGATACTGTGATCTCATGACAGATGAAAAGAAGACTGTGATGTAATCATGAGATGCCTCTTAAAGCTTCTGTTTAGGAATGGCACCATTATTTTTGCTTACAAAAAATTGCCAAAATAAGTCACGGGGCAACTGCTGCCATCAGTGACATGGGAATATATAATTCTATAGGAAGGGACGCTGCAAGTCACAGCACTAAGCCTGATGTTGAAGGGGTAGGGATCTATATAACCCTCCCACGTAGAGGAGAAAACAATATTTAGAATAAAATGCAATCTTCAACATAGCTATTATTTTTTGTTTCTTACTATGATAAGAATGTACCTAGAATATTCCTATTACATAAAAAGATGCTCTCTATGACATAAATTATCTATTATAATATGTCTGTTGGTTTTATTTTCAAGTTACTAAGATTTTTATTATGTCTAGCTGAATATTCTCAAAGCAATTTTTGGCATGTCTGTATATAATCGTACTTGTAATAAATTAAAGTTACGTATTCAATCAATAGATTGTCTGGTATAGACCCATCTTTATATTCCTGAAATAACCTGCTTGTTCAATTGATTGTGTTGCTAATAGATATTTTTGTATTTGTGTATTTATTTCTTCATTCAACACGTATTTATTGAATGTCTGCTCTGTGTGAGGCATTGCACGAGGAACTGAGAGGATCGCTATGAATGAGCATTCACAGTGCCTGCCTTCCTAGAGTTTGCAGTCTGGTCGGTGGGGAGCCAGACATTTTAAAAATGATCATTTCATTACAGAATAGGATACAGGGTACTATAAGAGAATATAATTGGGAGGCCTGACTTAGCTTAGAGAGGCTCTTAAGTGATATTTGAGTCAAATATCAAATATAAATAGGAGTTACTTAGGCAGAAGTGATACGGTATAATTAAAGAGGTAGAAAATTCCTAATAACTAGTGCACAGGCTCTGGAGCATCAAGGAGAACATTATATTTGATGAATTAAAAAAGAAGGCCAATGTGGCTGGACTGCAAAGAGCAAAGTGGAGAGTGGCCTGAAATGAGGAAGGGGTAGACAGGCGGCCAACTGCAGAGAGCCTTGCAGGGCAGGTGGAGGATTTGCTTTTTGTCTTTAGAGCCATAGGCGATTTTATTTTACTTTTATTTTTTTCAGACAGGGTCTCATTCTGCAGCCCAGGCTAGAGTGCAGTGGCATGATCATAGCTCACTGCAGCCTCAAACTCCTGGGCTCAAATGATCCTCCTGCCTCAGTCTCCCAAAGTGCTGTGACTACAGGAGTGTGCACCACCACACTTGGCTAACTTTTTTTTTTTGTAGAGACAGGGTCTCGCCATGTTGCCCAGGCTGAGTTCAAACTCTTGGCCTCAAGTGATTCTCCCACCTCAGCATCCCAAAGTGCTGAGATTACAGGCCTGAGCCACCATGCCCAGCCAAGGATTTTAAATAGATCATTTTAGTTGTAGGGTCAGGAAAGATTGGAACAGAGAAATAAAATTTTATAGTGACTAGTTAGAAGAATAATAGATTTATTTATGCAGGAGATGATGGCAGGATTGTGAGTTCTGGCTGTGAAAATGGAGTGAAATGGAGAAACTCAAGATATGTAGGAGGTAAAATTGTTAGGATTTGATAACTGAATATATGTAGGGATGAAGGAGAAGAAGTGTCAAGGTTATACAATTTGTAAAACTGGGTATTTAATGAGGCCATTACTTAAAAATTATAGAGAAAGAATAGATTTATGGAGAAGATCATGAGTTTAATTTTGGATATGTCATCTATGAGGTGACTATAAGACAGTCAAGTGAAGATATCAAATAAGTGGTTGGAGATGTGTATCTGGAGCTTAGAGCAGGGTGAGCTAGAGATAAAAATTTGAGAGTCACCAGGGCATTTAAAACTCTGGTAGGATTGTTTAGGCAGAGAACTTAGGCTGAGAATAAAAGAGGACCTAGGCCAGCCAGACTTTGGGGCAGTCTAATTTAGATGAGGATAGTCCAGCAAAGACCAAGAAGAAACAGTTACAGAGCTAAGAGGAAAAGGAAGTGGTGTTATCAAAAGTAAGGGAAATGAATGATTTAAACATGAGGGCAAGAGAGGGATAAGGGTAACCAGATGGGAGAGGTTACTGCCAAGTGAGAGTTTATTCCCCTAAACGGAAGAAGACTTGAAAATGTTTAAATGCCTACAAGATGGTTTTAATAACAAGATAAAATGGAGAAGACACAGAAGTCGAGAGGGGAATATTCCTACAAACAGAGAGCTAAGAAAGTGGTAGGGGACAGGATACAGAGCTCGAGCCAAGGAACTGACTATCCTGGAGGGAATATCTCCTCTATTTTAACAGGAAGCAATTGGGTCAGGATGCAGGCAGTTGCAAGCACTTTGTACTCTGGGTGGCCTAAAGTCAAGGGAACAGTTCCTAGCTAAAAGGCTATAGCTTCTGTATTCTCTCTGGAAAGATCATATCTGAAAATAGGGTGAGAGGATAGAGGCAAAGTGACCAAGATCAGGTGGTTGATCGAGAACTATGAAGGTTTGGAACAAACTTAGTAGAGTGTGGGTAGACAGGATATAGTCTCGACTGGGACTGAACCATTGGCTTCAGTTCTGATGCAATCTTGATCAGATTTTGGCATCAGAATTATGCTGAACACAAAAAGTAAATTGAAAACTGTCGTTTTCTATGCTTAGGGATAAGGTAAACAACACAGGAAGATTTGACAGCAATCGCCTGTAAACTGAGCCTTCTCCTTTTTTGTAATAGTTACAGGACAGTGCTTTATTTTCTTTCATTGTTGTTCTTTTCCAGAGTAATTTTGTTTGTTTGACATTTCCATGAATATCACAAATTTTATTTCAAATTTATTATGTGAAACTGTTTAGCAAAATTTCTCATACTACAAAAATATTTTGAAAAAGTTATTATAGCCCCTTTCTCATATCCAATGTTATCAAATATAAATTATATCCTAGAATTTGTTATATCCTCTTTCTTGTTCATAATGCATTATATATACATATATTATGTACACACACATGTATGTGTATATGTGTATTTTCTGTTTTTCCTCAAAGAGGCTTGTTAGAGTTTTAACTTATATTGTCTTTTCAAAATATCAGCTCTTTTTATTATTGATCAATTTCACTAATTTTTTTCTAAATAACTATTTTATTTTTTGTCTTTATTAATTCATTTTTCCCACCTAATTTTAGTCTATTTTGTTATGTTTTTTTCAGGTGAATGAATGCAATTTAATTAACTTTTAATATTTATTCTTTTTTTTTTTTAAGACATAGGGTCTTGCTCTGTTGCCCAAGCTGGAGTGCAGTGTTACGATCATAGCTCACTGCAACCTCACTGCAGCCTCAAACTCCTGGGCTCAAGTGATTCTCTTGTCTCAGCCTCCTGAGTAGCTGGGACTACAGGCACATCTCACCATGCTTTGCTAAATTTTCTTATTTTATGTAGAAAAGGGGTCTTGCCACATTGCCCAGGCTGATCTCTAACTCCTGGTCTCAAATGATCCTCTTGCCTCGGTCTCCCAAAGTGCTGGAATTAAGGAATGAGCTACCATGCGTAGCCTTTAATATTAAAATTATTTAAGGCTAAGGATTTTCCTGAAAATAGCTTGAGCACACCAATATATAGTGTTCTTATTTGCATTGATCTTTAGGGAAATTCTGAATTGAGACATAACTTCCTCTTATGAAAAAGATCATTCTATTGCACAGAAAATAGGGCAAGAGGTTAGAGGCAAAGTGACCAAGTGAGGTCACTGCTGTGGTCTAAGCCAAACAGGTGCCATTCATGGAGATGGGGAAGATAGTGAGAGGAACAATTTTGAGAGAAATTTAGAAGGGTAACCAACTGGATCGATTTTTAATGACAACAATTTTTTTTTATCACTTGAAAGCACTTTCTAGAACTTTTATTTGTTATAAAATATACTCTGGCATAATTGCCTACATAATATCCATTCCTTCTTGCTAACAGAATCCTGACTTTGGTATGCAGTGCACCCAGAAAACACATGCCCAGACTCCCTTGCTGTTAGAAATGGCTGTATCAATCTGCTCTGGCCACTGAGATGTAAATGAAAGTCTGCTGGGGACTTTTAGGAAAGCTTTTGCTTTCCTAATCAAAGAGGACAAATTTTTACCTCTTCTTCCCATTGTGAAAACGAATGTAATGTCTGGAGATGCAGCAGCCATATTATGATCAGGAGGTAACAAGCATAAAGATGAACACCTATACCTTAAGAATGTCAGAGTAGAAAGACAAAGTTTGCCATGTAGCTGTACCTAAACAGCAAACAGTTACTAACAGTCTTTTTGTTATGTGAGATAATTAAATTCCTAATTTTGTCACCTATAATTAGGATTTATGTTACTTGTAGCCAAATACTTTCTCAACACATATGTGTATTTATTGCCAATTTTGTTGTTTTCCAGTCCCCTCTATTCTATGAGACCTGATTTTGCCTGTGGCATATTTGCAGTGACCCTCCATGTAAAGAATGCAACCTCTCAGGATGATGGGATAGTTTTATATGTCCTATATATGAGTGCTAAAGGTATGACATTCTCATGAATTTTTTGGATATTTTCTCTACCTCGCATATCGTATCTGTTTTGTCAACTAAGTCCTGAGACTCTTCTTTTTCTTTATGAATCATCTCATGCTTTGGCCTGGGTACTTCCCCCATTTCAGTCTTTGTTTCCTAGTCCACCCTGTATTCCACTGCCACTCAAATCTTCCCACTGCTATGACTATTTGATATCCCTGCACATAACATAGCAAAGATTTACTCAATACATGAGAAATAGACAAATATTTTAGCCTGGAATATTTTATCCTCTCCAAAAATCTTCCTGATCTCTTTATACAGTCTTGATTTTCACACAAATGCTTTATTCTAATCAAACTGTTTTCCTGTCCTAAATATATCTATCAAATATACTCTTCTCTATGTTAAATTCACTTTCATCCTTTCCTGTTCCTCTTCAAATCCTACTCATTTTCCAAGATGCAGCTTAAATCCCATCTCCGCTGTTAAAACTTTCTTGTGTACCTCGACCAAGTCATCTCTTTCCTTTCTCTCAAATCCTAGTTCTTAATATCAGTATTTTTACCTTTCATTGCATCTGCTCACCTAGAATGTGCCCCAGCTACCTTGAGCTATTCAGCCATTCTCCAAACAAACTTTATCTTTGCTCAGGCTGTTCTTGCAGCCTGAAATCCCTTCCTCCTCCTTCCCTACTGGAAATGTTACCTGTCATTCAAGATGCAGCTCAAAGGTTTCTTAATTTTAAGTCTTTCTTCATTCCTGGGTTAAGACTACCAGCTCTTCCCATCAGTTTGTCTATTATACTACTTGTTTTCTATTTCTTATCTAATTGCTATTTGTTCACATGATTTTTCCCTACAAAGACGTACAACTATTTAGACTCCATAGAGCAGGTACTGTATCCTCAATTCATAATTCATCAAATCATAGCTCTCTCTGTGAGAAGAAATTTTCTGATCTTCTCATCAAACCTTCAGTTAATTAAAGAAATAATAACGTGCAAACAGGTAGTGACTTGTATAGTCAGAGTGTTCAGTTCTATAGGCAGGGTCCAATCCTGTGTCAGTACTCAGGACAAAAAGATAAATGAGAGTTCCATCCTACAAGGAGCTAAGAATTTAGCAAAGATGTCAGACATCTTTAACTAACAAATCAAAGCTCTATTAAAAAATTGTGAAAATCATGTTGCATTATAGATTTTCTAAAGCTTCCATAATGCAATGGGAGATTAATTCTATTTGGAGAGACAACAGTAGAGAATTTTTAAAGGTTAGCTAGTAAATTAATTTCCTACTAATTTAAAATTTAAAAGAGGTGGCCCATAAAAATGAGCTACCACCCTAGATCATCTGAATCAAATGATATTTGCAACATTGTTTTTAATTTTGCAAATGTCTTCATTGTTACATAAGTAAAGTGGTACAAAATTAAACAGAATAAGCAAATGCATCATATCATCATTTTAAATTAGTGTGAATAACATTTACCCATCGTCTAAGAATAATAAGAAAATAATTCTCATTCATGCCTTGATGCTCATGTTTCAGTTCATCTACTCTTTATTTTGCAAGAGAGGCCATAATGGGAAATGTATTAATAAATAATTTACCCAGGAGTCCTTAATGGTTTAGTTTGGTGAGTCGTTTATTTTTTCCAGGATGGATTGGTGAATTGTTAGTGCAGTCATAATTATGATTAGGAGGCATTCCTTTTCATAGTCCGAATTAGAGAGTAGCAATGTGTGTCCAAATCAAATTTCTATTTAAATAGTTTCCTGTTTTTGCATTGCCTACTTAGAGACTTACTCTACTTATATGTATAACTGAGCACACTGTGTATATGCAGTACATTATTGTTAATAAAATAAAATTTATTCTGATTTTCTTCCATCACCATCATTTTATACATCTCAGTTTAAATTAAGCACAAACTATGGTCATTTATAGAAGGAAAAAGAATTATTATTAGACAAGTTCAGCATTCAGTGGGTTATTGATAATGAAATCCTATAAGACAGCAGTCCCGGACCTTTTTGGCACCAGGGACTGGTTTCATGGAAGAGAATTTTTCCCTGGGAGTGGGGAGTGTAGGTGGAGCTCCCGCAGTGATGCGAGCGATGGGGAACAGCTGTAAATACAGATGAAGCTTCCAGCCAGTGCTCATCTCCTGCTGTGCGGCTGGTGCCTAAGTTTCATGGAAGACAATTTTTCCATGGGAGGTGTGGAGCTCAGGTGGTGACGCACAGCCCATTCCTAATAGGCCACTGCCCGGTACTGGGCGTTGCCCAGGGGTTAAGGACCGCAGCTCTAAGAGCTTAAAGAAGAGTTTGATGCAGTTAAATATGATCTTGCACTTTCTTAGTCTGGTTGCATTAAGTACCAATTCTTTGTATTACCCTAAATCTGGAACTACCCACATGTCATCTTATCCAGTAAACAGGGCCCTAAATTAAATAGCAGCCAGAAGTAATAGCTTTGCTTATAATTTAAAAACGAGACTATTGTAAACCATAAGCACCTAATTTCTTTTACTTTCAACTATTGATGAACAAACTTTAAAAAGATACTGGATGCAGAAAAAGGAGGCTGGGTTTTAAAATACTCATTTATTTCTCTGTTATCCTGAGCATTCATTCAAATTGAAATAAAACTATTGACTGAGGATATTGACTTTGGGTAAGATTTATTAGGCCTGAAAATTTTGGACTGCGTTTGGACCAATTCTGACTCTCAGAAAAAGGATTTGGGAATCATCCAAAGTGAATGCTAAAAATATTTGTAAGAGAAAAATCCACCAAGTTCAACTACAGCTCAGTGGTACAGATTTGGTAGCAGTTTAGATGACAAATCATAACAACTCGTCAAGCTCTGAATTAAATGAGAAGTGACCAAGTGAAATCAGAGGGGCAATGGAACTTGCATTTCATGTATCTTGCTCAAATAATTAATGAAAATTTGTTAGTTTCATTCTCTCAGTTGGCCATTGTCTTATTCTGTCCGGGCTGCTATAACAAACTACCACGGTCTGGGTGGCTTAAACAGCAACATTTATTTCTCACAGTTCTGGAGCCTGGAGGTCCATGATCAGGGTGACCCCATGGTCAGGTTCTTGATGAGGACCTGCTCCCTGGTTTGCAGATGGCCGTCTTTGCACTGCATCCTCGGGTGGTGGGGGAACAAGAGCTCTGGGCTCTTACCCCATCATAGAGGATCCACTCTCATGACCTAATCACCTTCCCAAATCCCCACCTCCTAATACTGTCACCATCACAGTGGGGGATTAGGATTTCAACACACGAATTTTGAGGACACACAAACATCCAGTCCATAACAGCCATCACATGGCCTGTGTGTGGTACCACTTCCTAAAGATCCTGAGTTGCACACAGGCCTTACATATACAACTGCTTGAAGGATGACCCAAAGGAACTGGACCCTGTCTCACCTTACAAACTCCGGCACACACCAACCCAGAAGCTAGACTTTGGCCTTAAGTAAAGATTGAAACTTGACTTTTTCTATCCCCCTTGCATGTTTAACCTTATCTCACAAGACAATAATTCCTTTTAACACCTACAATAAATGCTTACGGACTGTTTTCACTAAGTGCCCCGTACTGTGCCAATTGCTTACACTCATTCCTTTATTTCAGGGTAAAGCAAACTTCTTCCTCTTTCCTGAGCAAAACTGGTAAATGCATTTGAAATGCCAATGGGTACTTGAGTAAATCTCTTATAACCAAGTTGTATTTTCCTGTTTTTTTTTTTTTTTTTTTTTTTTTGCTTGTTTGGCTCTCAGCAATCTGTTTTGTTGGTAGTGGCTGACAGTATCTCAGGGAACCTGGCTTAGTAAGATTGATTGGAACCTGCAACTTCGTGGTTTCCTTGCAGAACGGCTACTTACCCACCTCCTCCTCTCTCCTTTCTTTTTTCTTCCCTTTTTTCCCCCCTAATGATGTCACATTTGTCCTGCAGATGATGTAGAGCACACTGCAGAGGATGAACGGCTGGGCCCAGCTCGCTCCTTTCTTGGCAAGCTCTCCCACTTCACACCAGCCCTCCTCGGCACCATTAATATTATATATAGATACCCTTGTCACAGATTTACATTCTGCCATCCGAAATCAGGACGGGAGGGTGCAGACTGTGAGAGGAGGGGGTGGAGGCAAGTGGGCTGATTTATTGCGGGGAATGTTAGAGAATAAAAAGGAGGTGATCAAATTTATATTAATGTCCTGACCTATATTCTTAAAACTGCTTTTTGCTCATTTCAGTACTTAAGCATTTTGCTGCTGGGAGCCAAAAAGAAACAGAAAGGAAAAGAAAACGGGGAAAAAAAATTAAGCACTGTGTTGTCTTGTTATCTATGTATTCTCTTTATTGACTGGAAAATTGTTTAAATTATCATCCGTGTGTGAACTTCAGTAGAGAACACGGAGATGGGTTGTTTACAGAGCAGGCAGAAGATGGAAGTATGTGAGAGTTTGTGCACAATAGTCTGAACCTACTCTGTTGAGTTTTGTCTGTCCCAGCCTGATCTACTGTAACAAAACCCAGATGACCTTATCATGGCCTAAAAGCATTTTAATATACGTGGGTCCTATTTTGAAGGTGAAGAGGAAGGTTTACCATTTGAGATATACAGGTAACATTTGCACCGTCCTGCGAATATAAAGCACGCTTTCTGTGGATGGGTCCCTAATTTTTCAAAGAAATAATTTATCCTGAGCTTATTTTTATTCTAAATTAAGATAGTTAGCAAGGTTCTAAAATGTTTCTCCACATTTTGTGGGTGTGTCTGCATTTGTATTGTTCATTCTCTAAGGTTTCTGTCAACAACCGCAAACTCCTATTTCCCTGTTCACTACACGTCACTCCCCACTGAGTCTGTTTGGGCGTGAATTGGAGGATACCTGTGATTGCAGCTTCCTTGTCCTGCGCAGCAGCGTGGATTTCTGAATCTCTCAAGTTATGTGCTATTCAGGACTCATTACTGAAACCAGGTGCTTAGTGCAAAGAACATAATGAGACTTGCTTTCTGTTTTTTCTAAATAGTCTAAGAAATTTTGTATGTCAGCTTTTTAAAGTACCTTTTGTATTTTACCGAAAGAGACTCTTTACAGAACCAAATATAGACCCTGTACAGAATGAAAATCATTACCTCACAAGTACGCATAGCAGAACCACTGACTAAACCGATAGTCAGTGGATGAGTGGAGAGTGGGAAATGATGAGGTCAATACTGAGAGTTGTACCTATTTAAAGATCAAAGTTATATTTACATTCAGAGAGATTTGATGTTTCTCAGTTTAGGAAAACTTGATGCTTATTAGCTTAAGAAAGTTTGATTTGGTGTAATTTGGTCATTTTCATTTACTGAGGGTCACTTGTGTACAGACCTCCATTATGGGTACTGGACTAAATGTTAATTTTAGTAGTTTGGCTCTCCACCCATTCTGGGCTTTTTGTGATACCTTTGCCCTAGTATTTATTCCCTCTTTTGAAATGAACGAAGCACAAAATTATGCTTTGTGAAGCATAATTTCATGTTCATAAAATGTGTATTTGAAGGTGATAGTTCTATTTTGAAGGTGTGTCCTTTCTATTTTTGAGTATGGGTGTGATTAATAAAACTTATAGATCACCACTCATCTCTCCGAGACTGGAATCATGATTTTCAATACCCATTACTGTCTAAAAGGCTGCCTCGTAGACTGAGAGTTTACTCCAAAGCTGTGTTTCATTGGAATTACTCTCTTCCTTATAGCTGTGTGCCAGATTCATCTGTCCACAGTTCGATCTTCCACAGTAGATGACTCCGTCCCACTGTTTGCAGATGTGCTCGAGCGCTTTCTAAACTTGATTATTTGATTCATTCTTTACAAAAGGAAATTGTGCTCTACCAGGACTCTTGAGACACAGGTTGGTTGGGTGTACCCAGGACCATTGCAGTTGGTATCCAAAGACCTAGGAAGGGGTCCCCTGGTAATAAAGGGCACTACATGTCACAAGCACTGAAACACAAGCCCAATTTTATTTTTCCTAAGAAAACTTTTTGAAGGATCTGCAACTAATTGAGTAATTGGGCATTACAGGTGAGGTGCCTTCTGGAGGAAGTGGAACTAGGTGCCCCACGCCAGGGAGCAGAGCTGAGAGTGTGCAAGGCATATGGGGAGAAGAAGATCCAGCCCCTCTCTTGGCTTGTCAAAGGAAGACAGGCTTGTTTGCTCAAACTTGGCTGCTCCAGTCTCCTAAGTGGGTGTGTGGGCAGACCAGGGACCCCCAGTACTGCATTCCCTCCCTCCTTTGTGCTCAGGGCTTTAGTTCTGAGAGGCATTTAGAATTGCCTGAGAATTCTGGGTGGGAAAGCTTGGGGAAGGGGAACGTGTCTCTTCTGGTTTCTGGAGGAGCTTGATGCGGTCGCTCTGTATCTGGGTTTGGACTGGTCCCCGCACAGGTGCCTTGGCTAGGCCTTGTCCCAGCAGATGTGTTCCCACTCAGCCTAGCAGCCAGCGGGGCACCTTCACAAAGTCATCCCCAGGGAGTGGCTGAGGCCCTGAGTCTGGGACCACCAGGGTGGGAACACGAGCCAGGCTGGCCTTGGGCAAAGCTTGAGTTATAACCTTTGAACCTAAGACATGTGGGATGTGGGCCTCCATTTATGCTCTTGTTTTGGGCCTCACACATTTTAGGGGTGGTCCTTGGGTGCTTTCTCTGCCCAATCCAGATTTTGATTTTTGTGTGTCTTTGGGGCTGACTTTGCAATCTCACTCTGATCATGTTCTTGATTTCACTTCGCATTTGCATCTCTTCTTCTCTCCTCATACCTAATGTTTGTATTTCTGACCCAAGCTTCCTCTGCTTACTGGTTTAATGTTGCTTATTATACTTTCCTTGCCCTGGCCTAGGAATCACAGCTAAGGCACCCACTCAGAAAGGTTTAGCTGGAGGGACCTACCATCCCCTTTGTGCAATTATCTTCACAAAAATATTCTTTTGGAATGAATGGTCACAGTAGGTATATTAGGTGAGGAATATGCAATTTGAATAAAACCACAATAGATAGAAAAAGTCATCACTAAGAGAATGGTTTCTCCGACTTCAGCTATATGCTTTTGTTGTAACTGTTGGTAACATTAATAGCCACTCATGAATCACTGTTCAGGCCCCTGAGTAGAACTTGGCTCATGCCACCCTGACACTTACTTAGAAGTTGAATGCTAAATGGCGATGTGATATTAGGGGCACTATTCAATTTACATTAAGCTGTCCTCATTTGGTGGCTGTTCAGTGGGAGCTCCCTGGGTGATTGTAAAAGGCAGGCAGCTAATGGTGCTGGCATCTTAGCCAACATTTCTGCTATGGGAACAAAAGTTGCACATACAAACTGTTCATGTTGACACTAATCCACTCATTCCATAAAATCATTGAAAATTAAGTCAATAGGTTTTCAGACACAATGAGTTAAGAGTCAGTGTGGGGGAAACACCCTTATTTTCCCTTGTTTATCACTTTTTTCCCAGTATGATGATCAAATTTGTTGTCTCCTTTAAAGACCATAAAAGGAATATTAACCAGACTTTCTTACTTTTTTATCTTAATAAACATTTGGACAAGTTTAGCAAATTGTAAAAGCTTCAAAAACAGAGGCTTAAGGCACACACCATTCGTTGAAACATCACAACTTCGAAACACACATCCAAGCTGACCGGAAGTACAGCTTGCTAAGGAAAAACATATCTCCTGCTGCTCCCCACCAAAAATGACCTTTTCTAATTAAGCTATTTTAGGACTAAAAAAAGTGGCTACTAGATGTATTTTTGTCTTCTATTTACCTATCTATTTTGGGTGCTTGTTGCCCATTTTCCATTTACCCAATATTTATTTAGCACAACAGAATATTATTTCAGGGGAAGGCAGTACTATAGTCAGATAGACTTCATTTTACCACCAACTCCTCTCCTTACTAGACGTGTGAACTTGGGCATTCTACGTACCTTCTCTAGATTATTGTTTTCCTCATTCATAAACAAGAGATGATAGAACCCTCTTCATAAGGACGATGGGGAGACAATGAGATAACCTGTCCCAAGCAGTGACAGAGAACTTAATAAGTTATCGTTAACCAAAGGTCGATAGCTATGAAAAGGCACTAGGTAGTAAGAGAGGACAGGTGTTCCTGAAGCTTCTTCTCTGCTCTGTTAACACAGGTTGTGATCTGTACCCCATTGCTGTGGCCTTTATCTTATTCGATTCTCTTTACCAGTAGGGCAACCGTTGAATGTTATATGTGGATCAAAAAAAACCTTGTGCTGCGTGTCAGGAGTTTACCTTATGCTGATCTGATTTAGTCTAATATGCTAATATTAGTCTAAGATTGCCCATAAATGATGTCTTTATAGACAAGGGCCAGGACCTGGTCTGTCTTGGGCATCTCTGAATGCTCAGCACGCAGCACAGCGTCCTGCATATAATAAATACTGGGTGAATATTGTTACAAGAATCAAAAAAGTGCATACAGAACTTTGTGACTGGATATGAGGTTTATATGGCAGAACAGACTATCAAAGTTTGGAAATTTGCGTCCTTGCATTATGCTCTTCAGTTAGCACTGGCCCCTGTAATAATACTTTGTAACATATAGGTCATTCTAAATGCATAGATATCACCTTTGGCACAGGAAAGTGGAGGAAAGCCAACATTTCATTAACAGAATATGAATTTAGTTGTGCTTGGGACATCACCTAATTATTGTTAATGTAATTAGAGATAAATTAATTTCCTTCAAGTTTTGTTCATAATTTTTATAAATGCCTTTTAATGTTTTAAATGTTAATTTTGTTATGAAGTCAGTATATTCAGATTAGGGAATTAAACTGAATTAATTTCAATGCCCAGGACTCTTAATTGCCACTCACAGAAGTCTCCTTTTTGCCCACTTTATAATTAGCTCTAAATTATAAGTCTATAATATGTTTATGTAGTTAGTCAAAGCTTCTTACGCTTTGAAGTATAAAACAATAAAAGAAGCATTTAAATTTTTTGCAAATAAAAAATGAAAAACACTGTGATCATAAAAGGAACTATTTGAAGTCACTCGGAGATTGCCTACCTACAGAAACACATACATATTTTAAATGAGTTCCGTAGGCTAAATGTATCTGTCAGTAAAGAAAGATAAATGTTTAAGTTGCAATATTATAATGTTGTAAATAAAAGAAAATAAGGTAATGACCCATTAATCTGCTTAACTTTAGTGACCATGACTATTTACTTTTCATGCTATCACGAAATTATAAAGCAACTTCCTCATGGTCCCTTTTTGGCATCCAAAAGTGTCTGGCCAGGGCCAGGAAAGGAAAAAGAAATACTGAGAGATGGGAAATATGAGAAGAAGACAGAATAATTGATGGAACAAAATTTCACAGGAGAGAGGAGGAACCTTAATTGTATTAAGAACACAGCCAAGTGGATTATCTCAAACAATGAATGTTTTATCCTCTAACAGACAAAAGATTGAGAGCAGATACAGAGATATTTGTTATGGAAGAAAGAGAAACTGAGAAATTCTAAAATGAACTTCTTGTCCTTATTTGATAGGTTCAGTAGAGTCACTAAAATTCATAGGAGCCAGTTAGGAGTATTGGTAGCAGGTGAGAGAAGGAGCAGGGTGTTTAGAGATGAGCTGAATGTTTATTAAGGTATTTGATAAAAGATAATATAATTTTGAGTTGGATGAATCCATGTCTGGGGATGGGACACTAGCCTTAGAGTCATAATGTTGGAGTAAACTAAAGAGCTGGGGATAGAAGCGGTGAAATGATGGCTAATAGCCAAGCTAAGGAAGACAATAAAAACAGGAAGATCTAGTAAACCTATGAACAGGAAAGGTTAAATGACTATAAAACAGAGTGTGTTCAGTGGGAATATGGCAAGATACCTGGTAAAACAACCTGTTTTTGGTAAAAGAGGTGAATATCAGAATTTGTAATCATGAAGTTGGGCAGCCCACATATGGTTGTGAAAGCCAGGAGGAAGATCTTACTATTTGTGCCCTCTCTTCATTGGAAAAAAATGCCTGGAGGTAAGGGGTTGGTGGTAGGTGAGATGGTGTCGGGCATCGTAGGCACTTACTGTTTTAGTCTTGGTTTGTATCTCACCACAAATGTATACTGCCATAGAATAAACAAAACTACACTTACATTATCAATTTATGCTACCGAATCACACACTATCATGTTCCCTGTTTTATACAGATAATTTTTTTTCTTCTTGTATACCAGGGTAGTATGTTGGGATGTTTCCTCTTATATACTCGGGTACTATGATGGGATGTTGATGCTCTCATATACCAGGGTCATATGTTGGTAACATATTATCCTCCTATACCACCATAATATGAAGGTTGCATGTGCCGTGAGCAGAGAGAGTGCCACTTCACCAACACACTCACTGCACCCCCTCCAACTCACATCACTGCCATTATTCCACCGCTTTGCGCTCCTCAAGGGCAGCATCTCTGTATTCTTCACGCTTAGCAGAAAGTCTGACTCTTAGGAAATGTTTGATAAACATTTGGTGAATAAAGGAGTGAATAAGGATAGAACAGAAAATAAAATTGTAATTCCAGTTTGAAGAAAGTAGAGAAATGAAGGTGGAGTTCAATGGGTGACATGAGGGTGGGGAAAAGGTGGTCTGATTAAATGACATGAACTCCACGGGAGGGAGTGCTACTGAATTCCGCTGGTGGAAGTAGCAATGGGAAGTGAGAATTCAGGCCCCTCCCATTAGCGCTGAGAAGGGGGTGCAAACAGTAACTAGAAAAGGTGGCAAGGGAGGAGGTGTCATTGGGGAAAGCCATAAACAGTGCTGAAGTCCTTCAAGGAGAAATGATTCACAGTAACACTGTGCACCTATTAAAAGAATGTGACATTTTCCTTGGTGCTTGTCAAGGCATATATTTTAAAGTTTGCTTGAGTGTGGCTTTGCTCTTTCAAGAAGTCTGAGGGAAGATTAACGCTTATTTGCTAAATATTTCTGATAGAGTTAATTTTTCAATCGTGTTCTTTATATGGCTACAGTCCGCATAACATGATTTAAAATTCTGGTCTCATGTGGCTAGTTTCAAAGTACAGTTTTGATTAATCAGAGAATTGGTTTAATCACTTGTTGCAAGGAATAATAAATTACAGCAGCTGAGGACTCTACGGCTGGGTCATGAACTAGGTCTGTTTTAGTCTGCTTCTAGATATTTGACATACTGTGCTGTGTTATCATGTTCAAATAGGATTGAATTATGTATAAGCTCTGATATGAAAAATAAAACAATGGTATGGAGATTAGAAGCAGGAAAACATATGAATTGTATTAGGTTGTTATTGTTCCACCTAATGAAAGAAGAATAAAATGCAAACTAGTGGCAAAATGCCAGAAGACTGGTTCATGAGTGTGTCAAACTGCACCCAGATTGTGAAACTATGACATTATATAAAGTTCAAAAATGAGTTGTAAGTTCACAAATCACTGGCAACTGAGTTTTTTACTTATAAATATCTACTATGCAAGACAGGCCATTCTCCCAGTCCTACCATACTCTACCTAACACAGTAGGTTATTAGATCTTTACTGTGGTCATTAATACCAACCACTATAATAAGCAGTAAATGTCACATATATAGCATCAAACGAGTTAAATAGCAGAACAGAATATTCTCAAAATATTCATAAAACAGATTCCTATCGTTCTGAGTAATGGAACTGCCATGTAAAACCCATCACTGTTCCTGACATGCCTCTTAAATTTCTGGGAATTCAGGAAGAAATTCAGAATTCCTGGGAAAGGGGAATAAGCAATTTTTATTTTTGAAGAGAGGTTGCACCCAAATAAATTTCAACTGTCAGATCCTGGTGACTTGCAGCTAAACTGAATACCAAGCTGATGTTATATATCACAGGCCTTTTTACAAAGAATTTTGTTTCCTGTGATGGGTCAAATCTGTAGAAAGAAAGGACAGGAAATCAATGCCCAGAGTAAGAAATGCAATAAAAGTGGGCTTTGTCTTAAGCATGTTGTTTGCTTCCATTTCGTCTTTGCATCAATAGACTTTGTTTCTTTCTATTTCGTCATGGCAGCAACAGACTTTCTTCTCTTGCTCATGTTCCCTAGAAATGTCTCAACTCTGAAATCTTTCGCCAACAGAACTTCTGGCCCACATTCTCCTATCCTCACTCTAAATATTGCCTACACCTGTCTGGGGGCGCTACCGCCCCCTAGGGGGCATTTTGGTTGTCACAGCGATGGGGTACTTCTGGTATTCAAGAGCAGGCCCTGGGAGCTTGGATGTCTTTAATAGCAAAGTAACTGTTCACGTTCATTTTCTGCAAGAGTCTTTAGAGTCTTTAGGGCGTTTTATTATTCATGTTTGCTCCACCAGCACCAAGCTCAATAGATGTTTGTTGAATGAATGAAGAAGTGAATGAATGAGAAAAACAAAAAACGTGTGTGTATGTTTAATTATAACAATGCTCTATGGAACTAATGTGGTTTTTTTTTTTAAATACTCTTTGTTACATTAAAGATTTAAGGAACATTTATGAATTTAGATTTAGAGGAGTTACAAACCTTTGAACGGATCAATAACCGTATTTTTATTATTTTTTATTTATTTATTTTTTCAGGGACCACCGCAATGGGGTCTTGCAGTGGGGAAGAGAGAGTAGTCTCAACTCCGAATAACCGTATTTTTAATAGCCTCTCAGGTTTATTTACTTAGGGAATCATTGCATTTTTGACAGTTTCTGTGATTGATGAAAATGGCCAAGGAAAATACTTGCCTTTCAAAAATCAAGAGACTCTTGAATCCCCCTATTTAAGAAAATCTATTTTCTTAATTGATGAATATCAAGAATTTGCTTCCACGACCCCAGACAGAAACATGTTCGGAATCTTAAAAAAGCAACTCAAACCCTTTCTGGAAGCCTATTTCTGTCAGAATGTTGTAATTTCCTTTAGAAACTCCAGCTGTTCCGCAGCACGCAGTTAAATTAAGTGTAAGCGCTGTTAAATAGGAGGTAACCATTAGAATATTTTTAAAAAATGACTAGCATCCAATGTTTTAATCAAATAATTTGCTAATCACTCACTGTGGTGCAGCCTCCCAATCAGCCGCTCCGTTCCCCCATCCTCCCTCCCGGGTTCCTGAGACCCGCGCTGCTGCTCCTCCTCCTCCTCCTCCTCCTCCCCTTCCTCCTCCCCTTCCTCCTCCTCTCTCCTCCCCCTCCTCCTCCCCCTCCCCCTCCCCCTCCCTCCTCCCCCTCCCTCCTCCTCCTCCCCCTCCCCCTCCTCCTCCTCCTCCCTCAGCAGCTCACTAGGCCCTTATTTCTCTTTGGAATGTTCCTCGGAGCCCATTAAGGAGAGCTTTAATCCAAGAATATCTAGATGATCAAGAAAAATTAAGCTCCTAATAACAGCAAAATCGTAAGAAATTTGGACAAAATGACTCTCCGCATCACAGATTTTGTTTACTAGTGGGTAATTAATTCTCCACATATGTTGGGAACATCTGTCGCCGTGACCTGCCATCGGATCTGCGAAATGACTGCTGCGCGGTCCCCCCGCAGGTCATTAGCAGCGCTCTGAAAGGAAGCTCCTTCCTCCTGCCCTCGCCCGGGCAACTTTCTCTTTCGCTGGGAGTTTGGCCATGCGAGTTCCCGGGCGCGCGACGCCCTCCGCCGCTCCTCCCTCCGTCGCCGGCGGGCTTCTCTGGCCACCTCCTGTTCTCCACGCAGCAGGTTCAAAGCAGGAGGAAAGCGGCTTCCTGGTGGCGGGGGAAAAGGAGCTGGTGGGTCCTGCGCTGGAGGAAGCCTCGCTGCTGCAGTCGGGCTGTCTTGCTAGATGGGGGTGAAAGTCTCCCAGCCCAGCTGAATGGGGTCCAGCAAGTCTGGATGTTGCTGACTCGTGACTTCCCAGTCTAATTGGTGAAAAATTGGCCTCCGATTTCTAGGGTATCATTGCCAAGAGACCTTGTCTTGACAGAAACGGAAGATGGCACAGAAAGTCTGGGAAGGGGCTCTGGCAGGTGTTGTGAAATGCCATCCATTGATTGGCATTCAGGCAATGCCAGTAGAGCTGGGGTGGGGGGAGCCTGTGGGAAACGGAGAGCATTTGCCCCTCTCTCTGAGGTTCTGATAAAAGGCCAGCTCTCCTAGCAGCAGTAGGAGCCACCAAGTATGGTGGAAAACCAGAGATGGAAAAAATGCATGCAGATATATGGGAACTTTTAAAGTAAAGTAGTGACAGAAGACTGTTGGCCACCAACTATGGGTTATGAAATTTGCACACATTGTATGTTCCCCAAGTGTCCTGATACCACAGCATTTAACTCACGTTGTTGTCACTTGTCGGTTCTCCCACTAGTCCAGAAAGCTTCATTAAGTACGGAGAATTTGTCTTACTCATTTTAGTATCTCTAGCATCTTACTCCACACATTACCTGTTGCAGAGCAGATGCTCACAAAATGTGTGATAAATGAAAGGGTGCATGATGTTATAGTCGTTCCTCACTACAATCCTGCAAGGCTTATAATTTCCATTCTTCTAGGAAGGAAACTGAGGCTCAGAGAATTCCTGCTGGGTTCCAACTCAGCACTCCAACAGTCTGTTTTCCGCATTCAAACTTTCTTCTACTATAAAGTTGTCTGTGAATAATAGCTATTTCCTGGGAAGGTTAGTTAATGTTCTCCCAGAAAAGAAAAAGATTTATAACTTCTCGTAAAATTATTGCATTAAACTTAATTGAAGCTTTTTCAAGCACTTCTTAAGCATTTACAGTAGAGAAGAGCACAGAGCTTGAAGAGGAAATTCAGACCTTCTAGATTTCATTCCTGGTTCTGCCATCATCAGGGGAAAGGACTCAGCTATAAAATGAGGATATTAGTAGTTTCCAGTTCATAGAATTTCTATGAAGATCACATAAAAAAATGTATAAAAAGCACTTAGCAAAGTGGCACATAGTAAGTGCTAAATTAATTGTGAAAAAGAGAAACCAATCGCCTCCTGTGTTTTCTTTTTAAAATTACACTAATCACACATCTTACACAACTGGCATTTATCATCTGATTATGATGATGGTTCTTGTTAGTAACTATAGCTCTCTATTTCAGTTACTAGAATTGTACTATAGTTACTAGAATTGTACTAAGTAGATCATAATTACGTGAGTACTTATTTGTACATGTTTGCTTAATACCTGCTTTCTTTTTTAGAGAATGTACTCAGTGATGGCAGGGACTATTTTATACACTTTAGTGCCCTCAATTCCTTGGTGAATTATGAAAGATCTTATTAGGCTTGCAGTTAAGGGAATAAGAAATAAATAAGGAAATAAATATTTGGTAAATTCTTAAACTGGATCTTCAAATTGCCCCCTCAGTAGTTTCTTAGCAGCAAAGAAACAAAAGGTCTGCTTAGTACTTGAGCCAACTTTTTTCCCTGGCCCGTTTTCAAGGTAGTTTTTAATTATCCGATGGATACTTTTTGAGTAGGGGTAGAATATGAAGTTTGGGATATAATTTTAGCCTTCTTGCATAAAAATTAGGAGAGATTTTGGACAGTAAAAAAATCGTCAGCTTTGGATATATGGAAAGTAGGGGCTCTCCTTTCACCTTGGGGACTAGTAAGTTTTCTTTGTCTCACTTTCAGTGGACCAAGTCCATTTAATTCCACTGGTGTCGTTTTATGTCCCCATAGTGATTCTCTGTTAACGAGGGTAAGACAAATGGGGAATGACAGCCAATATGATATACCTGTAAGTTTCAAGTTCAGACAAGGTAGAGGATGCATTGGAGCCAGTTCTCCTATTTAAGAGAGCCTAAGTAGAGATTTTGGAAAAATGAGAACAGCAAGGACCCTTTCCAACACAACAATGAAAAAGCAGAGGCACTAATAGAATAGCAAACATAGAGTCACATTAATATAGGGTAGAAAGGACTTCTAGCTTCATACTGGTCTTTTCCATCCCCCAACACAGGCCCAATCCCTTTGAGAGGAATAGACAACGAACACTGGTTAAATGCTTCTAATGTGCATCACAGTCACGTGGCCCGATTTATGAAGGTGCCTGTGATTCCTTCACCTAGCAGTTTGTTTATTTAATGGGTAATTATTTTGGAGATTGCCGGCTAATATTTATTTTTTTATTTGGTGTTTGGCGTTTCTTTTTAACCCTGTTTTTGAATCCTTATAATCTCTGATAAATTATTTCAATTTATTCGAATTTATCTCAATTCAACACGTACTTACTGAGCACTCACTATGAGCCAGACATTAGACTTAGGGGAAGGGATACATAGATTTATAATATAGCCCTTGCTGTTGAGAAGTTTATCACAAATATAGATGAAATTAAAATAAAATGAGACGAATGATACAGTAGGAGTATGTCTGAGAGCTGTGGGAGGACGAAGAGGGAACATGGAAGTCTGACTCTGATGACATTGAGATGTTCCATGAGAGAGGCGACATTGGACTTGAGTCTTGAAAGATGAATAGGAGTTCACTGGGTAATAGGCGTATGGACCCTGGAGCTAGCTGGGTTCACATTCTGGCTCTCCTCCTCCTAGCTATGAGATCATGAGCAAGTTGATTCTTTTCCCCGTTCCTCAGTTTTCTTACCTGTGGAATAGCACTTGCTTCATGGTGTTGCTCTGAGAGTTTTAAAAGTTTGTAGTAGCAAAATGCTTGGAACTCTTCCTAGCACACCGTGGTATTATAAAAATGTTAAACAAATAAGGACACACAAAAAAATCTGAAGTGATCCAGGGTAGGGAAAACTATGGTGAGTCCAGGAACCAATGAATGTTTCTATATGAGGGAGGTATAGTCTGATTATTGGCCGGTCCTCTCTGGACATTAGCCATGAAAACCTAAAAAAAATTATTCTGCATTGGGACTTTCTTTCCTGCATGATCTTGTTTCACTCTCATATACTGTGGATTGAATGTCCTTATAGACCTACTCCAGCTGGTTCCCCAGGTGAGGCTGCTCCTGTTTGCTGTTCAGTTGTATGGCTGTTATTCAATCTCAGTGTGTATCTTCGCAAGCAGCTCACTCATTTCTGCCAAAATTTCCACTTGCTCATGGTCTCATGGGTATGTTTGTCACTAGTTTTTACTTGTATCTGATATTTCTGATTGGTGAATGTCAGGGTCACTCATGTTTGTGGAGAGATAAGGACAGCCTGGGGTTGGGCAGACGTGGAGCTCCCTGTGCCCGACCTCCCGAACTCCATGTCTTATGGCCGCACAGCCAGGGTGCTGCACTCTTCCCTCATATAGGGGCTGCTCCTACCTCTGTAACACACAGTGGCCAAAGCACAAGCCTCTGTGCTCTCTAGCCTCTAACATCTACTTGGATTTCAAACCCAGGGTCCCTCTGTGGGGAGCTTTGAGTGACAGACTGAGGAATTTAAACTTAATTCAATGAACTATGAAGAGCAATATAAGGATATTTAGAAAAAAGATGCTTTGTCAATTTATCACTGAGGTTAGCGTTTTGACTCTCCTTAAAATACATCTAGAATATAAAATCAAAGGGATTCTTACTTTTTATAATCTAGCCATTCTCTAGTGCCTATTGTATGCTATTGTCTATCATTAATATCTAAATGCCTTGATGAATGTACTGAAATTGTTTTAATTCAGTTCTTTGTAATCATGCAGTCTGTATTCTAGAGAATCTGTTCAAAACGTGACAATTTGCTTACTATTTTGGCTCCTGTCCATGGATGAGGCATATATTACCTGTGCTTAGTTGGTCATATTGATCCTTCCTAATATCTTTCATAATGTAATAATATTTGAAGGATATTTTCACTGGATATAGAAGTCCAGGTTTCCCATTTTTATCTTTTAGTGTTTAAAACACTGTTCATTATTTTCTGGCTGAAGAATTAACATGCCATTTTATTTTTTATGTTCCTAATGCTCGTTTTTCTCTGGCTACTTTACTAATTATAACTTTGTCACTGGTTTTCAACTATTGGTTATGATGTACATTTTTGTAATGTTGTTTTTATTTATCTTGCCTAGGGGTTCATTGAGTTTCTTTGACTGTGGATTGATATTTTTCGTTATATTTTGGCCATTATGTTGGAAAAAATTTTTCCTTTTTTCTTATCGTCTTTTTTTAACCCCATTTTGGCACTCCAGTTTCACTTATATTAGAACACCAGATATGTCTCAAAAGTCACTAATGCTTTGTTCTTTTTTTTCTTGTCTTTTCTTCATCTCAGTTTGGGTAATTTTTATTGCTATATCTTTAACTTAACTGATTTTGCTTTCCCTGAAATATCTAATCTGCTGTTAATCCCATCTAGAGAATTTTTCATTTTAGATATTATGTTTTGTCTGTAGAAGTTTTTATGTTTTCTCTTCTCATTACGTTCATTTTTTCCTTTAACTCTTTGAATATATTTATAGTAGCTGACTTATAGTCTATTAATTTGATCACCTTTCATTTTTAATATGTTTTACTAATTTTTCTGCTTATGGGTCATGTTTTTCTTTTTCTCATATGTTTAATGTTTTTTTATTAAATTATATTATAAATTTTACATTGCTGAGTGCTGGGGGTATTTGTTGTTTTTGCCTTTTAAAAAAATAATGTTGAACTTTATTTTGGCAGACAGTAAATTTACTTGTGGATTAGCTTGCTCTTTTTAATGTTGATTTTGAGCCTTGACAGGAAGGGTCTTAAGTATTCTTTGATCTTAGATTTAGCCACACTAATATTGTGCTAATTTACCGTGGTCTTTACTGAATTATTTAGGCCTAAAGAGGACTCTGTCCTATACATTTCAGCTGCGATAACCTATCCCAATTCAGATTTTTTTCTCTTCAATAAAATGAGCCTGCTCTGTTCTAATTGGGTTCTCCTTCTCTGCACAGCAGCAGAAAGTGCCTCCAGGTAGAACGCTCAGCAATCATCGGGCTTACTTGGCTGATTTTCTTTCTCCTAGGGATCATTAATTTTTTCACTGACAGTTGTCCAATGTTTGAAGATTATTTGTTTCATATATTTTGTCCAGTTTTATAATTATTTATAGTTATTTATGATGGGAGGGCAAGTTCAGTTCTAGTCACTTCATTATTTCCAAAAGCAGAGGTTGATCCCTGCCCACATTCTAATACCTTTGCAGTACCTGCATTGTTAGAGCATCAGTCTTTAAATTTTATAATACCTCCCTTAAAACCATTATTTTAGCTTAGTTCTGTAGGTAACCATATATTTCCTATTCACTACCAATCTTTACGATAATGTTCCTCATCATTTTGATTGTTTGAGGCATATTCCACATTAGCTTTTTCATGAAGTACTCAGGGTAATAATATTTGCTGAAATTTTGCATATACATTATAGTCTATGACTTTTATTGTTGAAAGTAAGTTTGGCTGTATATAAAACCATTGGCTTCCATATTTTGCTTTGAGTATCTTAAATGTTATATCATTATCCTTCAGAATAAAGCTTTGTTATCGAAAAGACTATTGGCAAAGTTACACCCTTTTCTTTATGGTCTTTTTGCTTGCATGGACAAAGAAGTATTGTTGTTGTTTTTAAATTTAATGTCCAATAATTTTACTTGAGTATTTCTCACTGTTGGCCATTCTAGTTCAACTTTCCTAAGTACACAGTGTCCCCTTTCAACAAATGGTTTCATGTCATATTTTATTTCAAGACAGTTTCCTTGAAATAAAATTTTAAATATTTCTCCTGTTCCATTGACCAAAAAAGACGTGCAGCTACTCATTGCTCCCGGGAAAGAAGGCAGGCTGGGCCTACTCATGGCGGGAAAAGAGCTGAACTTGAAGGTTTAATGAAAATTGACCGCACTACATAGACATCACTTCCTTCTCTTGCTCTCATATTTTCCTTCCAAATCTTCTAGCAGTGCTTTGTCATCCAGGATATTGGGTCAATTTCCACACTGTCAAACACTGTGTTAAGCAGCAAAAGAGAGGGAGGCAAATGTTAGAAGAATATAGTTCTGAAAAATTTCTGACACAGTGTTTTGCTCCCTGAAGGCAACTTCGCAACTTACCAATTGACATCCGGGATATGCAACAAGTCTGACTTCTAGAACTTTTTTCCATCTCATGCTTTTTGGTCCTGAATTCAGTAAAATTTTTTTTTTTTTTTTTTTTTTTATTTTGTCCTGAAACCAGGGAAAGAGAACTGAATTAGAGAGGGAGGGAATTGTTCCAACCATCCTGCTGTACCTTCCAAACTCTGGTTAAAGTGAGCATGAAAGGAAACCCTAAAGCCTCTACAGATGTAGTTCTCATGATAAATCACTTTTTAATCAGTCATAATTTTGCATTAAGTGCTGAATAAATGCCCTTTGTTTCATACTTAAACTGTCAGTGACTAACATGGGGAGGGCAGACGTCTGCCTATCATTAGAGCAGAGGAAAATCAATACCATTTTTAATTAAAGGCAGGCACAGCCAGGCTTTGAGACAAGCAAATCTCCTTGTCAGATCATCTCCCCTTTAAACTTTTTCAGAAGTTCAGTTCAGAAGTTAAGAGACAGCCAGATGCAAGAACAGAATGACACAAATGCTTTAGGGGAGAGGGGCAGGCAAACACAGGTAGACAATAGAAGGAAACACTAGGAAATGTATGCTTTTCACTCATCCTGTCCCTGAGCGGCAGTTGTAAGGTGTGACAAAATGTAGATACTGGCTTATGCTATAGAGATGATCTTTCCATTTGCAGACTAAAAAGAGAATAAAAGGACAAACAGACATCCTTGTCAGTCTTACTTTATTATAGTTTAGAGGTTAGCACATGGCATATTTTTTAGTGATTGCTTTCATATTATATTTTACAACCTGGGGTTTTAGTTTGCAGAGCTAGAGTCCAGCAAGACAGAACTCAAAGCCTTTTATAACCTAATGACGCAAGTGCCATTCCATCACTTCTGCTATTTCTACTTGTTAGAAGCAAGTCGTCAGGCCAGCCCACACTCAGGGGAGGGGATCACACAGGGTGAGTACCAGGAGGTAGCCCAGTGAGGACCTTGAAAGCTGCCTACTGCAGAGCCTAAGATCAAGAACTTTACAATAAATTTGGATCGATATGAGAAAAAGAAAAAGTAACTCCTTAATCAAATCCCCAAATATGATATAGTCGATGAGTCCTAGAGATATTCAAGAAGGGTGGAAATGACATGGGAAGAATTTAATTAATGAAGGCTGAGGACACTTTGGTAAAGGCACAAGGACATGCAGAAGAACTTTACTCATTTCCTTCTGGTTATGTCAGAATTGCCAGGTAAAGGACCCTCAGGGATCTCTTTCTAGATTTCAGAGTTTTTGTAGGCTATGTACCCACCTTTTAGTTATTGCTATTTTCTTCTTGGGATAAGAATTCCAACTAAAGCTGGTCAGTGCTTTTGCCCATCCTAATTTTACCCATTCTAATCTTTTTTTAATTACTGAGATGTCATGGAAGAGATAACTATCAATAGATAGATAATTTCTGAAGTTGGCTTATCCAAATTATGTACTTTACATAAGGTCTGAAATATATATATGTATAATATACACACACACACACAATGAACACTCATTCCATGAGTGTGTATACATATGTACACTTAAGAAACAATTTGTCCTATGGGAAACAAATTTGTCACAGACAATCCAGCTTATGTATAGCTCACCCCAAAAATTCTGAGCAGTATAGTGTTGGTATTTGATTGATCCACAAATTGTAATCACCTATAAAATTATCAAAATTTCTTGGTGGCCTCCATGGTCTTTGCTCAGCACCAGCTCTAGCTGTCCATTCTTGCACACAGAACATTGATTCTCTTCAAGTCTCCACACCCTTCCAAGGCTTGCCTCAAGTTCAATTTTTTAAAATGAAACTTTGGTTTAAGAAGTTGTAGTACCCCTGAACCATCATCAGAAATGATTGCATGTATCAGCTTGTACTAGTTATTTGGAGATTAAGCACACAAATGTTGCAATTTCTGTTTGGTCTTACATGTTTCTTTAGCTTTTGATGTTACATTCTATTCCCTTTTGCATTGCCCTTAGCAACCGCACAAAGTTGATTGTCAGTATGTATCTATTGATTTGTAGATGAATGAACTGCATGGAATTCCAGACAGGCCTTTGTCCCAGGAGGTGACTGGATCAACTACAATTACCTTGATGTGGTTGGGGACAAAGTATTATATGTGCATATGAGTGGAAAGGGTAGAGAGAGACATGCAGGTGACCAGGAACTAGTATTATATATATGTCATTTATTGGTTTGTGTGAAGAGTATTTAATTAATAATTACACAGTGAAACAAGACCTAGTACTTTCTTTTGTTGCTCAAATGATTCCAGCTTTGGCCATTGGGATCTCTTTCGTTGATTCCTGTGCTGCCCCTTTGATATACCCACATTACTGTGGGGTTTTTGTCGGGGTTGAAGGGGGTGAGCACTGTTTTCTTTTCTGGTACATGTCATTCCACCTCCTAGTAACTCAATTAACTAATTGCTAAATGAACATAGTATGTATTGAATTATAGTACAGCTTACTTTGCTATCATATTTATCCACAGTTTAGTTTTCAAAAACAATAACACCTCTGGTTGTAGATTCTCTCTTGTAAAAATACACTATGTAATTTTTTACCAAACCTATTTATATTTTCCCTTCCTGAACACTTCTCGCTCTATATTTCAGGTATCGGCAAGGAAGTCTAGAGACATTTCAGCTATGATTTTGAGTATTTATGTAAATAATTCTGAGGGCCTTCTGAAGTTTAGAGTGTAAAAGCAGAACTCAAAAAGCTCAAATGACTCTCTGTAGCCAAGCTGGAGTTGAGAGCTTTGTTTTCTCTCTTCTTGATTTAGCCCTCCCTGCTTGGTCTCCCACGGCCAACATAAAACAAGACATTGACCTGGGAGTTGAAAAAGCAAAGAAAAGGGCCTAGCATGAGTGTGGGTAGACATAGTAAATTTATGTCTTGGGTCGACCCAATTTACTCCTGCCTCCTCCCCCCATTTCTACCCCACCCCCAAGTCTGGCTTCAGACAATGAATTTCTAGGGAGTTTTTTGCCTTTTGATCTCCTCTCTGATCTAATGCAATTGTCCACTGGCAGAAGCGCTGTGAGGTGCAGAATAAAGTAATGAAGTTAATTTGATTTCCATCCACCCCCACCCTTAAGATCTACATGTCTTTATTGTATTAGATTCCTAATGAGATTCTCTGCACTCCAGCGAGAGAGGCTCCGAGCGCAGTGGCTGTGGGAGGGATTGATCTCCAGAGATTTTCCCCCATTTACATCCCATCTTTAATGGATATGGACCTGCCTGCCCTTGAGTCATAAGGTGATCATATTTCCCTTCCTGGACTCCACTGGACAAACAGTAGGAAAGCAGCCACTGCTGCAGGGAAGTGTGGGGCTTCCTTTCAATTCCAGGGGAAAGGAAACAGGACTAGAGGTTTGTGCTAGGCTGAACGCTCATGGAAAGAGCTCCAAGCAAATTTCCAGCCCCAAAGTTTCTGTTTCAGAAGGAGACTTGCTCCTGCGTGGAAGTGCTATCATTTTTTATTTTGCCACCAACATTATAAATGGTGAGCAGCAAAAAAAAAAAAAATAATAATAAAAATAACATTTCACAAGGCCTTCCCCAGGGCATCAAATTCCCTGAATCATTTCAGTTGCACGGAGGTGGTTCCCTGGATTTCAGATGAAGTCCCATCCCAAGTCTAGCTGGCCAGGGACCATCTGAGTGGGACATAAACTGGAAGATTTTTCCAGAGAAGCCTATCCCTTCCAATGCATTGCTCATTCACTCCCTCCACCCTCCCCACCACCCACGATGAGATATTTAAACCATTTCATAAATGTCAACTCTCTGTTTATCTAGCACCTCTTTATATCCACCAGGATTTGTGCAGTGCTACTGACATTCCCCTTTACCCATCTTCCAGATCCAAAACACTTGATTTACCTGTCTCAAATGATAGCATACACAGGGAGTATAGAGTGAGACAGTTTTGCTTGCTTTAGTCCAAAAGCTCCTTTTGAACTGGTTGACAGCTTTGCTGGAAACTCTGATTTAATCAATACAATGCACTTATTTTTGCAGTTTAGTGAATTATTTTAAGACCTAATATGAGGGTGAGGGGGTAAAAAACATCAGTAATTCACAATTCACAAGTTTATTACCCCAAATTAAAGGGTTTTTGACTATTTCAGGTAAAGGAAAAGAGAAACAGGCGTGCTATCCTAAGAATCATTTTTTAAAAGCAAACATCGCTCAGATTGTTTTAGGCGTCTCTCGAATCCCTGAAATCATGGGAGGAAAGGCTAGGCAAGGTGATTGGCATCATGACGACTTTTCTAAGGGGGGAAAAGGTAGTTTATATCTAATCTAAGGTCTTTAAGAGGAATCTATCAGCTTTGGTTTGGCTCTCAGTGGACAGGTGTCTGTATCATAGAAGCACCATACATAATTCACCACCAGAGAGCCCCAGAACTTAGCGAGAAGGCTAAATTACCTGTCACTTCCAGAAAAGGTGTTCCCTTCAGGTCAAGGTTGAAAGCTCTGGTAAACCCATGTGAGGAAGAGCACATGAGTCCCCATTTAAATGTCAGCACTGCCTCCCAGCTGTGGGAAATGCAGGCTGGCTATTTACCCCTTGCACGTGCCTTCGTCTTTTGCAGGGCCAATTAACACCTTAGCATTCTGAAGTCAGATTGGAAAGAAGGAAGTGAGGTTGCTTGTTTTAATGATCAGAGACCACTGTGTTTATGTCAAATCAGTGGATGCCAGGAAAGCCATACTTTCTTCATGGAGGGGGTAGGCCAGGGGTCCTGTCAGAGGTGCGAGCCATTACAGCTTACCTTGAATACAAAAGCATCTCATTACTACTCAGGGATAGAATACTGAGTCTAGTCCCAGGCAGGCTCTGACTTAGGAACACAGTTCATGAAAGGCAGGTGCCATCTGGCTGTCATTAAGCTGCTGATTGTGCCCCACTCCTTGATTGACTGGTGATTGATTGGCAGGTGGGATGTGGAGGTGACTGCAGCCTGCATTAGGACGGCTTGTATTTCACCCCTGGAATTTGCAGGAACCTGTCTGAGGCATCGTGCACAGATTTCCCTTCGGATTTCCCAACTATGTTTCAGAAACTTTGCTTTTGAAGAGAAACAAAAACAAAACAGAAAACACAGACCGACCACACACACACACACACACACACACACACACACAGGAGAAACAGAGTTCACTTATTCCCTTTAAAATATATTTTCTAGGCTTAATTCTGAAGTCACAGTGGGAGAAGCCTACTTCTACAGTATTTTTAGCACTTTTGCTACTTTGCAATTTCTTTATACTTAGGAAGCAAATTTTTAGTTTCAATTAAAGAATTGGGTTTTGTAAGTTCTTTATTTCTAATAAAATGAAAGAAATGACTGCTTAAGGTTTCTGAAGGTGTTTGAATATAGAATATGTTGTTATATTAAAACGAATCAAATTTAAGTGTTACTCAAATTAATAAAATCAAAATTAAGAATCAACTCTGCAATATCTAAGAAATCTATTGTGTTTAGTAATGTAAAGGAACAGGGAAGAAAAAAATCATAGCCACAAAAATTTCTAAAGGCAAGAAGCAAACTGCAAGGCTATTGGGTGTTAGTATTATCAGATGTTGCTTGATAAATATTTGATTGATTAATTGATGGAGAGTTATTTGTCTCAGCTTGGAAAAATCTTCAGGGTTTCAATTCACATGATTTTTTTTTTTTTTTTTTAGCTGAGAAAACTTTCTCAGATGTATCTCAGTAAAGTATGGTACTTTCAAATTGTGTAAAAAAGTGTCATTTTAATTTGATAATCTCAGGAGAGGCATAAATATAAATGACTAATTCAACAAAGAGCATTTTCTATGTTCTCTTATGGTAAAAGATAATACTCTCTTCAGAGTATTAGGATGATATACATAGAACTAATGAGTTTTAAAAACTAGCTTTTGTAAACATATTTCTAAAAATGAATTAAATATGAAAAGGTCTTGCTGATTACTGATTCAGAACTAAAAAGCTAATTTTTCTCTTTTACATGTGTTACTTGCATAAATGTATATTTTTTACATAGTCACAGTGTGAATTCTCTTTGTTTGCATATTCCGAGTCCTCTATACATTTTTACTTCTAAATAATTTTATATATAACCAAATGAAAATTATTTTAAAGATTGTATGAAATCAAACCAATTCAAAATGCATGTATAGCACATAGATGCTGCAAATGCCTAGGTAACCTCACTATAAAAGCCACTGCTGGATATATGTGTCCCATTGATACAGTTAATATGAGATATACGCTTAACAGAGATTATTGCAGAGAAAAAGTCTCAGGGGGCAGGATATGAAAGGAGAAGAAGTTTCTGTTGCTATCATTTCAAGGCTGGTTTCTCACTTTCAGGTTAAGTATTTGGAAAAGCTCCCTTCATGCCCCTTGTTGACATACGGGTCGGGGCAAGCTTAGTGCCGTGGAAGCTTAGAGCTGTTTTCTGTTTTGCAAGGGTGTGAGCCTTTGGATACACCTATGGGGCCTGTAGTTCCTCTGCTTAGGAAAATGATTTGAATGGGTCCCATGACTTTAAATGTCATCTGTACATTGATGACTCCCAAATTTATATTAATAAGAACTCTGAATTCCAAACTCATATATGAGAATGTCTGCCAGACATCCCCACTTGGAAGCCCACATTTTAAACATAACAAGTTCAAAAATGAACTCATAATTTTCACTTCTAGATTACTTCTTCTTAGAGTCTTTCTCATTACAGTTAATAGCAAATCCATCCTTCCAGTTGATCAAGCGTGAAACCTTGAGTCCTTCTCATCTCTTTCTCTCTCTCTCTCTTGCTCTCTCTCTCTCCATCCATTCTGCGATGAAATCCTGTTGCCCTTTCTTCCAGATGCATCGACAATCCAATCACTCTTCACCACCTCCACCACTACCCTCATCTCCTCATGGATCGTGCCAGCCTTCTCACTGGTTTCCCTCTTTTATTCCCCTTACCCAAACCATACGCTATTTTCACACAGCAATCAGGCTGATGCCTTTTAAAGGTAAGAGCGTACAATGGTTCTACTTGAACCCTCCAAGAACACTCCTCAGAGTAAAGTCACATCCTATATTTGTCTGGGACCCTCACAAGACCCACCTTCTGCCCCTGTGATCTCATCTCCCACTGCTCTCCAACTGGTCCACTGTGGCAGCCAGCCCTCCTCTCCTACTTGCATTGGACCAAGCACATGTCTCCCTCTGGGCCTTAGGGCTCTTCATTGGCTTCCCCCGTGTGGCCATCCTGTCATGTCCTTCAAGACTTTGCTCAAATGTTACCTTCTCTGAGAGGCCCTCCTCTCTGTTCCTCTTCTCTGCTTCCCTTTTCTCTATAGCACTTACCATGATCTAATATAACTTAGTTATTTTGTTTACTGTCTTCCTCCACTAGAACGTAAGCTCTCTGAGGGCAGGCACTTTGTCTATTCACCGCTCTAACCCAGAGCCTGCCAAGGCCTGGAATACACTAGTACTCAATAAATAATTGTTGAATGAGTAAATATTTTCTTAAGCAAATGTAAAACTGAGACCTGATAACTTCTATGATCTCTACTCCTTTGGATAATATATTTTTAATTTCTTTTTTAATGTACAGAAAGTAAAATTCACTCTTTTTGGTGTGCAGTTTTATGCAATTCCTAAATGCATAGAGTCAGGTAACCCCTGCCTCAGTGAAGATACAGAACAATTCCATCACCCTCAAAAGAATCTTTCATGCTATCTTCTTCTAGTCAAACTCTTTTCACACCTCTAACTCCTGGAAACTGTTGATCTGTTCTCCATTCTATAGTTTTGCCTTTTCCACAATGCCATATAAATGCAACCACGCAGTGTGCAGCTTTTTAGGCCTGGCTTCTTTTACTCAGCATAATGTATTTGAGATTCTTCCATGTCATTGCATATATTAGTAGTTTGTTCTGTTTTTTGAGCAGCATTCCATTATGTGATGTACCAGTTTGAATTTTAGATATTTCCAGGAGAATAAATGAATAAAGGGAATATGCCATCAAGTTTTATATCACAGAAACAAGTCTCTAGGAGAAAACATATACTTTTGAAGGGATTGTAGAACTAAATTTGTTTGTTTAGAGATGGGGTCTAGCTCTGTCACTCAGGCTGGAGTACAGTGGCATGGTCATAGCTCACTGCAGCCTCAACCTTTTGGACCTCCCACCTCAGCCTCCTGAATAGCTAGGACTACAGGCACATGCCATCATGCCTGGCTAATTTTTTAATTTATTTTTTCTAAACATGGGATCTTGCTATGTTGCACCAGCTGGTCTCTAACTCCTGGCCTCAAGTGATTCTCCCACCTAGGCCTCCCAAAGTTCTGGGATTACAGGTGGGAGCCACCATGCCTGGACTGTTTTTTTGTTGGTTGGTTTGTTTTTAACCTAAGTATGGAAAAAGACCTGAAGAAAATACACTAAAATTATTAATAGTGGTTGTCACTGATGAGTAACTTTCCTTTTTTCTATTCTTATTTGTCTGTTTTTTTAATCAAGAACATACATGATTTTTACAATAGAAATGCTTTATTTTGGAAAAGATCATACATTCATATAGAAGCTAAACTACCCAGGGAATATGATTTTAGGAAATGAAAAATATCTTTTATTTCTTTTTGATTAAAATTGTAAGAAATAGTCTTAGTCAGCTATACTTTTATTGGGGGATGAGAAAAGATTGGGTTCAGCAAAAAGTTTACTTAAACCAAAGGAGGAAAATAGATATTAATTTTAAGATTATAATCTACAATTTTTTTGGCAACAATTTTATACCTGCAATCAAGAAGTCTGCTGCTTCTTTAAGAAATGAGGGTCTCCAAACAGTTTATGAAGTAATAGATCATATATAAATAGGTTGTTTGCTCTCGGTACAGATGCTATCATTACTAACTACTTTCAGGCTCTTTGAGAGCTAAATAATTCCGTAATGCATCATTGAACATTTAGTTGCTTCATAGCAGATGGTTTCAGGGGTCCATCTGCTCACAGCAATGTTTTCAACAAGCCCCCTTCACCTTCACCAAAAGGTTCGGAAGCATTAGAATATTCATTCCCCACTACAGGTGTGTTTCCTTGGCTCCCCTGTATTAGGGAGAGGGGCCACTCTCTCTCTTTTTTTTTTTTTTTCTAGAAAGGAGATGCTGGCCTGTGTGGTGAGTGTAAGGGTTCCTGTAAGTGTCAGGGATCCCAGTGGAAGAGTTCCTTGATTTCAAGAATTTGTAAACTCACCCAAGTTCATGGGTATGTGTGTGTGTGAGAGAGAGAGAGAGAGAGAGAGAGAGAGAGAGATTACTTTTCTGGGCTGACTAGGTTAAAACTGAGAGATTAGGCCGTCAACTTTGTTCTGTTACTCCTGCCCCTAATACGTGCAGAGGCATGTCAGCTTCTTTAGGGTTTGCTGGGGAAAAGAACACATTCTCCCTGCCTTTGAGGACACAGGGAAGTCCCTCAGGCAAGGTCAGGATGAACACATGAAATACACGAAGGAGCTGCAACCCAAACCATATGGATAAGAACAGACTGAATAGAATATCCGAATGTCGAGGGGATCTGGGGGTAAATGTGATGGGGACACAGACAGTTTTATTCCAGAAATCCCAAATGCCCCATTACCTAGGTGATCACAGAAATGTGCCGTCAGACTGCTGGAGAAACAGAATGGAGACATGCGATGAATGAGACATGGTCAGCAGCTGCTCTCTGAATATGGACAGTTTTCTTTTCCAAATTGGAAAATAATCAGGAAAGACAAAGTTGGTAAAGAGGAAGCACAGAACATTAAGAAGAGGACTTTCAGCAGATCACAAGAGACTAACAGTCAATTTATTTGGACTGTGTTGATAGACATCCCCAACCCTAATACGTCAAATGCATGGATTCGACACTGTGAACTATGCAAGCCCCTTTCCGGTTTTGAATAATTAGGAAGATGTCACTTTATCACCACCTTGTCAGCAAAGGGAATGGCGGAGAGACTGCTATTTCAGAGAACGGTGTAGCAACCAATGATTGTTCCCTGTGTGGCTGCAGAGTGTTCAGAGAAGAGAGTACTCTGTTTTGGGTTCAAGTGGCTGTGTTTTAATTTGTCTTTCTAAAAGGAATGAACGGATTCAGATTAGGATATTGAAGAAAATTACTGTAGCTTTTAGTCTCATTTCAAAGAGCTATTTGAAGGCAATTTAATTATCTATTATCTTCTTTTTTTAAGAATACAAAAATATTAGCAAAAAGGAGAATCTCTGGCTTACTGGAACGAAGACACTTGCTCTATGCAATTGTCATTGGTAGTGGCTCTGGCCTTATATCAGTCCATCTATTTTTAATAAGCATTTATTAAGTAGCCTACCAGTTGCCCAGAATTGAACACGGTTTATAATAGAGAACCTAGTTCCAAACTTAAGGATCTTCTTAATTTCTAAGCTGAAACTCCTTTGCTAGATGGTTTGTGTCAACGGTGAATGATTTATTACTAACCACAGGTCTGAAGGAGTGGCCTGTATTAGAAGCTGGAGAGCGAGCACTTTCCTGATACTGACATCAATGTCGTCTCGATTATCCTGTCAAGAATATCCACTGAAATTGACTTTACCATCACTCCTACTTTTGCCGTCAAAGCAGAACGACTACTACGGACGTGTTTTCAGTGTTTGTGAATGCTTTAGAAGTCAGTTAATTCAATCCAACTTTCTTTCCTTCTTTAGGCATTCATTGAATATTTAAGTATGTTCAGCCCTATTAGCTCTATGGGGAACCTCAACTTATTCCATGCCCTCAAGTAGTTTATAATGTAATTGGGAAAAGTAGATGGACCTAAAACTGTAAGAAACAATTTATTAAGAAGAAACTGTAGGGAGCATTAAAGAGTGTACCCCTAAAGACTGAGGACATTATAACCAGGGGAAAAGGAACCTAGAGTAGGGTTTATCAGGACTTCCATTTTCTTGTGCTATTGTGGACTCAGCCAAAATTTGACTTCTTTGGAGAAGACAAAGAGGCTTGGGTTAGCTGTAAGGAATTTGGGATTGATTTTTAAAAAGTGCAAGAGGTTGTAGGTCTGTGTGTTTGGAAAAAGGCACACAACCTCAGTGACTGCACAAAGGCAGGAATAAACAGAGTGGAATTAAAGAATAGTTGGGCATGGGGTGGGGGGGCACCGATGAGAGGCTAAAAAGGTCATGTTTTGAAGTGGTGAGAAAAGAGGGTGGCTAGATACATTGGAACCTGAGGATGGGAGGCCTTAAACAGGGAGGCACACGTATGTAAACTGAACTATATTTGACCCGTGTCATGTGCAACTCAACATAGCACCACTGAACATAGCACAGCTGCTGGTACATTCAAGACTGGCTGAGATCCAGACCTATTCAGGTAGCAACAAGAGCACTAGAGGCCCTGCTTATAATGAGCGTTTATTATGTTGTCTTTATTGCTTAAATGAAGATCTCCAACCATGAGGATCTGACATTACACGTCAGAAAGTAGACTTGGTTTCAGAAGATACAAATATTACTTCAAACTCAGAAGGAGGAAGACTACTCATTAGAAAGCATTTTTAAGAAAAGGATCATCAGAAGAAGCAGAAGTGTCTCAGAGCAGGGGCGGTCCTTGCAATTTTCAAGTCAGAGAATAAAAATACCAGCAAACTAACTTAATTCTTTCGAAAGATTTGAATTCGGTAAAACAAGGTATGATTGGAAGATTCATTGATTCCTAAGTGTGGATTTTGGTATGCTCAGACATCCATCCAGTGATTTTAAATGAAATTGTGTGATCTCAAAAAATTCTAATTAATTTTGGATTGTTCTATGTGTCTACTTATCTACCTCTTGCCTATAGTACTGTAGGGGAGACAAGTTGAAAGGTCAGGCCAGGAAACAATGCCAAAGCAATCGTATCATTTTATTTTAAAGCATCAAGACCCAGTTTGCAAATTTTATGCAGGACCCCACTACAGGAAACCATTGAAATAGAAGTGGCTTTTGCTGACACAGAGAGCTCAGCCTCTGTGCGGTTGGTGCCTTGTCCCTCACATCTGTCCAGAAACCCTAGCACCACTCAGTAAATGGTACGTTCTTTTTTATTCCATGTGGTTTTCTTTTTGAAATTGTAATATCACTTCTTTTTAACATTTTCAATTGACAAATAAAAAAATGTGTATATTTATAGCGCACAACATGATGTTTTGAAATATGTACACATTGTGGAATGACTAAATCAAGCTAATTAACCTGTGCATTACCTCACATACTTACCATTTTTTTGTGGTGAGAACACTTAAAATCTATAATCTTTTAGCAATTTTTAAGTATATTATATATTATTATTAATTATAGTCACCATATTTTACTCTGGCTCTCTTGAACTTATTCCTCTTGTCTAACTTGAAACTTTGCACACTTTGATTAACATCACCCCCCACCATTCACAGCCCCTGCTAACCACAATTCTACTCTCTGCTTCTGTGAATTTGACTTTTTTACGTTCTACATATAAGTAAGATCATGTGGTATTTGTCTTTCCGTGCCCCACTCAGTAAGCTTTCTACAAGGCAACAAAACTGGTTGACCCAAATTTCTCACTTTTAATAGATTTCTTTACTGTCCACAGCAAAATGGCATAGATAGTGTCACATTTGGATATTAACTAATTTCTAACTTTCTGTGTAAGCATATCTGTACTTTTTCTTTATTCATCTGTGCAATAAATAATTATGTCTTCCAAGCATCTCTAATAAAATACTCTGTTGTATACTATCCCTAGCATACAGCCTATTTGCATAATGCTCAAGAGATAATATATGAAAAATTATTTTAAGCACTATAAATTAATATTTTTCATAAAATTTGTGTATAATGACCCAGACATTTGAATCTTTGAAGTAAGAAAAACAAACAAACATGAAAAACATTATTTTCTTTTTAAGTAGAGACAGGAGCCATTTAATTAAAGACCATTGTCTATAAATCTTGGTAAGGCAAGTGTGTTAGCTTCCTAAGGCTGCTGCCACACAAACTGTGTTGCTTAAACAACAGAAATGTATCGTCTCACAGTTTGGAAGGCCAGACGTCCAAGGTCAGGCTGTCATCCGGGTTGATTCCTTCTGAGGGCTGGGAGAGAGAATCTGTCCCATATTTCTCTCCTAGCTTCTGGTGGTTTGCTGGCAATCTCTGGCATTCCTTCGCTTGTAGAAACATCCCCCAATCCTTGCCTTCATCTTAACATTGGGCTTCACCTCTGTGCACGTTTGTTGCTGTGTTCAAATTTCCCCTTTTTTATAAGGACACCAGTCATATTAGATTAGGGCCCACCTAATGACCTCATATTAACTTGACTTCATCTGCAAGGACCCTACTTCCAAATAAGGTCACATTCATAGGTACTTGAGATTTAGACTTTGACATATTTTGGGGGGACACAATTCAATCCATAAGAGCAAGTGTATTTGGTGTTCACTATAAGGATCAGTGTATGGGTGCCTCTATCTTCCTGGGCAAAGGCATATCAGGCATGCAGAGTTATATCTGGTGTGACTTTCAGTGCCTGGAAGCTGTAGTAATTGTGAGCACTGGAGTCAACCATAGGTAGAGATGTACCTATGTCGCTAAAAGGGGAAGCAGCCTTTAAAAAAAAAATCTTTAAGGAGTGATATCACTGTCCAGAAAGCCAGCTAATATTAGTGATTCAGTAAAAACAAAGCATTCTCAGGGACCTTTTGGATGTCCACATAAGTTCTAACCAATCTCATGGGACGCTGACATCTACAATTATGGTACAGCATAAAGGTTATAATTTGTTGTGAAGCCTCTGTCATTGAAGTGGAAAACTTAACCAGTCAATAATGTTAGGGGTTTTCTACTCTTGAAGTTTCATCTTTCCAAATACTATGGAGGGTGGTCATCCCCTCTCCTTTTGCCACATTTGGACTCCTCTCTGGATGCCTCCCCTCCCTTGGATCCCATGATTACTGAGAGCTGGCCATGAGTCAGACATAGGGGTACAATAATGATAAGACCTGGGAAAGACTCATACAAGGGACAGACAGGTAAACAGATGATTAAGATAAAGCAGCTGGGTTTTGCATAGACTGGCATTCTCCCTGGAGAATGTCAAGACATTACTGAAACACAGAATATTCATTAAGTGCTTTCCATGAGCCCGGCACCGTGCAAGGGACTCTGGGGTGATATACAGAGGAATAATTTATTGTGCTGGATTCAAGACACTTATGGACTCACGAGGCAGAAATACCATGGGATAAGGAATTCAAAAGCCCTTAAACCTCAAATCCTGATCCCATCATTGAATAATTAGGTCATGACAACAAGTGATTTAATGTCTCCGAGCCTCAGTTCATTCCTCATCTGTAAAATGGGTATGGTCTTGCTTTCCTCATGTGACTGTGAGGATGATGCAGCATAGGACACTTCAGTGCCTACCTGGGAGCCTCCCAGATTGCAAGTACTCAGAAGGGTTTTAAAGTGCCCGACTGGGAAAATGAGACAAGTCCATATTGAAAGGTAATGACTAGCAGGAAGTAATGTGTATTTGAATATAAAGTGAGTGATCTTTAATTGCTACAGGATTCAGAGGAGGGAGATCACTAGGGCTTCACTGATAAGTAGTAGCTTCCCAGAGGCTCTGAATAGCTTGCTAGTAAGGAGACAGCAATGCTATTAATACAACGTTCAATCAGCAAGGATGTCCCGTGGCACTAACTATGTTGGCTAATAGTTATGAAACATTTATAGAAATATGAGCCCTAGAATATAAGAATTCAAAATCCTTACCAAAAAGGTGAGCTATATTTTGCCATACAGAATTCTAGTTATTTGTCACAAAATGAAGTAAAGAGAAACCTCTGGAATCAAGGTAAACTTAGTGTCCTGAAAATCTATCTTTTAACCAAACCAAAATATGAAGATCTGTGAATTAATCACAATTTCAAAACAATCTAGCTTCAGCTTTGTTAAACATACATAAGGTTTCTTCAAACTGCTAGCTCCAATAACAATGCAAATGTGTAGTAGGTCATTAAACATGAAATGTCTGATTTTGAATCAAAAGTTGAGTTTATTATGTCTCAAACAAGAAGCAGTACAATTAATCAAAGTATGAGCCTGAACTATTGACACAGTTTTGCCATCTTCACAGTTGTTTGTTTATGCCAGCAGCAAAGAAGCCTGGAAAGTGAGTGCTGATGAAATTGCAAAAGGCGTTTTCCACAGCTTGTCGAGAATTGAATATTTTTCCTTGTAAGAAGTGGTCCAAAGCCTGGAAGAGGTAGTCAGTTGGTGCAAGGTCTGATGAATACAGTGGATGACAGAGAGTTTCCAAGTCCAGCCTCTGTAGTTTGTGCAGCGTTGTTTGTGCAACATGTGGTCAAGCCTTGTCTTGCAAAAGGATTGGCCTGTCTCTATTGACCAATTTCAGCTGCTTAATCGCAAGCATCCTCATCATTTCATCCAGTTGGTTGCAGCAGACATCCGCTGTAATGGATTGACTGGGTTTCATGATGTTGTAGTGGATAATACCAGCTCTGTACCACCACACAGACACTATTAGCTTTTTTTGATGAATATTTGGTTTTGGACTATGTTTCAGCACTTCATCTTTATCCAACGATTGTGTCAAACACTTGCCATTGTTGAAGAGAATTCATTTCTTCATCACACGTAACAATATGGTGTAGAAATGGTTTGCCTTTATGTCGTGACAGCAAAGAAAGGCAAGCTTTGAGATGATTTCTTTTCTGACGCTCATTTAATTCATGTGGAACCCATCTATCCAGCTTCTTTACCTTGCCCATTTGTTTCAAATGGTCGAATATTGTTGGAATAGTAACATCAAACCTTGCTGTTAATTCACATGTAGGTTGAGATGAATTTGCTTCCACTACAGTTTTCAGCTCATCATTATCCACCTTGGTCTCAGGTCACCCACGTGGCTCGTTTTCAAGATTGAAATCACCAGAATGGAACTTCTCAAACCATTGACATACTGTGCGTTCATTAGCCACATCCTTCCCAAAGACTTTGTTGGTATTTCAAGCTATCTATGCTGCACTGGTTCCACGCTGGAACTCATATTCGAAAATAACACGAATTTTGGACTCATCCATGGTTTCACAAAAATTGCTCTAAAAAAACATTTGAAAGATGATCACAAGCCAAACCATGCATTTGAAAGACGGAGGATTCACCCTCACAATAAAAATAAAACAAGAAGTGCCGAAGTGAAATGTCAAAGACAGCAACTGTCAAACTTAGTACTTAAGGAAATCGGACATTTCAAACTTAATAACCTAAATATTTCCAAAGCTATGAAACATGTAGAATATAAATTACTTCAGAACTATTTTATGTGATTCAAAACCAGGATTTGGTTTCTTACCCTGCAAATTTATTCCCAATAGAGTTTCAACTCCTCTTTTACCCCTGGGATGTGCTACTTGAAAGCACAACCTCCAGCCCCCAAAATGAAAGGAGTCACTCATTGTCTTTGCAAAGCTTAAGACTACACATGGAGAGCTGATGACCTGATTCAAAATATTTGTATCTAAAGTGTGGGTAAAAGAAATGCAAAGAACAAGTATTAATAGTATAGGTATTCCCATTATAATTTATATTGGAAGACATTAATTTCAACCTCCATTCTGAAGTCCCTGTGTGCCTTGTATTAATAACTTTGTGTAGATCCCCTTATACAAAAAGCCAAATTATTAATAATAATTTTAAAAATAGCCAGATGATTAACCCAACATATACTTATGTAAACTACCCGGACAATCATCATATTTCTACTCCTTTTATTGTTGTTGCGGTGGTGGTAGGAGAGGTAACTTTTATGATATGGTCTGGTGATAATATAGGAAAGAGAAAATTATGGAATGAAGATAACAGGTTTTCCCAGTTGGTGTAAACTCCTAAGTAATTTCTGTTAAAAGCCACCACTTGGGTCGCAATTACTAATGCAGTCACGAACTGTGAGGACTTGATCTTAAAATCAGGCTCAGATAACTCTTTGCAGATAGTTTTACTTGTGCTCTCTATAAGGACCCCTAATTGTCTTTATGCTTCATTGATAATTTTGTACTTCTTTGGAATAAATTGGCTGAAAATGTGAAGGTTATTAGTGAAAACATATGCCCTCTAAATAAAAAGCATCACTACCAACAAATGACTGACCTACATTCACAAAATGACTAAATTACTGTGATTAAATCTGAGGCAATTTAATCATTTTGTTACAATAGGAAATTGAGCTTCATCCCCATGTTTATGTAGCGGGACTAGCTGCTCATTTTAGCTTTTGGCTCAGTTTTACTCTCCAAAATTAGCAGTGTTTGTTGTTTTAGAATAAGAAATAAGAGAGAGATGCACGGCTGAGTTAAAACAACACTTTCTTCATTCAAAGCAAAGTTTGATTCGGCCAGATGTGTACATCCCAAACTATGAAAGCAGATCGTCCCACAAACCAACACTGATATAATGTGGCAGTTTCCACGTTTGGAATATTTTATTTGGGGATGTTGGAATCATTTGGTTTCTTCAAGTAAGCGTTGGGTCACTCTATAACTTTTTTTTAGAGGCACAGTAAAATGAACCCACCTCTGGATGCTAAAGTAGGATTTCTCTCGCAAAACCTTCTCCTTGGTCCGTGTTCCATTTCATTTATATATAGTGAATGTCCAATAAGCTCTGACTGCTGCCGCTTTCCTTCTTAACATTTCCAGTCTCTCAACATTAGTTCAGCGGGAATCAGAGTCATTTACTTTTCAGCCTGCAGTGCCCCTGGTGCCAGACCAGCTGGAGAGGGTGACACGGCTGAGAAGCCTGCTAATCTCAATGGCCCTTGGGTCTTTCCTCTAAAAGACACAGCAAGCAAACATGCCAAGTGCTATATATAAAAAGGTGGGATGTCATTCCCCCGCAAAAGCACTCATGGGGGTGTGGGTCCACCACCACGATTTTTGAGATCATGTACGAGTTGGAAAAACACCAGTGGCAAGAACAGTTGCCACTCCGAATCACGGTTCCTTTTTTACAGTCAGCACTGTGGGAGAAGGGTTAAGAAAGCTTCTAATTCTTCTCTGCAAATGTGTGCAGACAGAGGTCTAAGATGAAACAAGACAAAACGTGTCATCTTAATTACTAACTACAGAGACAGGCAAGTTCAGGAATAGGAAAAAGTCACTTTGGAAAAGACTGAGGACGAGCTCTCTTTCCAAAAACTGTGACAAAAGTGAATTATCTTCTTGATGATAAATGCAATCTTTAATTGGGCAAGGTAAATAGAAATCCTGTACTTGATCTGATAAAACCAAATGTGCTCTGAAAATCTCTGGATACCACTGATCTTTAGAAGTGTCATCTTTTTTTTTTTTTTAATGGTTTTTTCCTATGAAATTAGGCAATTTTCGTTTTTTAAAAAGTGTGCAAAAGAATAGCTATGTTCTTAAATATTAATTGAATAGCTGTTGTAGTAGCTTAATTATTCTAGGAGCTGCACCAAATCTTGTTTCAAATAAAACAAAAAACAGATAAATTCTGACTTCTTCACCCAATAAAACATGTAAATATTTTAGTGTTAATACTACCAGTCTTTTCTCTAAAAATCACTTGTAATACAATTTAAAGATTTTCATCTATTATAGTAAAAAAAGTATGAGTTTCTATATTCTTGCCTTCCTGGTATATTCATAAATTATCAAAAATGAAACATTTTAAGTGAATTTAAAATAAAAATATCATAGTTGCAAGAATCATAAATTAAATTTGGTTTGAGATTATAAACCTTAAAGGGCTAATATTAACTTTACAAAATATTTATTTTTAAAAATTCTCATGAAAAGATGTCATTAACAAAAAAAATTTAATAATTCAAAATTTTGTTTAATTAAAAGGAATTTTCCTTTTTTGGAAAATTAATGATCATACCCAGAATTTTTGACTATATGGATAAAAAAAGCATGTTAAATTTTACCTTTACTAGATCTAGTTGAAAATTTTCACTAGTATTTTGTAATCATTAAACTATTATTTTCTTATAATTAGATGTGATATTATAGCACAGAATTAGCAACTTCAAAGACCATTTCTGTTTCAACTGGAAATAATATAATTTTGATTTTAATAAGATTTGAAAAATATTTTATAATTAATTTTTTTACTGTGCCTTTGTGCTTATTTATACAGAGTAGAATTTCTAAGGAGGACTATAATGTTAATTAAACTACTAGTTCAGTTGCTTGAAATAGTCAATATAGTTTTAAGAAAGAAAAAGCTACGATAACTTGAGGTTTTAAACCCTAAAATGGTTGAAGCATTCTTTTTCTCTTGAATGAATATATTGTTAAAATTTAGAATCTTTGTATTAGTAAAGATATGATTCATTGCCAAGATACAAATGCTGGAAGCCAACATGGGGGGCGGCAGAGGGAGAGGTTGAGGACTGAAGGAGCTGTTTTCGTTTCTTTTTATTACTTGTGAAATGCTGTTCACCTTTAGTAGCCATCACTCTAGGTCTTAAATAGTTTGGCCCAACAGCATTTGAAACCCTATAACCTCAATTTTTAAATAGTGTGGTTTTCTGGCCTGGTTGGGCTGTGACATTATTTCCTCTGCCTTCCGAGTTAAGAAAATTACTTTTAGGAGGTCATAGTAAAGGCAGGATGATTACATAATTGGAAGAAGCATGTTCCATTTTTCAGGAACCAGACAGTATTATTGGGGTGTGCGTTTATGTGTTTTCTTTCTTCTCCCACCATTTACACAAGCGCCCTGTGTTCCTTTTGGATACAGACAAGACTTCTCAGCACCCATTTCGCCTCCAATTTAATGAAGTTGTTAAAGTAGCAAGACTGACAGGTTAATTATCCTTTATAAAAGGGGGACAAATTGAACTGTGTCTTTCCATCATTTTTTGATATATCAAGAAGCTCCGGAGGTGCCCAGATGTGGCTCTGGTGAATAGAACAGCTAATCCACTCTGCAATTCTTCACTGACCCTGCTCTCCCCACCAGGGACTCACTATATTGCAGTTGGTTTTTGTTTCACATTCAACAGATTCCACTTTATTATAAATTCAGAAGGATTTTTTTCTCCCTCTCTCCATATGTTGGCTGACAGCTCCCCTGAAATAACTGATGGCTAAATTTAAACTCTGATGAAAATTAACCCAAGTGTTAAATGCAAACAGGAGCTGCTTGGAAGAGAAAAGAGTTATCATGGTAGATGCCAAACAGTGGAAAATGTGTGTAAATTAATGGAGCCTCGCTGATGACAAGCCGTCAGGCAGTTTGATGGCTCTCGCTAGCGCTTTAGTCCCACTGAAGTTGGCCAGAGGGCAGAATGGACAAGTCCTGCTTTTCAAAAAGACCGCGGGAAGCTTGACAGTAACGCTAACTAGATCATCGAAAGTTCATGGTCAAATAAGAGATTTTTTTTTTTTTTTTTTTTTTTTTTTTGCAGAGCTTTGCACTAAACAGAGTTTGTAGACAGCAGAGCCATGAATGAGATATCAAATTGCAAGTGCAGCAAAATGATCAAAAGAAGGGAAGGAAACCAGTGAGAAATGATTTAAAGAACAAACTGACAAATTGGTCACTGATTTTAAAGTTAATATTGAGAAACTGGTTTTGTTAAAAATAATAAGCATTTGACTTGAAACATTTTCTACTTAGACAGTAATGTTTTGCTCACCCTAGGCATTTTTCACAGAAATTACATTTGCACTTCTCAATTTTTTCAGATTAAAATATGTAATTTTAGTGAAGCTCGTTGAAAGGAAATGGAAATCTAACCAATTATAATTCTGTTTCCTATTGTGATGTATATGTGACATTCGTAAGAATCTAAGGGAAAAATTCAATCATTCATCCATTTTTCTCCATGAATAAGGCAGTATTTTGCTTCTCTAAAAATATAACATTAATAATGTGCTATTGTGACTTAACATTAGTAGGATATAATGGATAGAGCATTGAATCATGAAACAGCAAAACTGCTTCCTGTCTGGGCTCAATCTCTTAAGAGTCCCATGACCTTGAACAAGTGAGTGAGCATCAGTTTACTCATTTGTAAGATGGGAGTAACAGCAATAAGACCAAATGGGATTCTGAAGGTGAAAACTAACTTTTTACTAAATGAGCTGAAGGAAACTTGCAACAACCAAAGGCAAACTTCTGGCCACAAAAGGGGGATCCTGAGCATGGGACAGTAGAAAGAATGTGTGATACAGAGTCACAAAAGTTGTGTCAAGTTGAGGTTCTGCTGCCAATGTGCTGCATGTCCTTGGTCAATAACAAAACGGGTTATTCATTTCCCTCCAAGATTACTGTGAGCATTGAGTGTGATAATGTACATGAATATACCTTCTTTGTAAGCTGTAATGCTGTATCCAGCTAGTAGTTCTTACTGTGTGGCTTCTCCTTCCTTCATCTGTCTAAATCCTGCCCATCAAATGAAGGTAGACCTCAAAGCCCACCTTTCTCACCTCCCAGTGCTCCAACCTTTTTTATTTGGTGTGCTTGGCTTCAGCAGGGCTCAGCAGCCTGGGAATAGAAGTAGAGAATTTAAAAGATTGAGGTTTTGAAGGGTCAGCACATCAGAAAGACAATGAAGTGTGGTAAGTAGAAATTTAAGTCCCCAAAGCTGGTATGTGACAAGGTATATATTTTTTCCTATGACTAAATTCAACTGGCATCTTGATGCCCTCCCCTATTCCTTTTTCATGGCAGGAAACTTACTCCGATCATTTCAGGTAAACTTAGTTAAATTTTCTCATCGATCAGTCATGTTAGCTCCAAATTCAGACAAATTCAGGGTTCTTTGGTCCTCATTTCTCCTGCTCCCAGGATTTCATAGTGTCATGGCAGCCCTCCAGTGGGAGTCTGCTCACCTGTTGGGATCTTCACACCAAGATTGTACTCCACTGGGATGTAACCATGAACAGCTGTTTTCCATGTATGTCATCTGCATGTGACTTCTGTTGAGAGACAATGACTGATCTCCACTGGCTGGTCCATGCTATTTCTTCTTTTACAGCTTCTCCTTACACTGGTTGCAAATGTCTCTACGGGTCTACCAGTTAACTCACCTAACTTTTCACAGCTCCTTCTGGGGCTGGTGGGGCATAGGGAATATTAAATTCTCTTTTTGCTATTCGGGGGCTGCTGGAGAATTCCCTCTCCCTATTAACCCTTCACTCACCACTATTCTTTTGCCCAAAGACGTTCTGGTTGCACGACACCTCTGCAAGCCGTGCTCCCTCCCAGGACTCCAGATGGAAATTGGGCACTTCAGATTCCCAAATACTTGAGACAGGGTGGTTGTTACCACTCCCAGGACATGCTCACATCTCATGCTTTCTCCTTTCCCACACTCCTTTCTGTTCTTCAGCTGGAATTTTGTGTGTGTGTGTTTGCGGAGGGCAGGGCGGGGGGCGAGGGTGTCAGTGAGAAAAAAAAATTCTGAGTCATCATATAGATTTTCAGTCTTTCTTATCTGATACCTGGATTGAAAGCTTTTGAACAAAAAAAGAAAAGAATTTGGTGTCTTCATCCATGACAGCTTTTTAATGCAATGGTGACCACTTGTCTGGCAACTGAGGGGAGGAGGTCACAGGTAAGCACATCAATTAAATACTTTACATACAGATTGAAGTTTTGGTGTTTCTGTGCATGCTGTCGACAAGGGGGCAAGGCCATAGGTGAGCTGGTGGTTGAACGAAGGAAAATAAGAACTAGAAAGATGGAAGGTCGTGTTGAGAGAGTGGTGAATTTGAGTTGATATTTCTAAGGTGGAATAGTTCTGAGTATTTCTAGGCAAAATAGGTTCCTGAAATGGAGGTCATGGAATTGAGGAGATCAATAAATATGAATTTAGAAAGCTGGTAATCTTCTGGATTTTGAGCTTGTCTTACTCAACACTGAATCTTATGGCACCACTTATATTCACCATATATTTTCAAAACTTGTTGTTTCTTGTGCAGTTTCATGTAAGTTAGGGAGCTAGAGTCCTGTTCCTTGGCGTCAGGAACCATGCTGCTTCTTGTCTTCCAGAGAACAGAATAAAAAAATTATATATATGTATATCTTGCCACATAATGGAAAAATAGTGCATTCCACAAATATTGCATTCCTAGTTGCAACAGGCAACATTGTATTTGGATAATCCACTCATTTGAAGTATTTATTTCCCTCCCGTGTAACAAATTTAGAAGGTTCACTCTACTACCATCCAGGTTTTGCTACCTTGGGTTTCTAAAATACCTTACTCTCAATACAGCTGAAATGTATTCATAAGTTTGTCATTGCTTTAATCAAATACTGGAAAAGTAGTTATGTAATATATTCTAGAACTTGAGAAAAGTATTTCAAATTAATGACTTTGTTGGATGATAGATATGTCCATTTCTCAGTTAAAATGGAATTAGAAAAATTAAAAGTTGATTAAAGAAAAAAAAACCCATCATTAGCCATTTAGCCATGTGGTTATCTACCTGTCAGGAAAAACTATATAATCTTTTGTACAAAGCAAGATTTCTATTTTATAAATGTGAAGTATTTGTGATCGCCTATTGTATCCTATAATTGTTTACAAACAATTTTGCAGGATCTAATCACCTACCCATACCGGGAGAGTTATAAAGCAACTTGTTTTTTAGAAATGTTATGAATTGCCGTATGGGCAATCCTGAAACATATATACAATCTTTCACTCAGGTGCTCTCAAAACAAGACACTCTTGATTATGCCAGGGGCATTTCCTTATTCTGCAAAATGGTCAGAAATGCATGGGTTTATTTTCTTAAAGTGTTTCCCTTCACCTCGGAGCCGTGCCCTGGATTAAAAAAGCCAAATATTCCAACATTCAATGTGTTCTCCAACCAAGGAGGATTCGAAGGCCCGTGGGGCGGGAGGGTGCGGGAACTCCGCCGGGCGACTGCCGAAGCCAGGCAGGGTCCGGGCCAGGTGCCGGGGAGGCCCCCTGAGCCGGCGAGAGTGATGGAAAGCTGTTGACATCTGCTGGCCCTGCCAGTGGCCTCTGCCAAGAGAACAGGGAGGGGTTTTCGTCCTTTGCGGACCCATCTCCACATCACAGCGAGCACTAATTGGTCCTCTCGCTGACTGTCGCGGCGGGGAGGCCGGAGATTGGCACAGCGACTGTGCCGCCCTCGGGGCAGAGCGCACCCGGCCCGGGTCCTGCAGACCGCGGGCGCACGGAGGGGCCGCGGGGCGCGCTCCAGGGCTCCAGTGCACCGTGCACCGGGCGGCAAGAGGAATAGGCCCCTCTATGAGGCTGTGCTGGCTGGCAGCCTTCTACTTTTAAAACCACAGCAATGATGTATTGGGAAATGTGGAAAGGGAACCTTTAAAAAAGAAATCAGGTCCCCTACATTTTTTTTTTTTTTTGGTAAAGATTTTTATTTTTTGGTGTTTAGAGAAGCATGTTCTCTCTGTGTCCGAACTTCAAACTTGGTGACTTCCCTCCTCTCAGGAACCTCACAAATCCCTTTATCTGCTTACTGCGTGCAATATAAACGTCTAGTCCATGTATATATTTCAGTTCTTCATGTGGCCTCTATGAACTGAGTGACATAAAAATGTAAGCTCTCCTGTCCATCTTACATGAGATTCAGGATCTCACATGTATTTCCATCCCCTTCTGATGAGGACTAAGTGGAAGTCATGTGCTTATATGACTATTATGAGTCATGAGAGCCTATAGGCTGGCTGGTAAAAGTACTTCTTAAGGCTACCACTGGCCTGTGAATTCTGAGCTCTTTTTTGTCTCAAGTGTGTGAGCATTTTCTGATGACCTTGATCATGCAAACATCCTTCTGCCTTTCCCCTTGTGCACTTAAATGCACACTCTCTCTCTCACACACACACACATGTATATATGTATGTACCATCCAGGGCCACAAATACGAGGAAATTGAAACATCCTGATCAGTCACAGTATTGTCTTTTCCTAGAGGATCCATCCCATTCCTTTAATTAATAAAATGATAGTTGAATAAAGCATGATGTAATCACATAGTGGAATACTATGCAACTGTTTTAAAAGATTTATTAGTCTCATATTTATTCATGTAAATAAAAGTTCCTGATATATTGGTAAGTGATTTTTAAGGACAGAATATAGAATGCTCTGGTTTTGTAACAAAACATTTTTAAAGATCGTATTATATGATTATATGTATTTTTGTATAGGAAAAGAAATCTGGAAAAAAATCCCCCATGAATATGGGTTACTTTGTCCCAGGCTATATTAGTTTCCAAGGTTGTCCTGGCTTATGCCTGCTGTCCTCATGGGGTACTTATATATGGCACTTTCTTTTGCTCTCAGCAGTGTCCCAGTTAGAACAATAAACTACATAGTTGCTGTAGTTACCTGTTCATATTTATAAAGTCTGCCCACCTATCTGATGTGCATGTGTATCTCCGCGAGGATCATGTCTAATTCATTTTGGAAAATGCTCAGCATGAGAAAATATGTTAGTTAATACACAATCTGGCACCAAAATGTAACTGAATAGTCACACCTGATCCCAGTGTCATGTGATTTCTCACGCCCAGCTATGCCAAAGTATCCCCTTTGCCTAGAATATTAATTCTTCTTCAGTCCATGGGTCCAAATTAATCCCATCTTTTTCAGATTCTTTCTCCTCTTGAAGTATTGTATTTCTGAATCATCTCAAGATAACTCTCTAGCACTTCACCGGAGCTTCTATGTCCTGTTAGCTTTCCACGAAGCCCTTTGAAGATCTGCCCCTGTCTCCATTCTTCCATGATTTCGGGGTCAGTCTCTGTTCTCACTTCCTGCTCCCTGCTTACAACCTGTGTCACAGCTGCACCCAACTCTCTGCAGCGCTCTTAAAGCAGCAGGTTGTGTTAATGCCAGTGTACTGCTGAACGGGCTATTTCTGCCTGCTCCCGAGAAGAAGATATTCCCCTCTTCTTAATCTGAACAACTCCTATTTTCCTTCAAATTCAACTCTGGCATCATGCCTCCAGGAAACCACTTCTGGACCCCACTTTGAGATGCCCCTTCCCTGTACCCCACAGCACCCTGCAAACCTTCCCTCGTGGTGGGAATGGTTCTGTAATTACACAATTCTTCTCGGTCTTACCTCTAGACTTTGTGTCCAGTGAGGACCGTACTATAGGTTCAAGTCTTTAATTTTGTGTGTTTATCTCTTGGGCCTAGGGCGGTGCCTCACACATACATGCTAGAGTGTTTTTTGGTTCACTTCCTTTTCTACTTGATGGGCTGTGTCTCCACAGCCAGCTCTGTGGGGAAGAATGCTGTTTGATTCATTGTCATACATGGTGCCTGGAGTGGCCCCTGCAAATATCAGGTTTTCAACAGATATATTTTGAATATGTTATTAAACGATATGATTTTAAAATAAAAAAAAACTCACTTTGTGTTATATTCATGAGCATACCTTTACTTTCTCCATTCCTGGAAGTTGTTTCAGGAAGAACTTGACTTCTGTGTCCGAATCAGTTTTGTAGACCTCACAGTGCCTAGAACTGTGTCTTGCATGCAATGGTAGTCAACATATAATAGTTGGAAAAAATGATCTGAGTATAAGTCCTGGCTCTACTAGTTACTAGTTGTATGACTTTTGGAAAAGGGGTCAAGTGCACCCAATCTTTGACCTCTGCACAGTTGTATGAGGATGCACCTTGGGTCCAGGAATATTTCTTTACAGAGAGAGAGAGTCCTTACAGGCTGTGTTGGGTGTATCTCTTTATTTGGAAATACCTTTTCCTGTTCAGGACTCCATGTGTACTTCTGTGTTCTGCATAAGTGTGTGTGTCTTGTGGCACCTGGTCAACTCCACTGCTATACCTGTTCTTGGCAGAGAAAGGAACAGGGTCCTTTGCCTGCAGCATGGGAGAGGGATGTCAGACCACTGGCTCTGGGGACGGATGCTCATATTGAAGCTAATCTCAGCCTCTCTCTTCTCTGTGGGATAAGGCATTTTTTTCATCAGTGGCTGGGTGAGTCATGTCTTCCTTGGTGACTCTGACACCTGTAAACCCCACAGGGGGTTGACATGCTGGGACTGCTGCTCCTGGTGGTAAGCACTGTTACGCTCTTTGTTATCCACCATGCAGTGGGACTCCTCCTAGAGGTGGTAACAGGTGTCACTTTTTTCACAGTGACCTTCATTGTTACTTATCCTTCCCTAATCTCCATTTCTTCATCTTTGAAGTAGGAAAACCATACCTACTATCTCATCTATGACAATAATAATAACAGCTAACACTTTTAAATACCTTGTATGTTATTATTTCCATTTGCAGATTAGGAAACTGAAGCATGGAGAGGTTGAGTGTGTTGCCCAGTGTCACTTAGCAAGGAAGTGAGGTAGTGCATGTGCCTGGTGTGTAATTAGTGCTCAATAAATGGCTGAATCACTGTGGTGGTAATTATTGATGTCATTATTCTTGATATTATTCTTGTTATTATTAAGATGGGCCTAGGAAAATCTTATATAGATGACATCACTACTGCATGCGCCTCCGCAGAAGTCTGCATCACCTTGGGCAGGGGACAGAGGCAGAACCTGCTGTCTAAGTGTGCAGGGGCCACCAGAAGCGGGTGGCTCTGGTACCTTTCAAATTCCTCACTGCCCTAAGGACTCTCACTGGCCGGGTAGGCCAGTGTAGACACAATTTAGGCAAAACTGTGCTCCTCTGAGATCCTCCTGCCTAGAGCTCTCCAAGGGAACTTGGGACTGTCTTTCCTTCAAGAGTCCCTAGCACTTGGCACCGGCTAAGGGGACAGAAACCCCGTCCCATGAAATGATCTCTGGATCCCAGAGCTTCAGGGCTTTTCTAGCTGCCTGGGGCTTTTTCAGAGGTTCCTTTGGGTGGGAAGAAGGGGGAAAATGTGGCCCAGGTCATAGTAGCCCAGAGCTGCCATAGCAAAGTACCACAAACTGGGTTTCTTAAACCAGCGGTCCCCAACCTTTTTGGCACCAGGGACTGATTTCACAGAAGACAATTTTTCCACGACTGGGGGCTTGGGAGGAAGGGGGAAGATGGGGGATTGGCATGGGAGAGGTGGGGGGAGGCAGAGTTCAGGCAGTGATGGGAGGCCCTGTTTTCCTAACAGGCCATGGACCAGTACTAGGCCACAGCCTGGTGGTTGGGGACCTCAGTCTTAGACAACAGAAACCCATCGTTTTGCACTCTGGGGCCTGGAAGTGTGAGATCAGTGTCAGCGTGGCCATGCTCCCTCTGATGGCTCCAGGGAAGGACCTGCTTCAGCCTCTGCCCTGGCTTCTGGTAGCTCCCTAGCTGCGGCAGCTCATTCCAGTCTTCACATGGCGTTATCTCTGCGCGTGTCTCTGTGTCCACATTTTCCCTTTTTATAGGATGGGGTGGCTCACCCTATTCTGATATGACCTCGTCTTAACTAATCACATCTTCAATGACCCTATTTCCAAATAAGGTCGCATTCTGCGGTACTGGGGATTAGGACTTCTACATCCGGGAAGTATCCAGGCATGTAATATGAAAAATACATATTAACAATGGCTGGACACTTTCCGGACGGCCCTCCTACAAACATGGGTGGGGAGGGCACAATTCTTCCCATGACAGTACCAGACGAGACAGGCTGAAAGCCAGCAGCTCGGTCCGCACTCTGGCTCTGGGCAGAGCAGCAGACAAAGGGACCAGGGGGCTCCTCAGCAGCGAGGCCAGAGCGGGCCAGCTTTTGCTAAGCAGCCTGAACATGCAGGTCTGACTATGCCTTAAACCGAGCGCTCCGTTCTCCCTGGGATAGCAGCATGAGAGAAAGCATAGCAATAACTAAACTTCAAAAACCACCCAGGGAGGCAGCAGGGGAGAAGTGAAGAAATAAATGGCCCAGCTGCCGAGTAATTCACTGAACGTGGCTGTCCTTGCAGGCATCGCAGTAACTTCAGTATTGGAAAAGTGAATTAAATGAGAATGAGAAGCCGCTAACGTGTTGTTAGCTCACTGTTACAATGCAGTGTGACATTTACTTTAAAAATCATGTGGAAGTGGTTAACAAATTCTATTACGGCATTTACAGAACTTCACTGCAGCTGCTTTTCCCTGGAAGGGAGGCTCGAAGCCATTGAGCAGAGCTCAGCGACGCTGCGGGAATGTGTGGCACTGGGCGGGCAGAGGGGACCGACCCTGCAGGCTGGGCCTGGGTGACTTAACCTTTCAGAGCCTCACTGTCCTTACCTGGAAAAATAGGATAATGACAATGCAATATCATATGTCAATGTGCATCACAGTCTATGGGACACAAAGGTATGTAAAAAGGAGAAAAATTATTGAAAAGTAAAAAGGTATATAAATTAAGATAATTGAATCGGGAAGCTCTGGCAGATGAGTCATATGTGGATTCATATGACTTTGAGCCAAAGCATCCGTTGTGCCTCAGTTTCTCCTTCCCCCTGAATATTATTAGGATTAATAGAGATCAGAAGCCTTTGATGTTTTGAGGGAGATAATTTCTGAAAAACTGCAGTATGCAAATAAAGGCATTCAGCAAGCATTTATACTTTACTCTGCAGGTGCGCCCCCAAAGGGATTAATGAAATGGGATAATTTCTACATTATTCCTACAAATGATAGAATAGTGCTGATGTCCAGTAGCCAGCTCAGTGTCTCAAAGGCAAGAGTCGTTGGAAGCACATTCAGTAGATGGGAAGAAATAAGGACAATTCAGGACTTAACACGGTGACATGTTTTCAGATCCCATGGAGATCCAGAACCAGGAAGGATTTTCTCATTTAGCTAGTTGTGGGGTGAGATACAATCGCACTAAAACAGGTATAAACAAACTAGTGTAATAGAGAGAGGGCAAAGTTTCCTGGGCCTCACGGTGTCGGGTGGGAGGGCAATGAAGAGACCAGCTAAGTCGCTAAGGACTCGGGCACTTACCGCCCATCTCCGCCTTGTTCCTGGCCTTTAAAACAGCCCTAGTTCACAGCTGTATTGTGAATACAAAGCATGATAATCAAAGCAAAAGTCTTATAAAATGTAAAAGGCCCAGTGCAATCGAAAGGAATGATGATGAGTCTCCAGCAAGCCCTCTCCATGCTTTCTGTAATCAGTGGGACCATTCAAAGGCCGTGATTAAATCTACGCAACCTCCCTTGCCTTCTCCCTACTAACAACGTTGTCCGTGCAGTTTACATAGCATTCAATATTTCCAGGATTATAGGTGTCCACCCTGGTGTCAATCAGACCACTGCTCCTCAGATTAGAATGTCATTTAAAAGGGGACTTTGAGATGGCTCATGGTCCCAGAGATGGTGGGGTGGACAGGGTGGCCTTACCCAACCCAAAACATCCCATCCGCTAACAGAACGTCTCAAAGACCCAAATCCCAGACCTATCCCAACTGGATTTGGTGGGAGGTCCTCATTCCCCATGCCCGTCTTTTTTTCTAGTCTGTATTATAAGTAAATATCTTTGGATACTAACTCCAGTTTATTTGTTTTTCCTTGAACTCAGGTCTTGGTGGAGAACTTGGGAGAATATGGAATGAGCAAGGACACGTTACTGCCCCAGACTGGATGAAGATTCTCAAAGGTGACTTAGCAGGAAGTGAAGTGTATACAGACATTGGCATAACCTGCCCCTTGCGTTCCACCCGTGAGGGAGAGAAGCAGAAATAGAATAATTCCTATGATCCCAAGTGTCAAAGGCTAGATGGAGCTTGAGACAGCCCAGTAAGTCCAGCCTGGCACCACACTGCAGGCTGTGTGTGCCAGAGGACCTGGAATAGGAAGAACAAATGGGGCACCCAGTGAAGCCCCCTCAGCTGCCATCTGTACGGACCAGTGACCAAGGGCTAGTGGGCATGACGGATACCCCGTGCCCGAGAGCAATGGGCACAGATGAGCCAACGACTCAATGACTCTCCCTTGGAACTAACTGCCCAAGTCTCCTGGTATTGAATTCCCAAGGAAGGGAAGATGCTGGATGAAATAAAGTTTCCATCACTTCAGCAGGGTATGATCAACAAATGAAATTAAAATAGAAAAATACAGTTCAATGTCTCGCACACTCGGGTTTGCAGATGAGATTCATTCCAGGTGAAAGCAATGGGCTCTCATTCCCCTTTCGTTTATTTTTCTCTCTCTCTCTCTTTTGATATCTCCTTTTTTGGAGGAAAAAAAGATGTTAAACATACAAAAACAGAAAATGAAACATAGATCTGCCAGGCCATGTAAGCCCTTGGCAGACAATGATGTGGAACCGGAGGCCAGGGCGCCACTGCCCCTCCGGAAGTGACGGTGTGTGGGGACCGCGAGTGCCACCCCTGTTCTGTGTGCCGCATCTGACTGCCCGGCAACTGACACGCCACCTTTCCCGGTCTCTCCAGCACGTTGGGCTTCTCCATCCCTTCCCCTCCCAGCCATCTGTTCCTGCTGCTCCGGCAGCCTCCCTGCTCTCTGCCCACCGGGGCCTGTCTGAGCAGGAGGGTGTGGGGGCCTCTGATGAGGTGGGCCTCGGCCCCTCCATCACTCGCAGCCTTGAGGAGAGCACCAGCTGTCTGGCCTCATTTGCATTTTTCTCTCCCAAATAATGAAATTAGCCATGAGTTTCCTGAGGTGATGCAAGACGCAAATTTCGGCTGGATGTGTCAGTGCGTGATGGAGAGGGAAGGGGAAGGTCAGGGAAGCATTTTGATAACCAATTTGCGGCACTGAAACAGAAGGGAAAACAATACAAATTTTACTGCGGATGCACCTTTTAGCTCAGAGGAAAGTTAGATGAGGCTTTTAAAAGGTAATTGCCCCCCCTCTGGGATGAAGGCACAAACATTTTATGAACAAACAGAAAAAGATGCCAACTAAGGCTGAAGCAACTCTCAGTTACTGAACATTTCCTTGGCCACGTGCAGAATTGTCCTAAAGTGCTGACTTTTGCTGAGGTGGCTGGGCCAGGACGCCAGACACGGCCACTAAATTCCAGTGAGGTGCAGAAGCCAACTGCCTTTTTCTCTGAACTCGCATTTGAACCCTTCTGATCGCAAATAAAGCGAGACTTTTTCCATTTCTCCTGAAGATTTGGTTACCAGTTCTGTGAATCGTTCTGAAATTTGTCATTTTTCTTATATTTTTAAACTCATTAGTCATCATCCCCAAGGCAAACCTATAAGCTCTTGGTTCTATTTCAAAGCAAGTTCATATATGAGGCTTTTTAAAGATACTGATATTATCAATATGATCAGAGGGTTCTTCAAATGACCCTCTTCAGAGACAGGGAAACTTGGCCCCTCAGATAGGTAGAGAAAGAATTAAATACTTCACACATGTTATATATGGTCTCTCTTCTTACTCAGAGTACAATTTAAATTCCTTCCCAGAGTTTAAAAGCTTGTACTTAATCTGGTCCCTGACATCTCTCTAATCTCCTCTAATACTTCTTTTCCCGTCCTTCATTCATTCATTCACTAATTCATTAATGTATTTATATAATATATATTAATATATAACATTAATATATAATATAATTCATTATGTATTTTTTGAGTGTGTTCTATGTTCTGGGCACTCATCTAGGCACATGGAATATATCAATGAACAAAATAAAGATTCTTGCACTAAGGGGCTAAGGCTCTACTGCGTGAGGGAGGGGGACACGCCATAGTCATTATACACATAAGTAATTAAATTTTATAATATGTTAGATGATGATTGCTGTGGAACAAAATAAAGCAGAGTAAGAGAGATGGTGTGAAGTGGAAGGGGGGTGTTGTTCCAGACAGGATGGGGGCGTGAGCCTCATGGAGCAAAGGCTGGAAGGAAGTGAAGGCATGAACCATGGAGCCATCGGAAGGGAGAGGCATCCCCAGCCAGTGCAGAGGCTGGAAGGCAGGAGCAAGCCTGACATGCCGGAGCAAGAGGACAGAGGCCAGTGTGGCCAGAGCAGAGTGAGAAAGGTGTAAGGTGGTAGGAGAAGGAAGCAATCACGGAGGCCGTGGGGACCAGGTTGCACAGGGCTCTGTGTGCTTTCTTTTTTTTTTTTTTTTGAGACAGAGTCTCACTCTGCTGCCCGGGCTAGAGTGCCATAGCGTCAGCCTAGCTCATAGCAACCTCAAACTCCTGGGCTGAAGCAATTCTACTGCCTCAGCCTCCCGAGTAGCTGGGACTACAGGCATGCACCACCATGCCCAGCTAATTTTTTCTACATATATTTTTAATTGGCCAGATAATTTCTTTCTATTTTTAGTGGAGACGGGGTCTCGCTCTTGCTCAGGCTGGTCTTGAACTCCTGACCTCGAGAGATCCTCCCGCCTCGGCCTCCCAGAGTGCTAGGATTACAGGCGTGAGCCACCGTGCCAAGGCCCAGCCTTGTTCTTTTATATAGAATTCCAGTTATGCCAAAAGGCAAGTGTACCAGTGTGCTTGGGCCAGTTACTTAACCTCTCTGAGCCATAGTTCCTCCATCTATAAAGTAGCAGTGACAACACCAGCCGGGCAAGGCTGTGGTGAGGACTGGAAGTCAGTGTGAAGGTCGGTCAACACAGTGTCAGGTGGGGGAAGTGGCATCTCTGTGGGGTGGTAGCAGCTGCCGTTAAGCAAAGGCCAGGCCTGGATGTGGGTAGCAAGCATCACGGTTTAATGATGGAATCCTGCTGTTGGTCAGGACACATCATCACAACTCAAAAGTAAAAATGTAAAATATGAAAAATTATAGCTTCTTGACATGCGAAGGTACCTAAATGAAATAACTTTGTGGATATTAGTTGGATTAAAATATAGGATATATGGTATTGCAAAAATAAGATGCCCTCTACAATACTCCCTTCGGAGAGGTCATGTGCCCAAATGCAAAGCAGGAACAGCATAGATTAAGGTGCCCTGGACCTGCCAACATCCCAGTGCATATTTCTATTCAAGGCGGCGAACTTTCCTATATGGGAAATTTTTGCTTTAAATTGAATGTTTCTCCTACAATTGCTTTGGAATGGGGATTGAAAATAATATTAATGATAATGTTCTATTTGATTGAGACAAACTTTAGTTTTTTTCCCACATCCGATTCATGGAATTCTCATCTTGAACTGTACTCCCCCCAACCTCTATCCAGCACAGGTGCTGAACGTCACTATCAAACATGCAGCTGCCTGGGGTGCATCTAAGGGGACACGACATGACTGTGTCCACCAGGGAGTGAGATTCTTCCTGGGTTTTCCTTGCCTCCATCTCCTCTCCCCCTGCTTTATTGTCATCACTGGGAAAGAGGAGTTCTTCTTGACAGCTCTTCATGTCAGTCAAAAGTCTAGGTCAGACACTTATCAATTGACCCAGTGTTAAGGGTAGACACTCATTTCAGCATCTGTCAATAGCTGCTTTTGATCCATTTAGACCAGAGCCTGCATCCCCGCAGTGATTTATACGGAAGCGTGCATAGACTTTTAAAGACAGGGAAACATTTCTAGAACTCTAGAAATCAGCCGGTGTGTGAGTGCGGCTGTTTCTGTTGCTCTCAAACAAAGAACCCTAGAGAGAAGATCACGTCTGGGGAATAATTCCTGAAACCCTCGAAGATCCTGACCACAGTGTCTGACCATAGAGCTGGGTGCTTTCCAATGCCAGGGTATCGAAGGCCAGAGTTCGTTCTGCACATCTCGCTTGTGGGTCCTGTGGTCTCACACTCTCTGCAGACTGGGAAGGCCTCTGCCAAGTAGCAGAGCTAATTCCCGAGTTTTCAGGCTGCAGAGCTGCATTTCCAGGGGCTGGAAGCCACAGCTAACTTCCAGACTCTCTTGGAAAAGTGTGCAAAATTATAGGCGGTGGGGCCAGCGAGTGATGTCCCTTTGGACTGGTGTGGCCTGCCCTCTCCTCCAATTTGGCAAAGTATCAGGAGAGACTTCCCACTCGAGCTCAGGTGTCTTGTCACCTCAACACCTCCCTGGTTCCTAACGGGGATAACACACATTTCTCTTTCCCAGGTGTTTGTCACAAAACTGCCAATCGCTCCCTACTTGTGAGACAGGAAAAGAAATGTGAACATGTAAGAAATTCAGAGGGGCCGAGGAAATTTTCCTGACATGCTCCCGCTGTGACACCACGGCAGTTGAAGAAGGCCTGTCATTGGGCTGTCAACCTTTAACCTCCCCCAGACGTATTTTGAAATGATGTGAAAAGAATTGCTGTGCTGTACCACTGGCTCCTTCCAGCTCTGCATGTCTGTCCTTGACGTCAGTCAAAAGTACTTAACTGGCACCCATGGTGCCTTAAAAAAAAGCCTCCACCAAATATCAGTAATGACTTTAGTTGGGAAGACTAGCTCTTGTCAAGTAATGACTTTTTGACATAAGGTATTGTTTACCTAGGCAACGTTCTCTTACTTGCATTTTAATGAGCCTAATTAATAACAAGTTAGGAGTCCTCGGCTATTTCTTCACAGCTGGACCATATGCACTAATTACACTGAATGTGCAAACCTAAAATAATCCATTTTGTCAGAAAAAAGTCATTTAAATATAGGAAAAAAAGCTTGATTTATGTGTATTTCTTCTTCATCCCCTTCGTGATGTCAACTGTGATATCACAGCAATCTGCAAATAATTAAGGCAGATATCACCTCTACAATGTAGGTTTTCTTTGTGTTTTTGGGTTGATGTTTCCATATGTAAAAGTTTCTGGAGTTTGCATGAGGAATTGACTGACAGACATGCTTGGTACAACCTAGGGGTAACAAACCAGAATGGTTCTCAGGTTGAAGGATAAACACCACTGGCAGCAAAAAGTAATCTCTTAATGAAACTATTTCACTTATAACAAATAAATGACCTCCAAAGGGACATTTTGGAGCTTATGAAAGTCTTTTACATACTATATAGAACATGTTTTTATGAGTTTCCCTTAATATCAAGTTCCCAGTTAGCTTTTCGGCTATCCTTAATACAGTTTTAGGAACTAAAATAAGTAATTGGAATTGGGACAACAGCTCCAAAGAAAACAAAATGCCAGGGCCGGGCGCGGTGGCTCAGGCCTGTAATCCTAGCACTCTGGGAGTCCAAGGATTGCTAGAGCTCAGGAGTTTGAGACTAGCCTGAGCAAGAGTGAGAACCCGGCCTCTACTAAAAATAGAAAGAATTTAGTTGGACAACTAAAAATATATAGAAAAAATTAGCTGGGCATGGTGGCACATGTCTGTAGTCCCAGCTACTCGGGAGGCTGAGGCAGTAGGACTGCTTGAGCCCAGGAGTTTGAGGTTGCTGTGAGCTAGGCTGATGCCACGGCACTCTGGCCCAGGCAACAGAGTGAGACGAAACTCTGTCTCAAAAAAAAAAAAAAAAAAGCAAGCAAAATGCCAGGTCACTAGACAGAGTTGCAAGAGTGACAGGACATCTCTGTTCTCCCCCTCTACCTGGCTTGCACAAGTGCAGGGTACCCCCATGGAAACAGTCCTTGGAAAAGTGCAAGGAACACTGTCGTGCCAGAGAGAGTTCAGTCCTATCAGAAACTGGTCACAGAGCTGTTAAAACTTTAGTGTGATTATCTGACTCTTTGGGGCACAAGTATTGAGACTGTCACAAGGATACGATGAGCTGAGGTGCAGCTGTTAAAGGAAAGATAATCCGTGATTTAATATATCATTGATCCCTTGAGCACTGAGGCAGTTATTAATTTTTTTTTTTTTTTCAAAATAAATCATGCGGTTTGCTGTGAGGTTGTGGAAAGATCCTGGAGGAAACGTCATGAGGAATGCTCCAGTGAAGGCATTGCTCAGAATCCCTACCACGATTCTTCTAGATGCCAGTGAAAACTTGAGCACTAAGAGCACTAACTATATTAAATGGAAGAGAGAAGAGATTCTGGCTTCGGGGCTGTATTAAGAGGCTTTGTTCTTAGAGTGACTTTTGGACTTCATCAGGTCCCAATCCACCCATGTTACAACAAGACATAGTTCAAAGCAGTCAGAGACGATCTGGGCTAATTGGTTGATTCAGCAAGAAACCTGGGAAAAGGTGGCGCTGAGGTTGGAGGCGTCAGGCTGGCAGGGTTAGCAGATGCTCTCCAGAAAGGGCCTTGGAATGGAGGTGCACCCTGCCAGGCACCATATGTGTGACGGACGTGACGGAGAGCACAGGATGCCTGAGCGAAGGTGACAGCCTGGCTCTCAAGCACAGAGAAACAAACTTCCCTTGGAGTAGACACAAGTGAAATGATGTCCACAGAGTGAGCACGTTTCAGGCTGCTGGCCACTCAGTAGAATTTCCCCTGCTGCAATCTTTTCTCCCAAGGGGAGAAACATCTACTATTTTCCACGACAGGACATCTGTCCCAATTGTCCTCCAAGGCTCTTCAAGACAACACAGGAGGAATGACAGAGATGGAATGACCAGGAACATTTGGGAGCACATTGCAAACATGTTCACAGACATTTTCTCCTCGAATCTTCACATTAACACAGGTGAGGCAGACGTGCTGATCATTGTGGAGCCAGAACTCAAACTCACGTCTTCCTGACGCCACAGTCAGTGTTGGTTTCACTACCTTCTTCAGTTTAAGCTAGAAAAACTTGGGAGAACATCATCACAAAGTGTTACGTTGAAAACTACCACTCCTCCCGTAATCCTAGCACTCTGGGAGGCCAAGGCGGGAGGATCGCTAGAGCTCAGAAGTTCGAGACTAGCCTGAGTAGGAGCAAGACCCCTCTCTCTACTAAAAATAGAAAAATTAGCCGGGTGTCATCGTCATGTGCGCCTGTAGTCCCAGCTACTCAGGAGGCTGAGGCAGAAGGATCTCTTGAGCCCAGGAGTTTGAGGTTGCTGTGAGCTAGGCTGATGCCACGTCACTCTAGCCCAGGCCACACAGCGAGACTCTGTCTCAAAAAAAACAAAAAAAAAAAAAAAAAAAGAAAAAGAAAAAGAAAACTACCATTCCGTTCTAATGAGACATTTGCCATTCTGTTAGGACATTCACTGGTCCCCCAGTGTCCCCTCCATGCCTCTTCCAGGGACTTCTCTCCATGCCCAACCCTCTTAACCATATCTGCTTTGCAAACCTACCCTTGGAGACCCCTACTTGATTCAATCTCCTACACAAATGAGAAGATTCATAAAAATCTGTCCAACTGTTACACAGAAACCTGTTATTTGAGTGCAGGCAAGTGGATGGAGGCCAGATAACGTGTCATTGAAAAGTGAACTCACCAAAGGACCTTCACGCAACTCCCTGCGGGATGTGACTCCCAAGTAGAAACCATTATTGTCTTACTGTCCTCACCACAGTCAGAAAACATGTCTCCAGCACCCCATGTGATCACAGAGGAAGGGGATGGCAGAGAGATTTCAGAGGCAGGTTCTTTGACCCTAGGAGCTCATGGTCTTCACATCTGATAAAATAGGCAGCCACGCACAGGAGCTTAGTCATCAGTTACCTCCACGAAGGTGCTGCTATTGCAGTCACTGCAGATGATGGGACATCAGAAACACCCACCGAGTCATCATTTCCACTGCTTGGCATTGAGCTGTACCGTCAAAACCGTCTACTCTATTTAGGCTTGCAAATTGCCCAAGTAGAAAGTGCTTGTTTTGTTCATTTTATTCCCTAGTGTACTTTTCAGGGTAACAGAGCTAGTAGAGATGAATGGATGGGCTGAGTGTTATTTACTGAGATGAAAGGTGGCAGTCAGAGCTCTGGCACCCACCACTGTTTCCCCCACCCCTCGCCGTCCCCCCACCCAGCCTGCAGCACCGGCTCTGCCTGTGGAGTGAGCCTGAGCTACCCCCAGGGTAAGTGTTAACTTGGCCTGGTCTTGGGATCTCCACACACACACAGAAGAGTTAGCCTAGGATGGAGCCCAAACTGGAATTTATCCTCTTTAATCTCAGCTGGAGGTCTCAGGATGTGATTTAATTGACACCCGGGCTAGAATTTTCTTTCCGGATCCTCACCTGCCGGCCAGCCTGGACCAGAGTGATCCTCCAGAATCCAGATGAGGAGAATACAACCCTGGGTTTGTTTAGAGCACACGCTGGTCCCCAAATAGGTCCTGAGCTCCCCCTGCCCTGCCTTTACTCCGGCTGCTCCCTCTCCGGGAATTTCTCTCCACCCCCATCCCCACTTGCCCAATTTTTTAACTTAAAGTCTACCCTTTAAGACCCACATTTAATTCTATCTCCTATCCAGACACCTCCCTGGTCTCCTAGTTGCAAATGTAAGTTCATCCCTTTTTTGAATGGCATCTCTTTGTTTCTGTGTCTTTTATGGCCCAGTTCCTATTGCATTAGTTGAGCAAATGACCACGAATTTAACAGCTTAAAACAATACACATTTATTGCCTCACAGTCCTGTAGGTCAGAGTCAGGCCAAGCAGGAGTTAGGCCAGATGGGTACTTACTCTGCAACCTCTTCACTTGGAATCTGCTTCAGATGGTTTCCTGCTATCTTGGCCTTATTCTCTCTATTTTCTCCATGTAGTTTGCATATACAACCAGTTAGAACAGGTTATGACATCCTTACCAAGCTATAGAATGGAAATCCTTCATTAGCTTCGTTCATTCACTCACTAAAACATCTACTGAGTGTCTACTATGTACCACGCTAGCACCCACAGTCAGCAGTCACCAGCCCGACCCTCATTGGACTAAATCTTACAATATACAGTTGATTCTCATTATTCATGGTAATTACATCCTATAAAGTTGTTGTGAACATTGAATACAATTGAACAATGACTATGCATATAGACTATATTTAGTTAAAAAGGTGTGTTTGAAGAATCAGTTAAGAAGCAATATTGTTATAGGTTCTCCAAATGTAATATCTTATTTTAAAAAAAAAGTAGTAAAAAGCATCATTTGTGTTTGTACAAGAGGAAACTTTTTCTAGAGACAGAATTAAACATGCTGGAGATTTGAGTTCAGCAGTATTCACTTGGATACCTGAAGGCTATTGATTACTTGTCTAATTTATATGATTTCTCTTGGGCTCCTTAGACAAAATGAGCTGGTTTGCCATCTGATCTGCCCTCAATTATGCATTTTACATTCTCATTCTTTTAGCCTCTCCCAAAGCACGGAGGTCCCCAAGTTCAATCCAGTCTTCCCCCGAATTCTCAGGGTGGGTCTGCTGGAGGAGGTTGGACCCTCATGCCTTTCCAGCTAGTGGGCAGGTTGGAATACAGCCTGGATGACCAATGGCAAACCCACCTCCAGAGGGCGACGGGCTGCAGGAGGGTGAGTAAACCCAGCCTGTCTCAGGTTGGGCTTTTTAAGTATAATCCTCAATTGTTCTATTTCTGCATATATGAAGTGAGGATCGTGGTCACTGCCCTGCCCTCTTCACAAGGCTGTTCTTCTTGGACTGAAGATGACAGAACATACTGAGGATCTTACAAACTGCAAATAAATATTAAGATCATTATAACATATTTGAACTCTGCTTCTTCCTCTTCTCTTCTCCCTAAGGCTTCTCACCCTTAGGAAAATAGCTAGAACTCTAATAACCTCATGAGATTATTTGTGAGTGGTTCTAAATCAAGGTAATATAAGGTAAATTCAAGGTAATATAAGGTTTCTGACCAAACCAAAGGTTTGAGGATTTTTGTTTCCTTTTTACTGTGCTCACAAGACATGAATATTGTCTAGGTCTTCACTTCTTTTTCCTTCTTTGTCAAAAACCAAGCTCTTAGGTCTTGTAAGTTAAAAGCAGTGCTCCTTTGGCAGCAACATTTTATAAAACAATAATTCAAAATAATTCAAATGAAATATTTGTCACCATTAAGCACTTATTAAACACTCACAGTTTGCAAGACCTAAGCCTTGCACTGTAGTAGATAGAAAAGAAATGTTAAGTCATGGCCCTTAACTTTGAAGATAGCATGTAAATAAAATACCTTGGAGAAAGTTGCAAATCTTTCTTAACTGCCAACTAATTTTATTTTTCAAGAAGGGATTTAGGCGAAGGCAAACCATTTAAGGAAAGTGTATGGTACCTAGAGAATTCTTGATAACTTTTCATAGTGCACTTTTGTCAACCGGGGACCCAACAAACACACCTATCTGTTAGGTATTTTTCTCAGGACAGCGTGAGGCTGTGAAAGGAGCATAACTACTGGAGTCAGATAGACAAGGATTTAAATCTCAGTCTCCTACGTACTTAAATCTGAGCTCACATTAGTTACTTCACCTCTTTGAGCTTTAGCTTCCCCGCATATCAAATGAAGATACAACAGTCCCCCCTTATCCACAAGAGGATACGTTCCAAGATCCCCAGTGGTTGTCTGAAACTGTGGATAGTACTGAATCCTATATATACTATTTTTTTTCCTATACAATCATGCATCATTTAACAATGGGGATAAGTTCTAAGAAATGTGTCACTAGACAATTCCTTGTGGTGCAAACATCATAGAGTGTACTTACACAAACTGATGGTGTGGCCTACTACACACCTAGGGTATATGGTATAGCCTATGGCTCCTAAGCTACAAACATGTACAGTATATTACTGTACTATTATAAATATTGTTGGCAATTGTAACACAATGGTAAATATTTGTGTATCTAAATGTAGAAAAGGTACAGTGAAAATACAGTCTTATAATCTTAGGGGACCACTGTCATATATGCAGTCTGTCATTGGCCCAAATGTCATTATGTGGCACAGAATTGTACATACACATCTCCCATCCAAGTACTAACGAGGCCCGACCCTGCTCAGCTTCCGAGATTAGACGAGATCGGGTGCGTTCAGGATGGTATGGCTGTAGACATGTACATACATATCTATGATCAAATTTAATTTCCAAATTAGGCTCAGTAAGAGATTGATACCAATAACTAATAATAAAACAGAACAGTTATAACAATATACTGTAATAAAAGGTAGGTGAATGTGGTCTCTGTCTCTCAAAATATCTTGTTGTACTAGATGTACCCTGGGTAGCTGAAACCGTGGAAAAGGGAGAACTGCTGTGATTGGATCTTCACTGAGTTTTGTGAGGATTAAATACAATTTTGTATATGAGAGCTCTGAGCCTGGTGACTGGCGCATAGGAGATGACCAAATGCATCGTAGGCTCCCTTCCCTCCCTGAGCCCCCAAATGGAACTATTCAGATCAAATTTGTTTCTGGAGCCATAGTCACTCACTATACACTTTTATGTGATAGGCCTTGTACTGAGTGTTGGGGATAAAGATAAGATAATATATACTTTTTACCCTAAAGGAGCTTGCAACCTAGTGAATTTAATCAGAGGACAGGTCACAGGGGTTACAGATTGAACAAAGCTTTATTCAGAGAGGGAATATTGTTCCTAAAGCCTATTTCAGTCTTTTCTCCAGACTATATGGCGATGGCAGAAGTTGTGCAGTACATTTATTTGTTTTCCCACAGAGATCTTTTTTGAAAAATCTACCGAGTTCTGCCAGAAGAAACTCATGACATGTTGTAAGTTTAATTATGTTCAATTCATTAACACAATTAGAGCTGTGAACAAATTTATTGACACAGCCAGAATCACTTAGTAACAGGCAGTAAGTCATAGATTAAAAAACTCATTCTTGAGGCCTCTAAACTCTGGGAATGAGAAATGAGAAATTCATCTTTTAAGTTCCTTAGAAGAGTTCTAAGAGACCTGACCAGAGGTTGCCACGAATAATTTATTGCAGAAATCATTCATATTTTAAGAATGGTTCTCATGTCCCTTGGAACATAAATTGAATCCCCTTGAAATACTACTTTTCATTTTAACATAATAAGTGATCCAAACAGGGAGATTTGATGAATATGGATTTGATTTTAGCTGAGCTGAGCTGGCCTCTCTCACAAGCAGGGGTTGGAGACTCGCTGTTGCTTTTCTAGAGAAGGCCAAAGGGATCATCGTAGGGTGAGAAGAACCTAATGATCAATTGCTTTTCCTTCTGGATTAATCCCTCCCAGGTTCATTTCTGTCTTTCCGCCAGGTTGATTTGCACAAACAAATGGTGAGGAAACTTGCTGTACATAGATAAAGCAATGTTTCCGAAGAAAAATTTTAGGATCTGAGATAGTTTTAAGATTATTTTTTTGGATGAGAGTTTAATCTGTCATTCTCCAGGCAAAGAAATTTTAGAGAGGCCTCAATAAGTACTAAGGTTTTTTTGGATTACTAATAAGAAGTTAATCAAAGAAAAGCTTTTTAAAAATCACATATAATTAGCAAATTTTTCCAGCCAGAATTGTCTACTTCTCTGAACAATCCTTAGTTGACGATTCTGTTGGCCACTTGACTTTCAAAGTTTCACAAATCTATTTTTGATAACCAAGGCTACAGTAGATACCTCACTGATCTTCTACTCGAGTTTACCTATGTTTTCGAAATGTGGGCTGATTTCTGACACAAGTGATGAGGTCTGTGGTTTCCTAAGCAGACTGCCTGGGTTTGAATCCTGCACTCAGCCAGCTTACTAAGTAGACTGACCTTCAGCATATTTCTGGCATTTCTGTATCTTAGTTTTTGCATCTATAAAAATGACCGTAATAATTGTGTCTTTCATAGATATTTTAAGTGAGATGTGAAAAAACTCAGAAAAGCAGCTGGCACCTAGGAAGTACTCACAGAATGCTAGCAGTTGTCATCATGTAAGCCCATTATCAACCCCACCCCCTACCCAGTGGGCCTTATAATTTAAGTTGTCCCTTCCCCAGGCCTAATAATGAACCTGGGACTCTTGTGTTAGTTCTCACGTTTTCTTTGTTGCTTATCAGATAAATTCTTTGCTTGTACAATAATCTTACCACTTTTGCAAAATAAGAGATTTTTAACTAAAAAAAAACAAAACAAAACTGTATTTTATTCCTGTTCTAATACAGTCTTACAATTTTCAGTTGGCTTGCAGTGAAGTTTAGTGAAGAGAGGGGAGGTAGAATGGCAGATGGAAAGGTAGCTATTTGGCCTTAGAAATTCAGAGAGATGAGACCTGAAAAACATGCCAGGCACTTAGTAACGTGAAGCCATGTTCATAGTAGAATCTGATTAAAAAAACAAAAACAAAAACCACACACACACACACACACAAACACATGCACAAAAGAAACACCAAACATGAGCAAGAAGCAAGTTGTTAGGTTTTAGTATAATGTGTTTCTGAGGCTCACAAAATGCTGGGAGGTGGATATTCTATGAGACAAAAATCAGCTGGTACCCTAGACCACGCGGTACCCAGCTGAAGCTGAACGTTGAATGGTAAAGATGAGTAAAGTAGCAAATGCCTGTACTCTAGGAGAAGATAGTTGCCATCGTATTACAGAAAATTCAACAGAGATCAATAAAAATGATTAAGGGACTCAGAAAATTGATTTTTGAGAAAAGATTAAGAAAAATAAATGTGCAGTCTGACACATAGCCAAGGAGGACTATGATAACTGGGTGGTGAAATGAGGAATGGAAGACACAGCTGAGAAGGCATCCCTAGGTATGTGGAGATAAATTCCCTAACAAGGTCTCTGAGGATGCATCTTCCCCAAGAAGTAGTAGAAAGCTCTGCTGCCAGAAACAATGACCACTCAAGTGGCCAGATGCTTCTTAAATTTTGGCAGCAGGCAGCAGAAGTGGATATGATGACCATGTATGTCTTTTCTTAGAGTGATTTTTATTAATTCCTGGGAACAAGAGAAATGTATAATGACAGAGTTACAATAGTTACAATTTCAACAGAGCTGCTATTTTCAGGTTGGTGTCATTGTAGGAGAGTATTAACCTGTTTTGGACAACATAATTAAAATTAAAGAATGAGTAATAATAATTTAATGCATCTCTGCCCTTAAAATAAACACATACACACCGTAGTATATGTGTAAACACATCTGTATTATAAATACCTACATACAAAATAAATACGTGTATGGCATACATACACACATAGATATATCAATTAAAATGTTTATATTTAGTGAGGTACCATCATTTCCAAATTGGATTGGACGATGATGGAGCTCCTTAGTGAATTACCTCTGTCCTTTGTTCTGGCAGTTTCCAGAAATGGCTCCTAAGCCAAGTATGAATCATCTTTTTTTGGCACTGGAAAAGCCATTTTCAGCAGAGCCACATTGCAGGGTCATTATTCTTAAGGCTGCATTACAGGGCATCAGAGGAAATGACATAATCCAACTCAATTCACAAAGAGTGGCAAGTGGAGGGAGCTTAAGGCTACATCATACCCTCTATATATTCTCTTCCAAAAGTCACAAAACTCCTTCATACAATCCCTTAGGGAGAAAAATCTCTCTAAGGATAAACGGGGGCGGGGGGGGGGGAAAGGCCAGAGATATGCCCTTCTGATATAAAACTTCCTTCATGTATTTATTGTATAATGAATGTATATAATACATATGCAATACTGTAGCCCACCTTTATTTATATTACAAAAAAAAACTACACTCAATGTTTGGCTGCCATTTTTCACCCTTTCCACATCATGTCTAAGACCCTTTAATAGCCATCATAATAATAAACTGCGTAGAAGAGAAAATGACTGTGAAACAATGTCAGGGAAAAATGTTGACCTATGTATTTTTGACGAGGTAGCCTCACGTTTGTGGTATGGCATTACTGAGATTTACTTCCCACATTATTGAAAGGATGCAGGGGGTTAATGTGCCACCTTTTCACTGCTCGAGGACTGAAAGAAAATTTGATTTTCCTCTCAAGTGAACTGTGTGTTGGACTCCACTGAGCAGTTTTCCCAACAGGCCTCTTAGCATGGTTATCCCTTGAAGTGGGCTTAGCACTGCGCAGCATGGAAGGAGACTGGAGGAAGTAGCCAGGCTATTGGGGTCTGTGCCAATATATAAAAGTCAAAATTTAACCCTGACATACTCATGTCATTCTTTGCAGATTTTCTATCACATTTTTTTTTTGTTATTTCTTCAAGTGATATTATCACTGACTTATTCTGCCCTGAAAATGTCTAAGCATTTCTGCTTGCAATTTAGAAAAACAAACAAAACAACTATCCATCCTGATCTAAAGTATCTTGTACTCTGGAAGAGAAGCACATGCATTATTCTGTGAATAAACAACACCTTGGGAGGCAGGTCAAATGTATCCAAAGCGGAAAAAAAAAAAAGGCATTTCTGTGTAACAGGACATTTAAATAAGAATTTCTATTGAGGTGTATGTGGGGTTAGACGAAGATGAAAATTTTTTTTTTACAGTGGGTGGCTAAGAACCCACTTCATAACTCCTAAATCTCTCACTTGCATTGAGGGTATAAAAGGGCCAGGTGCAGGAGATTAGAAGAGGATTTTGGAGGGGGGATTCCAGAGAAGGGTTGTTGGTATACTGTGAGTACCACCTCACCACAGAGAAAGGGGTGAAGGATTCTTATTATACCCCAAGCCAAGACAGAAGGAATTTAAAAAGCAACTTGGAGAGATTACTATATAGCTCATGCAGTGTTGGGTCACAGTGGAATATAGGAGTCACTCCTGAGAAATGGAGAACATGATCGGCTGCTAAGATGGCCCGGGGTAGCAAAGTGGAAGGCTGTAATTTGGAAGTAATTGTGCACCCAAAGAATTTCAGGACAAACAGTGTGGGAGCATTTTCTGTGACTCAGATGAGGATCATTTACCATAGGGAGTCACCATGGGATTTTCTCACATCTTCCCCTAGAAAACCACCTGAATAGACAAGAAGACCTTGAGAGAAACAAGCTAGAGGTAGCAGGTGGTCCTCATATGACTAGTGGCTACAGGAGTCAGAGAACATCATCGAGAATAGGGGTGAATTCAAGGGCATTGGAGGCATATATCTGTGATATGAAGTCACCAAAAAAAAAAAAAAAAAAAAGAACGCATTAAAGATTCCAAAAAAGAAAGATCATCTAAAGTATCTGCCAAGTTCAGCGGCACTAAGTTACATCACCCAACAATACCAGTCAAGTGAGAATTTTCCTCCTCTTCTTCCTTTTCTTTCTCTTCTTTAAAACGACACGGATCAGATACTACACTTAACAAGATACAAGAGGAGAAGAATAGTTGGGGAAGGAAAGGGAGAAGAAACCAACTAGAAAAGGCCCAAGATAGGGAAGGGGAGATACCCCGATTCTAAGTTTTAATTATTACATGAAATGAGTCACTTTATTAAAATGGGGCGTGCTTTGTGGCTTAAAGTAATTATAGAAGTTTTCAGCATGACTAAAGAAAGTCATGGGACCTACCTGCATTCTCACCCAAGGGCGGAAGGTCTAGATCAATGGAATGTATTTCCAGGGAGAGTAGGAGATGAAAATAAAATCGCTTTTGATTGGATGCCATGACGTGTCTTATTCAATGAAGTAGTTATGTCTCATTGCGTGCATCATCCAGTGGGAACAACTTTGCCAATATGTGATATGTATGGTTCTAGAGTTAGAGATTCTAGACAGCTTCTGAATTACCTGTGTATCCCATGGTTTTGTTGACCTCTTTATCTCTATATTTCCAAAGCATATTGATACTCAGCTCTGTTAGGAAAAAATTACCTATGGCTTGTAAAGTTCTGAAAGCTTTAATTGTGTTTACAGCCTCATTTATTACATCTCCTTTTTCTCCTTCTCTAGTCTTCATCTCCCTTTATATTTGCTTCTCTCCTTCCTAGATAAAATCTATTGTAGAGAAAAAGTGAATAGAATTTGATGAGTAACGTTTGCAGATTGCAGGAAACAATATAGATTCTTCCCTTTTTCTAATCCCCCATGGCATTACAATACACCACTTTTCTATTGTGCTTGAAAAATGAATTATTTATAAATAGGACTTTATACAACTTTTGTATGTATATATTCATTTGTTTTAGCTCTTTATTTTGGACAAACTTTATACTTACAGAAAAGTTGCTAAGATAGTACAGAGAGTTCCCATAACACCCAGCTTTCTTTAATGTTAACATCTTACATAATTGTGCTACATTTGTCAAAACTAAGACATTAATACAGTAGTACCCCATTATCCACGATTTCATTTCCCATGGTTTCAGTTACCCGTGATCAACTGTGGTCCAAAAATATTAAATGGAAAATTCCAGAAGAGAACAATTCATATGTTTTGAGGTGCATGACATTCTGAGTAGCATGACGAAATCTCATGCCATCCTTCTCCATCCCACCCGAGGCATGAATCACCCCGTTGTCCAGCAGATCCCCACTCTCTATGCTCCCTTCCCATTAGTCATTGATTAGACATCTCAGTTCGACTGTCGATGTATTACAGTGCTGGTGTTCAATAACCCTTATTTTACTTAATAATGGCTCCAGTGCATAAGAGTAATGATGCTGGCAATTCAAATATGCCAGGGAGAAGCTATTAAGTGCTTCCTTTAAGTGAAAAGGTGAAAGTTCTCAACTTAGTAAGGAAAGAAAAAATCATATACTGAGGTTGCTAGAAACTGTTAAGAACAAATCGTCTATCCATGAAATTGTGAAGGAAGGAAAAAGAAATTCGTGCTAGTTTTTCTGTCGCATATCAAAATGCAAAAGTGCATACAGGGTTTGGTACTATCTGCAGTTTCAGGCAACCACTAGGGATCTTGGAAAATACCCTCTAAGGATAAGGGGACTACTGTACTGGTATAATGCTATTAACTGAGCTATAGACTTTATTCACACTCCACCAGTTTTTCCTGGACTTCCTCTGTTCTACTATCCAATTCAGGATACCACGTTGTGTTTATTTGTCATGTGTCTTTTATCTTTTATCTCATTCAATCCATGATACTTAGTTTTTCCTTCTTTTTTCATAACCTTGACATTTTGAAGGATGCAGGTCAGGAATTTTACAGAATGTCCCTCAATTTTATTTTATAATGGGGTCAAGCTTTTGGAAAAAAGACCAGAGAGGTGAAGTGTGCCTTATATCAGGAGGTATATGACAGCAACATGATTTATCACAGGTGATATTAACTTTGATTATTTGGTTAAGGGAGTGATGTCTGCCATATTTTTTCACTGTCAATTTACTATTTTTCCCATTCCCCATTCTATTTTTTTGGAAGTGAGTTACCATGTCTAGCCCACACAGGGGAGTGCAATTAAGCTTTATTTCCTGGAGGAAAGAATATCTACCTATATTATTTGGGATTTTTCTGCAAGGAAGATTTGTTCTTCCCATTTACTTATTATTTATATCAGTTGCACTTGTGGATTAATTACATCTCTTGGGTTATAATCCAATATTATCATTATTATTTTCTTGCTCAAATCATTCTAGTTGTGGCTCCTGGGAGTTACTGTGACATGTTCACATCTTTCTTTTTTTCTTCTTTGTACTATCTTACTTTTATCACTGCAGGATGCTCTAGAGTCATCTTGCTTTTGTGTGTGTGTATGTTGGGGAGGGTGCTGGGGGGCACAGGAGCAGCTGTTTCTCCAAAGAGCCTTGGTTCCTTTTGTTTCAGAATGGTATTTAGAAACCAATATCTGGGCACTGGGTGTGCTCATTGCTACTGAGGTATCACTGCTTCTAGATCTTCTCAGGAGATAGGACTAGAATATATGTATATTAACCCTCACATAAACACATATCTATATTTAGTTCTGTATTTATATTTGTGTATGTGCTAAAATAACTCATACTGATATTTCCAAGTTTAAGCCATCACCACAGGAATGATTCCAGCCTTCACCTACTGCCACCTGCTTATTTGTAACTTGTTTCTCTAGCAGTGAGAAAGTTGTCTCTCATTATCTATACTTTTTTTACATATTTGTTCAGTCCTAGTCTATATGTAAATTAGTTTCAGAATTGATAACCCATACCCTGCAAGAACAAATGCACCAGCCAGAGTACAGTGTTTGTGCACAGTTCTTTTGTCTTTAGTTTTACAGTACCCAGTCTAAACAACATTTTTCCAAAGTTACTTAGATTGGCTCCTTTTGTTTCCTTGACCCTTCATTATGCCATATATTTATAATAGACTTAGATACAGTCTTCATTCCATCCTGGTTGATTTTTTAAAAAATCAGACTCACTCTTTGTGATATACAGTTCTGTGGGTTTTGACAAATCCATAGAGTCATGTATCCACCCAAACACTGAATTAGTGAATACAGAACCATGGTTCCTAGAGAAAGTATAAATATATATTTCACATAGCTTATAGTCTTAAATAATAAAAATAACGCAGTCTGATAGATTCTATTTTCGTTATTTTACAAAAGAGAAAAGGAGGTCCAGAAGTGTTTAAGTGGCTTGCCTGAGCCCCTCCACTAGCAGATGCCGGAGTTGGGATTTGAACCCCTCCCAGTTGGCCCCAGAGCGGGAGCTTCTTGTACTACCTTGCACTGCCCCTACCATCTTGTCCTGGGGTCAGCTCTGCCTGAGATGGGCAAGAGGGCCCATCTTCACCTTGCTCGACCTCAGTTGGAAGGTATAGTTGAAGCGATTCAAATTTTTTGCCACTCAGCACATGTCCATGAATGGTTAGAAAGAGCTGGGAGTATTCATTTTGGGTTTGCAAACAAATTTTAGCAAATACAGAATTAATGAATAATGAGAATGGACTGTACTTGGGAAGTTTTTGGAAACCAACTCAGGCAAAAAATGCTATTAAATAGTCATTCTGACTTAGAGCCTTACCTTGAATAAAGAAATTAAAATAGGGACAAAAGCGTTAAAAACATAAAGATGTCTTTTGACTTAGGATGGGGTTATGTCTCCAATGAATCCATCATAAGTTGAAAATATCATTAGGTCAAAAACACATTTAATACACCTAACCTAATGAACACCGCACACCACAGCTTAGTCTAGCCTACTTTAACCGGGCTCAGAACACTTACATTAGCCTACAGTTAAGCAAAATCATTTAACACAAGGCCTATTTTATAACAAAGAGTTGACTATCTCATATAATTTACTGGATGCTGTACTGAAAGTGAAAAAAAAATGGTTGTATGGGTACTGTCATAAAGTGAAAAAATCTTGAAGTTGAGTTATTGAAAATTGGGGACCATCTGTATATCAATCTCATTTTTGTCCGTGGCACTTTGCCTCCTGGTATTCCATATATTTTGCATTGTGTACTTTCTAAATAATGAAAAACTATAGTTCACTCTACTGTATACTATTTAATACCTAATATTAATACGTTAGGGCAACATCTACCCAACAGGCGTCTCATCCAATGAATCAAAGCTCATGTCTTTGAAGAGTAGAGGCACTCAGTACATCACCTATTACTTGCCTCTGTCGTCAGTCTCACGTTTAAAGGACTTGCCACAGCAGTGCTCCAGCTGTCAGACGTTACTCCTCTGGATTTTTGAAGCCAGTATGCCCCAGATCTTTTATTTTCCCTGAAGCACCAGAACTACATCTATTAGTAGTGGAGTGACTGGGAATGACTTGCATGCACAGAAGCTGATTGATGGAGCATGATGCATCCCTTAATTAAGCAGAAGCTACTAATAAAAATGAACTTACTGGATGATTTGTGGGGTCCTAGCCACAGCCATATGTGTCTCACAGCAAAAGGAGACAGGAGTGACACCCGGCTGGTACCAGCTGATAATAGAGATCAACATATCTTTTGTAAAGGCAGAACTTTGTGACCTCTTCTGGCTTTGCAGAATGAAAATTGAGAGCACCTAGCGTAACAAGGTGCCTTATTTATTCTCCTCTGGCTTAGCTGCTCTGATATTTGCCCTTGACTTCTGCCCTCCCTCCACCAGGAAGCATGGGGCAGTTTCAAGTGGAGCACTCCTTGGTTCCCTCAAAACTCTGGAGGTGGCTGGGGGAAAGGGGTAAGAAGAGGGACGGGAGAGTAAGAGACTGGGAGGCTGGAGAGAGAGCAAACTGGCTGGTCTGCACTCCACTAATGGAAGGGCACTCTGTTTGTCCTGAGAAAATTATTATTCCAGAGCAATGTTCCAATGTGGTCAGATTACATTAGCCTGTCTTCAAGGAGCTCCTCCAATCTCACTTCCTCTATGGCAACTTAATGAAGTGCAAGCCTGACCCAGACACCTGCTCTTGGCTGACACGAGCACATAGTGCCACTGTCTGATGCCCTGCCCTCCATTCCTAGCTGCTCTTACTTTCTCCGTTGTCATATTTGTGGACCAGATACGCTTGTGCCTACCCATTCCTGCATCGTTCATCTGCACAGAGAAGTCTTGTATGATGGGCTACAGGCATCTACCTTCTCAGCGAGACCATCTCTGACCGCCCCTGCCACCCCATGTCAAATTCAAATCCTTCCCCCAATACCTCTCATCACCATTTAGCATTATCTCTATAGACATTTACTTGTGACTTAGTGTTCTCTGTATACATTCTACTTATTCTTTATTTTCTCTCTCTCACTAAAATCTAAGCTCTATGAGATTGGGATTTGCATTTGCTTTCATCTCCATTATGTTCCCAGCTTGTAGAACAGTGCCCAGCATAGAAGGGACTCAGTAAATATTTACCGAAAGTAATAAATAAATGATCTTTCCTAGAGTAATTTTCCAAAGGTGGGATATATGTCTATTTAGTTCACATTATACAAGCCCTTGCAATAAATGGACATTTATTAAAACGTCTTCGATGCTGAATGTGAGGATTTGACTTTCACTTGTGTTAGATGCTAAATATTTAGACTAGTAGGCCTGCTGCTACTTCTAATGTCAGGAAGTATAGGCATTGTGTTTTGTTTTTCCTATCCAGGCCCTTTCTTCACAGTGAAATCTTCTGTAAAACCGTCTCTTAACTCTCAGGTATACAGGTACCCGGGAAGCAAAACCCATCAATTTTTTTTCCAGCCTTAAGATCAGGATACCATCTGGCTTCCCAGAGCATTTGGTGTCTGGATAAAGTCCTGAGGCTGAGTTCATGTCAACACTCTTTGGAATAAAGCTTTTTTTGTTTTTTATACTGGTGGCTCACAAACAATACATATTCATATATGCTGATGAGGGGGTAGAAATGACATGGCCTCCAAAGAGCAGCAGTGCAAGTGTGGGTTGAGAAATGGATGGACAGTCACAAAGGTACCGTGCGCCTCCATCAGGGATGGCAGTCCTCTTCTGCGGGCCATCTTCTTTCTGAAGGCTACATTTCCTGTAGTGCACCAATAATGAAATTTTTGGTGTTTTTGACTTTTGTTAGACTATGCTTTTTATACAATTTTTATTTTTTTGCAAAGGAATTAACACATGATTCTTCACTGTTATTATATAAAGGACACTTTGTTAGGGGCCAGAAACACACAGCCACACATGGTCCTGCCCTCTCAATCAACAATCAGGTATTGAATTTTATTTGGGGCCCAGCAAGTATTAAAGAGAAATACTCAGAAAACATCAGTCAAATACTTCTGAGCAGCTTGCAATCTTGGTAAGAAGGTGAAAGTTACATGCAGAAAATCTCAAGAGAACAATATAAAGGACGATAGAAATGGACTGTTGTACTCGGTAGCATTATTATTTAAATCCCAGGGTTTGGAGAAGGAAAAGAGACTACATGCATGACACTATGCATGCAGAGCACTTTAGGAGATTTTTACAAAGCATAAAAAGTGGTCTATTCAATACCTGACATCCTAATCTAGAAAACAAAATGAACTATATAGATTATTTTTACATAGTTTGTAATACAAAAGTTCTTAAACTATTTTTAATCTCTCTTCTTCCTCTTACCTTGAAATAGTTTTAAAAGAAGAAAAAAAGAGAAGAAGGGGGAAAGTAACCAGAGCTTCTAGTATAAAAGGCATAACAAATGCTTGCATCTTACTCTGTTATTGTAGATAAATAAAGAGCAGTTTTCTTCCCATCTCAACAAAGCTAGGAAAAAATCTTCCATACTCACAGCAGTCAGCACACTTTTCTCTAAAGGTCCAGATAGCAAATATTTTAGGCTTTGTGAGTCATACAGTCTCTTGTCACAAGTACTCATCATTGTTGTGCAAAAGACCAAGAGACATCCTAGACAATAGGTAAATGCAAAAGCTTGACTCACAAAACTTTATTTACAAAAACAGGCACCGGGTCAGATTTGCAGGTAGTGCTTCTCAAACTTGAATGGGTGTATGAATCACTCCACAGATCTTGTGAAAATGCAGATTTGGATTCTGTAGGTCTGTGCTGGGACCTGATCTTGCATCTCTAACAACCTTCCAGAGGTGATGCTGATTCTGCTGATAATTGGTCTCAAGAGAGCACCCAGAGAAGCGTAACCTGGAAAACTTTTCTGGTCTTCAACTACTATGCTTGTTTCATTTGGCTGCTTAGATGGGGTGCCAACTTCTCAAAGTCAGTCGACTAGCTCATCTTAAGACTATATTCACTATTACTTCTTCCATGCACCTTTGGTGATCTGTTTGTGTGATGAATGAGATGCAAAAGGGACCACTCTTAAGGGCCTGCCACCCCTGCCCCAAGCATAAAGAAAAAACCTTGAGTCCCTTCAAGGGAAATTCCAGGCACCCAGCTAGCCTTGAGAAGTAAATGAGCAACCTGATAAGAAAGAAGATAGCACTATCTTAAATAATAGCACACAAGCAAGTCAGAGTCCCAAGGTATTTTGGTTCTCTATGGAAACTAAAAGATAACATCTTAACATATGTTCTTGAGTTGTTTTTCAGAAACCAGGCCCCCCACCAGATGGTAAATGTCAACCAATCGTTATAACTAGACCTCAGATAAGGGGGAACTGAGGATTGCATTTTGACCACCTTCCTTTGTTCTAAATTTCTTCTTGAGGGACTTGGAGAAAATCATACCCATAGGCCAAACCTTAAAATTCCTTTCTGCTGACCCTAAGTTTTTAGAAAAAGCCTTGTTCCCTTAACCAATGGCAAGTCAAAGAATCTCTGAATCCGTCCATGACTTAAAAAGCTCCTGCTTCAAAATATCCACCTTTTTAGGCCAAACCAGTGTATAACCTCCATGTATTGATTTACGATTTTGCCTATAACTTCTGCTTTCCTGAAATGTACTCCTGACTTTAAAAATCGTTGCTTATAAGCTATTGGGAAATTCAGGTCTTAAATGTTAGCTGGCCGTTCTCCTTGCCTGGTGCCTTACAATAAATGCCTTTCCTTCTTGTTACCCAAAACTCCGCACTTGTCCATGAGGCTGCATCAAAAAAATGGGACAAGTAGTTGAGTAGTTTATTACTTTACCGGCAAAGGAGGAAAATGGTAGACTATCATCTCAAAACCTAAATTTCTGTACATAAACAGAAATACAGAGCTTTTAAAGGGAGGGCCCTCAGTTCTAGGCTATTGTCATTTAACTACAGTTAATGATTTTAAACATCCCATCTCTGCCTAAGACAAAGCCTGTGACCTCCACCCACCTGGGGGGCCCACCCAGACCTCCGCACTGGGCCTGGGATGGTCTGGGATGGAGGCCACAGTTCAGCTGAGGTATCTTCTTTAACACGAAGAACAAAAGACATTCACCTGCCCCTTCCAACCAGACCACTTGCCCAAGGCAGGGATGGAGGCCTCAGATCCCAAAAAGAGCGGGAGAGGTTTTAAAGAGACAGAAAACATCTTTTGCCATTTTTTCCCCAGGCCATTCCCGCTGTTACATATTCCCCACTCTTGATTTTATGCTCTGTATCTATGGGAGGAGGGGCGACCACTGTGTTGCATCCTCTCACTGCAGACCTCGGTGTCAGCGTTTGGCTTTGCTGCACCAGGTGGATGGATCCAAGTTCGGTTTGGTAACATGAACTTTAGTGAATTTAATGTTAATTTTGCTTAGACCAAGAGCAGTTCTTCCCTGGTGAGATTCTGTCATTCTCTCTGTCTCTCATTTTGGTAATAAATGAACTCTTAAATTATTAAGATTGTTCTAGAATTACACAAATTGTGAACTGGCCATCACATCTCACTTTCCATGATGATTTTTAATGATACATTATCCTAGTCTACTCCAGGAATAATGATTTCCTATGGTCGTCTCCTATGCCATTTGTAAAGATGTCATTCTATAAAATCAGCAAAGGAGTGTCAATCAGTAGGAAGCAGTTGTAACAGTAGTGGATATTAATTGGCCTTGCCCAATGCTGAATCAAGTTTACCTGCTCAACTAGGTACTGATTGCTTCGCTCTTTGAGTAGGAGATTACTTTCTCTGAAGGCATGGTAATTGTGGCTTTCAAATTCATTTTAGCTTCCTCTGAGCAGAAGCCTACTCCTACAGAGAGCTGGAATACTAGCTCAAAACATAACTCTATGTTCCAGCGTTTCTCATCCCAAGTAACCCCCATACAATACTCCAAAATTAACCCACCTTCAAGCTGAAGCTCAAACTGAAGTTCCATAAATGTGTTCTCTCTACTAAAACATTCTAATCTGCTTCTGGAGCCTGAGCTGCTGAGTTTATTTTGGATATGATTGAATTTCTGAGTTTAGGGGTGTTACAATAAAAACGGCATCTTTGGAAGGTCAGATCTAAACTTAGACTACCCAGAAAGATAAAGGAATACAATTTCTGTTTTTTTTCTAGACAAGGAGACTCCATAAACCTTGGTAACTATTTTAGTTTTGCATGTTCTTCTTAGTTAGCAAATTGTCCTTAAATTGAACCTAAATTTTTCTTGCTGCAATATAAACCCATCTCCCTTTTTTCCTTATTTTAAACAGCTGCTAAACACTACTTATCCAGCAGCAATTAGCCTGAACTAATTTTCAAAGTCTCATGAGAAGCACGCATTTTCCAGAGATTTGGGTGGGGATTCTAGGCAGGGTAGAAAGGCCAAGAGGGGGTGGGAGTGTGGCTTGAAAAACACCATTTGTCTTTACAAGCTCAATGCAAAGATAAAGAGAATTATTACCTGATTGTAAGAAATATACAAAATTGTGTCCTTGCTTTACATTCTGGTGTTTCTTAAACATTTGTTGAATTAGAATGGTCTTTAAAGCTTACACTATTTCTGTATTGCTTAATTAAAATTTTAAATCACCGTAGCGTTTCAAAGCCAGGAATTATCTTGGTCCATCTTGCCTTCGCCTCATTTTATCGATGAAGACAACCAGGAAAAGACAGAGGTAAATGATGAACAGTAAAGGATTAACTCAGGGTTGTTCAGATTCTGCACATTTCCAAGAAAGGTTTGGGCCTTGCCAGGCTCTTGGGAGGTAACCTATAAACCCTTGGAATGTCCTACCTGATAAGAGTGTCTTTGTTTACTTGGGGGCTTTGCCAGAGAGTCTATGCTAACAATATGATTTATGGTGGGGGCCTTGGACCATGCCAGGCAGCCAGAGAGTCTATGCTCACAATGTGATTTATGGCAGGAGCCTTGCGCTATCAACTTGACCTCTGGTGGGGCTGCAGACTAACGTCAGCCACACAGGTAGTCAGTGACACGTGTATGACTGGCCCCCAGTAAAAACCCTGGACACCAAGGCTCAAGGGAATTCCCTGGCTGGCAGTGCTCCCTGAGCGTTGTCACACATCCTTGCAGGGAGAAATAAGTGCTGTTCATGTGACTCCACTGGGAGAGGACAATTAGAAACTTCTGCCTCGTCTCTTCTGCACCCTACTTTCCTCCTACCGATCCTCCTTTTTCTATGGCTGACTTTAATCTGTATCCTTTTGCTGTAATAACTGTAACCGTGAGCATAACAACTTCGCTGAGTTCTATGAGTCTTCCTTGTGAATCACTGAACCTAAGGGTGGTCTTGTGGACCCGCAAACATAGTACAGCAATTGTCTGTTTCCCTCTTGATTTTTGAAGTGCTGTCCAGATGGGAAATCTTTCATGTATTTTTGCAATTACTCTTCTTCCCCCAACCTACTATGGAGAATGATATGCTCAATATACATTTATATCATAAGTGAATCAGTGCATGATGAATAACTGCTGTGTGAATGACATTTGGTAGCATAGAAAATGCCTTCAAATTCAGGTTATAAACAAATGTTTTCCAAAGTCTCTGTTGACTGAATATGGGGGAACAGAACCATTACATGAGTGAAATAAAGGTTTCCAGAGACTTAACACTAAAGATAACAACGCCTATACATGCAAAGCATTTTCATTAATGAAATGTATTTTTATATACTGTATTTTCCAAAATACAATAAATGCAATAAGTTTTTAAAAACTATAATCTGCATCTTTCATAGTGAAAATAGCTCAACAGTCCTCAACTGCACTGAATCTCTGTGTGAAACCATCTGGAGCAATAGGGCCAGCCTTGAAGGCAAAGAAAGTTAAAGGCAACAGAGTTTCCACTTGTGAGGCTCAGGATCGCTCCAGCAAATCCCACAGGATGAAAGCAACATCACACTGTCTGTCCAACTTCCTCTAACACCAGAGTGCTTGAATGTATTTGTCCAGACTGGTAGAGATACAAGCTCACTCAGGGACAGTTTGAACAAGGGGAAAAAAGGTACATCTTTTTTGAGAAATATGGATGGGAACAGTTGAGAGGATTCACAGCATGTTATAAATATCAAAGTGATCATATCTATTTACCATTAAGCTGTAGACATTCTCAAGGATTGGCGGTGGTAGAAGCAGATGAATTCCCAAGGAGTCACTCAAGTACAAGCATCAGAGAGAATTCCTTCACAGATAAACAAACAATATACCAAGCATGGAGATTTCATTAAAGGATGTACTCTCTTTGCTGGTTACCAATTCATTGCTTCTCAGCTCCAACTCCACCTTCAATGCCTCATCTGTGAAAATAGATCTGGGTCCTTGAAACATTTCCCCTTTGTCACCTGGCATAGGATTTGTCAGTAGGGGGCGCTAGAGAGATGTTTCAGGAGAGCGTGTCTTCCTTCCTGGTTCTTGTGTGCCAATCAGCAGGCTCTAGTGGCACGTGCTGCTTCTCCAGCACTTGGCTCCTGTGACCCCAGAGCCAGGCTTCTACAGCACGTGTGAGTCTTCCAGCACCAGATTCCTAAAGTGTAAGCTGCTTTTCCAGCATCTGGTTCGTGCAGTATGGGCAGCTTTTCCAGGGCCTGCTTCTGCAGTATGTGGCAGATGGTATCTCCAGCCAGCAGCTTCCCCTAGTAACCTCTTTGGGCAGTTTTGTAGCAAGGTGGCTCTGGTGAGATAGGTATCTCCAGCGAAAAGCTTTTCCTAGTACCGGGTAGATTTATAGCAAATTCTGTTGGTGCAGCACGACAGAGACTTCTCTGCCACTCAGTGAGCCAGACCTGGGGGTTGGGGCTCTTCCTTAGATGCTCCATCCCAGCCCCAGGCGTAGTGGTTGCTCCTTCCATCTGCTATTCTTGTATTCTTTAGAGCTCCTTGTACTTCTTACTGGCCAATTCCTTAGGACGCTGATCTTATATTATAGTTACTAATTCTTTATATTAAACTTTGCCTGTTCAAATGACCATGTGGTGTTTGTATCCTGATTGGACCCTGACTTGATACATTCATTCTAATTGCTATGAGTCATTGTAAAATAACTTAAATCAGAGTATTTGAGGCTTTCATAATCACTTTTTTCCCCTATGAAATAAAGCAGTATATAATCTGTAAATTTTTTCCCCTCCTTAAGCTTGCTATTAAAACTGCCACTCTCGATGATAGATTAGATTTATTGGATGTGTTACTACTGAGATATTCAGAAAGCTCCTTCAAATCCATGGCTTTCACTAAACATAACATCAAAGCCAAAATGACTTCACTGTACAAGTGTTTTTGGAGAGAATTATATCAGAGAGCATATAACAGCTTTGAAACAGTGATCTCATTTCCTTCTCCTTTCTCCTTCTGAACACTCTCACCTCACTAGACAAACTCTAAAAGGACTTTACTTTGCCCTCTTTCATCTCTGCCTCTGGGGGAATGCCATCCTGCGTTTTTCTGAGCAACTCTGGGGTAAAATAAAGATATCTAAATTCAATCTCTCAAAGTCCAAGCATGACAGAGAGGTTAGATATTTGGAAAATCTTCAAATTTCCTTGACATTAGTAATAAAGGTTTGAAGAAGTGGGAGTGGCAGGAGCTATGTAGTTACATCTCCCAAAACCTCCTGTTAGTGTGATTACAAGACTTCATGCCCTAGACACTTAAGACCGAGATATAGTTACATCCCAAGATGGGAGAAATAGATGACCTCTTCCAGATCTTTGGTTCATTTGAAATTTTCTTCCATGGTTTTATGTATTATTTATTTATAAACTACTATGTGACTGGATAGCTTGTTTGATCAGATATTCTTTTAACTGTCTAAAGCCTTTTTCAGTGATTTCTTTTTTATGGGAAAAGCTTAATGCCCACTTTTGGACATAGTCTATAATTTGCTAATCTAAGTAGAGTATTCTCTTTCACATGGTTATCCTATAATCATGTTATTCAAGAAATTATAGAGTATTCTATATTTAAATGTCTAAAATCCCAGAAATACATTGAAAGGTAGGTATAATGCAAATCATGAGCAGGCAATGATCATTTGGCCATTCACTCTAAAATATATTCTTGATTCAGTTTTTTTTTACTCAATAGTATTGAATATAAATATGTTACTTATTTTCAGAGTGAACCCACCACATGAGTTCTTCTACATTGCTGCCTTTAATTAGATTTTCTAATCAATCATCTGTGTGTATTGTTCCCTGTTTGGAAGTCTGTATTAATAAAATGTCTGCTTACTTGTAAGAATTTGGTGAAAAGTTTAATTTTGGGACGTTAATCCATCTGGCCTTGTCAACTGCAGAACTATAGAAGGATAAGTTGGTGGTAACACCACCTGTTTCTGAGAATTAATTGATCTCTGCATGATGAGCAGGAAGTTGATTGCATGACTGAAGAGCCAAGATGGTGAAAGGAAAAGTGAAGAATTCATTGGGTCTATGTCATTCATGAGCACAATTTTCACAGGATGGATTGATACCATAACCAATGAGCAAAAGGCTTACATTATTCAGCTAGTCGCTTGGAAGAAATTACTTCCCTCGTATTTGCCTTTTCTTTCTTCCTCTTTGTGGCAACAGATTGTTGAAAGGGATGACAGTCTTTCTGACTAAATATATGTTTCTTTGAATGAAATAACTTTTTAATCCACTAGCACTGAATCAATCAGGTAATATACAACGGGGCTAGTTAGCTCAGCTTATCATGATATTATAGCAATGATCCAAAGTCATAAATTTTACTTTTCTACAGTCAAGTTAGTGTTGCACAGGGACAGACATCATTCCATAACCAGAAGGCCACCTTTATCCTTAGCTAAATAGCTGAGAGATGGCATCAGGGGAACAGAGTATGATGCAACACATCACATTAATTCAGCAAAAGTACTTTTCAGTTCATGTCCTAGTGATGGAGACCTGGTTGGGTCGTGACCATGTAGAGCAGCACATTTACAAATATCAGAGAGAATGATTTGGTCACTGGATGAAACTGGGAGCAATTGGAAGAATCAGTGATAAGGGAAATGGATTCAACTGAACTTTTTTCTCTGACCATTTGACATTATCTTTCTAGGCAGCATATGAAGCTGATGACCACTGCCTCTTTGAATTATCCCTACTATCTATGACTCCATTTCTTTTTCCTTGGCATCCTCTTCTCCTATACCCAATTCCCAGGCTCTCTATTCACTTTTAACTACTTCAGTGAACTAAGCCTCTGTCTTCGATTTAAACATAACCTATATTGTGACTGATATAAATTTATATTTTTGGCCTTGCCTTTTACAAGAACTACACCCTCATAATTTCACATTCTGCAAGACATTTTCATGTAAATACCATATAGTCACTTCAAAGTAAATATATTTCAGACTGAATCATCTTCCTTCCTAAGCCAGGCCCTATTCCTAGATTTGCATGGTACCAACCTTCTCTGAGTCAACAGAACTCTTTGTCAGGGGTTCTTACTAATTCACCCCAGAGCTTTCTTTTATCTACCCAGCCACCTCCCTGGGATCCATTTTTTTAAAAAATATTTTCACCAAAAGATTCATTTAAGTAGTAGTTTTCCCACTTTTATTAAGGAAAGGCATTTGGGCCATTATTCAGGTTTCCTAAGTAAACCAATTACTATTGCACTGAATTCCAGCCATAAGTAGAGATAGTTGATGTTTATCTTGTGTCACCAGCATATATAGACTATATAGAACAAGTGGGGAGGAATTAAGTGCTGTTACTGTTTAAAAGCAATTTGACTATTAAAAAAAATCAAACCTAATAAGTTTTATATTGATTTATCTCAGGTCACTTTATTTGTATGCCTAACTTTTTCACAAAAACTTGCACCCAGAGAAAGAGCCACAAAATTGTATTCATGATTACTCACCCGTACATTCCAATGGTTTGCTGGTGCTGACAGATGGGGAAATACGTACTCTGGGTGGCCTCTCTGAAGTTTGGCAGTAGATGTGCACGATCTCATGCACCAAAGACAGAACATTCCCCAGTTCTCTTGGCAGAAGATGATGAGGAGTGTAAAAGGAGGTTAAACTCCTAAACAATATTTTTTTTCTAAAAATCTTCTATAAGCATTTGATAAAGAAATGGCACTCCCAAAGGAAACCTGCCGTGAACTTAAAGCATACATTGCTGTCAAATAAGGATATTGTAGATTCTAGGTGTTTGACACAAGCCATGGCATATATGGACTTGAATAAAAATGGATAAAAGCTAATTGATCATTTCTTAAAGTAAACCAAACCCAAATTCTGATATGATTTTTCCAGAAAACACTCATTGACTTTTACTGGCTTGTTCTCTTAATAATCTAGCATTGAGGATCTTGCCAAATATGGGTATTTTGGTCCCAACGATCAGCTCAGAAACAGTCCTCTTTAATGGAAGCTGCATTGTCAAGGACACGGTTGACATCCCACATAATTACTTAGTTTAATTTGGAGTAGAGGAAACACTGACGTCAACCTTGGACCAGTACCCAAACTAGAGCACGTTTAAATTATTAAAGAGATTTGATCCATTCCCTATCTCCATCTTCATTGAACTTTATTATATGGAAACCAGAATACCAAGGAAGGAAAAGAGGTTTCAACTTGCATTCCAAAGCAAATGGAATAGTGGCTGCCTGGAAAGCCATGTGGAAGAGGATTCTGAGATCAAGTCAGTAGAAATGAGGATTGTGATTGATTAGCAATGTCTGCCATGGAAAGGTAGTGGTAAAAGCAACCAGAGGACAAAGCTCTGGAACCTAAAGATGTTTAACACACAGAAAAGAAATCTTGGGTAACTTTTCCAAACACTTGAAAGACAGCCATATAAAAAAGGAATCAGCTTATTCTAAAGCACCAAATTAGTACTGGTAAGTGAAATCACAAATTCCATAAAGCAAAGAACTTTTATTTTTCTTATTATTTTTTCTTTTTTATTTAGAATTCTTTCCCAAACACCACATCTGCAACTGCAAGAACTTTTAAATAATTAGAAAAGCTCTAAATGGAACATATTCCCTTGAGAGGTAGAGTAACTCCCAAGGCTTAGAAGTGCTCAAACAGGAGCGATGGATATTTTAAAAAGGATTGCGGCAGGAGTGAGGAGCTAGAATAAATGATTTCTTAGGGATCTTACTGAATGCTATCAAACCGCCAACAATAAGAAACATTACTTTCTATAGTAGGGTCACTTGTCTTATAATAAACATACAAAAATACCCAACTATTTCAGATAAAGTAATATAGTTAGCACTTCCACTGAAATCCCATCCCAATAGGAGGCAATGTCTGCATCCTGCCCTATATTTTAAGATATATCTTTTACTAAAATTTTTAAAAAATACATTTGAAATCGAACATCTTTTAAAATCTCAAAATTCAGGATTCTAATGTACAAATGTGTATACACTTGAACTAACAATCCTTGCCAAAATGCAACTTGTCAAAAAGTATTTGTGCCATAGATTTGAAACCAATTGGCTGCCCTGGAAGGTTAGGTATATGATCCGTTATTGTCCCATCAGCGATCAGCATCGTTGCCACAAGAGTGAAGGAGATGGAGAGAAAAATCTCACAAGACAGAGATGAAAGCTGTGTAGTCAGAAGAAAAAAGCCTTCTTGATTATGCTGTGGACTTTCTGGAGTCTTTAATTCTCCCCCCAGCCCATCTTCAAACTGGCACGTGGGACGTGCCGGAGATGGATGGTGGCGTTCATCAGGAGAAGCACACACGTATATCTTGTGGGTTGATTTTTTTATTTGCCAGCTGAAGAGGAGCAGGGAGATTTATTTGGAAGGATGGTAATGAAGGTGGGGAGGCACTAGTTAGATGGCAGCTTCTGTTCCCAATATGTTATTCTCACTTTTTTCTCATCTTGATGCTGAGTTGCTCTCTTTATGTCTACTTATTTTTCCTTAAAGGGGAGATTATTTTGGTATGATAAGCCAGTGGCTTCGGAGAGCACGGTAGTGAAGATGTGCGAACATATTAATAGAATTTCTGTGTTTAGTATTTGCTGAGATATTTCAAGTGTTTTAACTACTCTCTGCAGTTATGTTATGTGTGCACACACGAACACACACACATTTACTTATACACAATTACATGCTATTTGAAATAACTATTTTCTTCATCCTAAAATAAAATATCATGCTCTCTTTTTTTTTGTTCTCTTTTACTCTGCCTTATAAGAATGAGGTAATTCACTACAACAATAACAAAAATATCACTTTCTTCCTTCATAACAATGCTATAAGGAAATGGGTTGATATTGCTGGACCTTAAAAAGAACAAGAAAACCACCCTGATCCCAGCCAAAGATGGAATTACTCACTAAAAGGAAGGAGTAAATTGGTATATTCCTGGTTTCCAAAATGCCCTTTCATGCCAAGGAGACAGCGTGGTCTTTGGAGGACTGTTGACAACCAGGACCAGGAGCAAAACTCTAATGCAACAACTGAGGGCCTGCCTGAGCTGAAAGCTCACACTAGACCTGGTCCAATCCCAATTTTGCTATTTATCATGTGGCATTGGTTACATTACTTATCCTGCCTTAATTTCCTCATCTGAATATGGGGAGAATAAATCCTAACTTCACATAGTTTGGGAAATATTAATTAAAATAATTATAAACCACACCATGCAACCAATGTTTAATTATTATTACTGATTGTCAATGTAAGTATTGGATAAAAGGGTCAGATGGATAAGGACGTCCAAATGCATTCTGAATGCCTAAAATTAATTGTAGATGGTCAAAATATGGCAGACCAAATTCTTCAGTATAAGTGCTTGTTATTCACTTTCTGATTTACCCTTTAGATTTGCTTTCTCTGCCAAGGTTTGTTTTTTATTTCTCTATTTCTGCAGTAGCATATTATCAAAATATAAGATCAGAGATTCTGGAATGTAAGATATTCTTACTTACTAGTTGTGTTTGTAAAGCTTGAGTTGCAAGAGCGAAAATGAAAATTTAATTACCTATGGGTTTTAACTTCATGAGAGCATACCATTTTGTGTGTATATTAAGTTGAAGTTTTATATATCGTGGTACAATAAGTTCCATGACAAAAGATAGGAATGTACCAACTTTTCTTTTTTGTATAAAATAACAGCTTAAATAAAACACTGTTATATTATACATCATGGTTTAGGTGTCCAGGACAGTCCACAAAACCTATTCAACTCATATCTTACTTTCTCTGAAAAGGAATAAAATTTAGAAACAAAATATCACATATAATAGCATTTCTATGAGAAAAAAATAAGTTTAGAGATGAGGCAATAGAAATAGATCTTCCAGCTGCCCTGCTCCCATTTTTATTCTAAACAAGTAGTGGTGGCTTTTGTGGCTTGTGTCCTGTCATAGCAAGAGGACATTTAAGGCAGGAATGCAGTTAGTGGGGAGAGGGAAATAGCGATGACAGGAAAATATGGGTGTGGGCAGCTGTAGCTGCATAATTTCTGTCAGGTTTTACTTCCATCTGTGCACGAGTGCTGATCAGTTAGTTCTACTTTAATAGTGAGTACATCTGGTACATTTGTTTTTCCACTCTTGTGATACTTCACTTAGGAAGATGGACTCCAGGTCCATCAAGATTGTTGCAAAAGGTATTAATTAAGTTTTTATGGCTGAGTAGTACTCCATGGTACATATACCACATTTTATTAATCCACTCATGAACTGATGGGCACTTGGGTTGATTCCACATCTTTGCAATTGTGGATTGTGCTACAATAAACATTCTGGTGCAAGTGTCTTTTTGATAAAAAGGCATTTTTTTCCTTTGAGTAAATACCCAGTGGTGGAATTGCTGAATCAATGGTAGATCAACTTTTAGTTCTTTGAAGAATCTCCATACTATTTTTCAGAGAGGTTGCACTAGTTTGCACTCCCACCAACAGTGTAAAGGAACACTTGTTCCTTTGTCTTCGCATCCATGCCAGCATCTATTGTTTTGGGACTTTTTGATAAAAGTCATTCTCACTGGGGTTAGGTGATATCTCGTTATGGTTTTGATTTGCATTTCCCTGATAATTAGACGTTGAGCATTTTTTCATATGTTTCTTGGCCATTAGTAGATCTTCTTTTGAAAAGCTTCTGTTCGTGTTTTTTGTCCACTTTTTAATGGGGTTATTTGATGTTTTTCTTGCTGATTTGCTTGAGTTCTTTGTAGATTCTGGTTATTAGCCCTTTATTGGATGCATAGCATGCAAATATTTTCTCCCATTCTGTAGGTTGTCTATCTGCCCTCTTGATTGTTTACTTGACTATGCAGAAGCTTCTTAATTTAATCAAGAGTGAGAGACGGACAGCCACTTTTTTTCACTTTTAGTTATTCTTCAGATTCTAATGATTTCACTTTCTATTTACTAAACAAAGTTCTGCTCATATTACTTTCAATACAGTAATGTTCAAAAATGAAAGATTCTATATTCAATCCTTGTTGAGAAGTGAATAAGTAAATTACTTAGGCTCTAAAAAAAAATCACAAAATGATCTTACTATGTGTTCTCTTACCCTTTTCAGTAAGTGATGTTAATAGTTTACAACAGTAAGTATGAATAAAGAACTAGTCCTTGCTCTTGCATACTATTCTGGAAAAGAAAAACTAGTTTTTTTTTTCCTTAAGTTAGTTTTCATGTGTCTTTCATTCAAATGGATTATTTCCACATTGACAGAGGTATGAAAACTAATTTCTGTTAGGTAGTTTGGAATGAAATATAAATGCCTTGAAAATACATTAAACAGCACAGACTAATTTCAAGTTGGAAAATAGGTTAACTACGGAACAATTCAAGCCTAGTAAATAATCATTATTTGATTTCATAATAGGAGCTTGGGCTTCACTTGCAATTTGTATGGTCTTACAATCCCCCCTACAAGGCAGCAAATTAACTTTTCAACTGAACATTAAACACACTCTGTTTCCCCTTTACTTGCTTCAGTAATTTATTCTGACCAGTAGGTGCAGTTTCGTCATTTCTTAATATAAGGATGTTTTAATGCACAGATATGTCACATTGTGGCAAGGACTGCTTAAAGTCACAGTGTGCTAATGTATTGCCTCATTGCATCCCATGATCATGAATATGAAGCTGAGAACTATAAACTAAACTCAACGTACTAATAAGTGACCAGTACAAGCAGCAAGGCGATTCCCTCATAAATGAGTTGAAGTGTTGAGAAATGGAAGAACGCTTAGCAGTTCCCTACCCTGCGAGGGAGCCTGCCAGAGACAGTGAGACTCAAAAGGAAAAAGCAAAGTACAAGCCCCAGATGAAGTTGGATTTCACTCCATTCTTACAGGAAAAAGTTGTGAAATTATAAAATGAGAGTAACAAACACGTTTGGCATCGTGCACCCTTTTGCTCTTTCTAGGACACATTCCCATGTCAGTCCGAATTAATGCCATTACTCTCATTTAGAGTCTTTCATTGGCAGTGGTAAATGACAGAAGAGTAGTTGAAAATGTAGCACAAAAGACATGATGATGAGTTGCGGTTATAAATAAGTAAGAGACAGGAGCTAACTAGAATTTAATTTCATTCATGGAAAATATACAAACCTAAACAGAAATGGGAGAGGACACTGAGAAAGTGAAAGAAGTCCAGATTATATCATACAGAGTGAAGGAAAAATTAGTGAACAATGATGTTGGAGAGGAAGGCAAGGGCCACATGACACAGGAGTTTACAAAACTGTTTACGTTTTGTAACTATCCTAAGTGCAGTGTGAAGGAAAATGGTACCATCGGTTTTGTTTACAAAAAAAAAAAATTCATGCTGGGATGAGAAGAATGAATTAGTGGGGAATTTGTGAGAATGCATGATGGGCAGAACTTTTAGGACACAGAAGGTGGGAGATAGAGTGGTGGCTGGAAGGACGGTGTCTACCAAGTCGATGAAGGCCATTCATACCTGGGTTCAGTTAGGGGCCAGTGTTGCCATTTACACAAACCTATTGGAGGAAATGGCTTCACAATCAATGAAGATGGCCAAGTATTTCTTTTATCATGTGTTTAGAGACAATTAAAACCTTACAAAAGTAGACAAAATCATATAATAAATCCTCATATAGCCAATCACCAGCTTTAACAATAATCAACTCTTGGTTTATCTTCCTTCATACACACAGATTTACAACGGTTTGATTTAGGATGTTTTTTGCTTTATGTTGGTGTGAAAACGATACATATTCAGTAGAAACTGTATGTTGCATACCCATATAACCCTGTTTTTCACTTTCAGCGTAGTATTCATTAAATTACATGAGATATTTAACACTCTATTATAAAATAGGCTTTGTGTTAGATGATTTTATCCAATTGTAGGGTAATGTAAGTGTTCTGAGCACATTTAAGGTAGGCTAGGCTAAGCTATGATGTTTGTTTGGTTAGGTGTTTTAAATATATTTTCAACTTACGATATTTTCAATTTATGATGGATTTATTGGGATATAACTCCATTGTAAGTGGAGGAGGATCTTTACTTCCACCCACTTCGCTGACTCCTAAATTAAATCCCAGACATCACATCATTACATCTGTAAATATTTCAACATGTATTTCTAAGAGATAGTGACTTTTAAAAATAAAACAATACCTTATCACACCTAAAAATGACAATAATTTTTTTATACCACCCAATATCCAATCAGTGTTTGAACTTCCAATTGTCTCAAAAGATTTTTTGTTTTACAGTTTGTTTATTCAGATCAGGAGCCAAAAAATATATACACGGTGACTGTTTGATATGTACTTTTAACGGGTTCCTTTTTTTCTTTTTCAATTTTGCAAATTATTTGAAGAAACAGGTCACTTGGCCTATAACATTTCCCAAAGTCTGGATTTTGCTGGCCAGCAATTTTAGATTAAAGCTTTTATGATCAATAAATCACATTTCCTGTCCCTGTGTGTTATCACTGGATCTAACTCCCAAATCATATGCAATAAGATTTGTGTTATTCTCTTCAGATGCAAGAAACAAAGACTCCCTAAGGCTACCTCTAGCAGGAAGTTTTATTGTAAGAATACACATGGGATGGGTTTAGAATCTCAATTCTTGCGTTAACTTCCAGGATTCCAGGAAAATGCAGGCCTCTCATTAAAAACAGGAACCTTATCCAAGACCCCTAATGGATTTCTGAAAACGTGAATAGTACCAAACCTAATATATATACTCTGTTTTTTTTTCTATGCATACATACTTATTACAAAATTTAATTTATAAATGAGGCATAGCATGAGATTAACAAAAATAATCATAAAATAAAACAATAATAAAATAGACTGTAATAAAAGTTAAAAGAAAAAAAAATCAGGAACCTCACAAAAGCCCAGCTTCTTGGAAACTAACCGTAGTTCAGAGTCATGCAAGATCTAATACAGTCCTAGCAACCAAATTATCTCTTTGCTGTCTTTGCAGCAGAGACCTGCTAATATCTTCCCTACTTGAGAGCACCTGTGTTTCTGCTCCCACACCCACTAGTCTATGTCTGTTTTGTCTATGGGGCTCAAGTCCAATGGCCTGAGGGGGTTGTAATTGCATAATTGCTCTAATGAGTCATTATTTCGCTCAGGGCAGAGCTTTTATGCCAAACTACTTCACACTATCTGTACTTCAAACCATTTGTCACTCTACTTACATGCTAGTTGTCCCTCTGGGGTACCCAACTCTGGCCTCATCATTTGTGACCAGGGTGATGGGGTCAGAATGTGGGCACTTCAGTGGAACCATTTATGGCTCTTTTGGTCACCATGGGCGGTGGTTGTGACGGACATTCCCAGAAGTGAAGACTCAAGTTGAAGCATTTGTTCCAAAAGATATATTTAGAAGATTTAAAATACATACACACACACACACACACACACACACGCGCGTGCACATGCACACACTAATTAATTCATGACTGGGGCTACAAAATATTATAGTTTATTAAATCATAGGAAGTATGGTTCAAGTGTATTTCCTATAGGATCCTCATTTGTGTTTCCTTACAGAACTTAATCGTTCTTAATGGAGACAGTTTCAGTTTCTTCTTCTGGCATATAAGAGAGAGAAAACGACAGAGGCTAAGGGACTCATATTAAGATTTCTCCTCAGCCATGACAGTAGGATCCAGAACTTCAGGCAGTGGGGGTCTTCTATTTCACATTTACGTCACACCTTAACTTCATTTTTACATTTCATCTTCTTTTATTTTCTGAAACTAAAACTGTAAAATGAAAGAAAAAAAAAAAAGAACCTCAATAACATGAGTTCTCAAATTCTCTATTTAAATCCTCCTCTCTTAGCTTTAGCTCCGTGAATGTTTGGGAGGCCACAGCCCCTGACCTCACTCATGTATAGCCCTGCTGGCTTTGCCCTGTTCTCTGACTTCTGTCTGCATCGCTGCAGATCCTGATTAACAATCTTGATCATGTGTGTCACCAGACACACGGAGCATCCAGTAAATGCCTCTGTTATGGAAAAACACAGCAAAACACCTTCACATAGGCAGGTGGGGTGGTTGTAACATCTTTAGTCAAAGGACAAGTTAACCAAGTGAAAGATACTGAAGATACTTTATTATTTTTTCTTTGCCAATTCACTATGACTAAACGTAAAAGGGTTATAAACTCACACAAAACTGAATGACAAGTTTAATAATTTTTCTTACTAAATTAACATTTTAACTACTAACAGGCACATACATAGCTTATATGTTTAATTATTACTCTCACTTTATATAACTTTTTCCTTATATAGTTGCTAAGATCTTATTCCCTCTGGAAAAAAGACAATGACATTTTACTCCTTTCCCAGTCTAGGTGCTAACCATAATTATTTTTCATTTTGTTCTCTGATATTTGAGTCATTCATATGCCAAATTCTTATGGAAAAGGAGAAAGGAGTTTTTCATGCCTAACAAATAATTTGATTAAAACTCATCTCATCTGGTCTCAAAATTGAATCACTTTTTAGCAGGAAGAAGCCTGGACCAAAGCCTATTGCAAAGAAGAACTGGAGAAAATTGAGAAGCAAATAATGCAAGAAAACTCACATGATGCCAGACTGATTTGGATAAATTATCCAGTTCATAAGATTACAGCCAATGATTTCACCTTATCTTGCTAATTTTTCTCCACAATAATCTTTAGAGACTCTTCTGCCTAGAAAGATCAAGGGAGCTAAAAGGATGGCAAAGCACTCTCACAGGACACGGCATATCCTGATATAGACCAAACTGCTTTTGGGAAGCTATTGAAGGTTACAAAAAGTGACCAGTTAACAAGACAAATTAAAGAAATTAAAAGGAGTCATATTATCTTAATCAGAGAGTAGATTTTAAAAGATGTGTGTGTTTAAAATCTAATTCTGAGTAATTTCAGTGGCTGAAATCTTAGTGCATTAATGATAACAGGTAGGTGTAGGCTCTGTTTATCCTAAACTCAGACATACTAAAGGAAAGAAAGATTAATCTGATAAAGGCATCACTATTTCTAATCGGACTGATGGGAAAATGCAGTATTGGGTGTAAGAGGCAATGTCAGGTGAATTGTAGCGAAGTGATGAACTACCTTGAAGACGAAGCAATCAAATAGACAGCTCTAAAACTACTACAGCATCTTTATTCAACAGTTTGGTGTAAGTGGCCCCATCCTGGCCTTTTTTACAAAGAGCAGAAGCACTTTGTTGTATTTGGTGAAATTAAATCTTAACAGGAGAGCCTCATCTATGGCTGCTAACCTTCACTTACCAAAATTAAACACCAGACTGTCATTTCCTATCTAAAAGGAGGAGATGACATTTTGATAATATCGTCAATTCACAAAATAGTTAAAAACCCAAGAGAAGAATTAGCAAACACTTTTTAAAACATTCTATCACATATTTGTGTCTTTGCATTGCACATCATTTTAAATTAAAAATAATGTGAAACATTTGCTACTCATCCTTGTCTTTCTGTATGCAATAATTTAGCAAGTAATTATTTTATCTTCAGAAAAAAAGATAATTGTCTCTAAATTATTATGACTAAGTAGAATAAAGTCAAGATGTTTTTGTAATTGGTGGAGTAAATAGTCCCTATTGAAGTATTTTGTTTTAACACTTTGCTTTTTGCCTGGTTACATAAAAACAACAAAAAATAGAAGTAAAAAGAAGTATCCCCCCCAAAAAGTACTCATAATCTCACCACCCAGAGATAACCACCAACAATTTTGCAATATACAAATGTATACACATACATATTTAATATATAAGTATATGCTAGTATGTTTTTATACACATACACATATATGTATATGTACATTTGCAAATATTAATATATATATAAACACACACATACTTTTTTAATGAAATCAGGCTACAAAAGGTGGTTTGTATCCAACCTTCTTTTCTTAGGAATCTATTATAGGCATTTTTTCAAATTAATAGGTAAAGATTTATGTTAACAATTTTTTGCCTGCATAATATTTAGTTACATGTATTTTATCATTTATTTAACTTATCATATATTAATGAGTATTCAAGTTGTTTCAATTTTTCACCGTTATAAATAGGATTGATATATCTTTAGATTAAAAACTTAAGTCACACATAAATATAAAACATTTTACTTAGACTACTTTATTACTGGCTCTCAAATACCACGTAAATGTTCCAATGGATAATGATATTAATACTTTATAAACCTTTGAAGGAGATATAAATTTTTCTATTAGCTGAGAATATTTCATATTTCCCCTTATGTACTCCTTTGAAGTAGTTAAAAGATAGACATTAGTACCTGCATTTACCATATTGACTTCCAAGTTGAAGCACTCAGAGTTAAGTTGGGTAGAGGAGACATTAACACTAAATCTAAGGAACTTAAGATCCTTGAATCTGTTCTGTGCTCTTTCCAAAGGCTCAATGCTGGCTCCCCTTGGTTCTCTGTGTGGGAGGATAGCCGGGGAATTCTAACTAGCATGATTTCTCACACCTGCCTCTTTCCTTCAACTGTAATGATCTTTGCTGTCTTCACCCAACACCTCCTCTAAATTTGGCTGAAAATGCCAGAATACCTTCTATGTGTCTCACTTTCACTATAACAACTTCTTTATTCTGAAACACCTTAGCAAAGAAATACACCATTCATTGAGAGCTTATTCTGTTATATTGAATCTTACGTTGTTATCTTTTTTCTTGTCTATCATGCAAGCTTTGATAATCAGAGATCCTAGACTCTATTTCTTTGGTGTCTCCTAAGATACTTCATCCTTCAAACAGTGAACATTATTGAGTCCAGTATTTTAAATGATGCTGTATCAACAGAATACTGAGAAGTATTTTAGCTTTTGGACATCATCAGTATTTTTTCACTGTATCATGTAATACTATTTATTTATTGTATTAATTAAAGATAAAGAGCACTTCAGATTTTTGTCACTTCTACTTATTAATGTATTTTTGGTTCATTTGGAGAAGAGATTTGAAAAGCAAAATCCATTATTTTTAAATGTTAAAAGCCATTACATTAGAATGAAAGAAATTTATGGAATCTTATTATGTATAAATATTACTATAGATTGGTTTTAAAAATGCTTGATAGTTATGTCAATCTCATTTGATTTTTTATGTTATTTAATATACTTTTGAAGTATTTCTTAGCAAAAATGCATACCTTTATACAATTTGTCCAGCTTTTGAATATAATTTTCCATACTTGGAGAAGAGATCAAATGATGGTAATACAGTTTGGAAATCCTAAGAGGAAAAATGTCAAAGATTACCACAGAGATTGCACTGAATGCATACAGTAGAAAAGACTAAAGATCTAAAATGAATAATCTAAGCTTCCACTTTAGGAAACTAGAAAAAAGAGATCAAATTAATTCCAAAGTATGCAGAAGCAAAGAAATAAAATCAGAGTAGAAATCAATGAAACTGAAAATAAAAAAATAGTAGAGAAAATCAGCAAAATCAAAAACTGGTTCTTGAAAACATTAACAAAATTGATAAACCCCTAACCAGGCTAACTAAGACAAAAGAGAAAAGAAACAAATTATGATTAATATCTGAAATAAAAGATGGACTATCACTTTTGATCCCATGAATGTTGAAAATATAATAAAGGAATATTATGAGGAGCTGTATGATCACAAATTTGATAATTTAGGTGAAATGGACCAATTCCTTGGATGACACAAATTACCAAAACTGACACAAGGAGATATAAATAATCTAAATAGGCATATATGTTTTTTAGAGACAGGGTCTCACTATGTTATCCAGGCTGGCCTCAAACTCCTGGGCTCAAGTAACCCACCTGCCTCAGCCTTCTGAGAAGCTACGATTATAGGCATGTGCCACCGAGCCTGACTTATATTTTAAAAAATTGCATCAACAATAAATAACCTGCTTAACATGCCAACATGGTTTCACTGGTGAATTCTACCATCCAAGGAAGAAATGATATCAATTCTCTATAATATGTTCTAGAAAATAGAAGAAACACTTCCTAACTCATTCTGTTTTGTAAACAGAATGGGGATAAAATGGGGATATCTACCTCACAGTGTTGTTGTGAGGATTATACAAGACATAACCACTGGCACTTAGCACTAGTATTTTCCTCTTCCATGCCTTCAATGGTAGAAGTCCTATTCATATTATACCTACCGTATTCTTTGAAAAATCAAAGTAAGTAAATTTCATGGACACCTATAGGAGATTATGAGGCAATAATATGGTGAAACAGGAGTTTGATGATATACTCTACCAGTAAAACTATTTTGAAGAAGCACCTTCAATATATGTCTAGTTATTTGTGTTAAATTATATATGTGCAATACTGATACTATAATGTAATGCTAAATATATATATGCCAATGAGATATTAATAAAAATAAATATAATAGATCTTCTTGCATACTTAATTTTGCACTCATTTCATATAATAAATCAATACTTAATTCTGTGTTAGACCTTCATCTGTGCATTCAAGTAACATTTTGCCATCTACAGTGTGTCAGGCACTATGCTAGCTTCCAACCTGTGGTAACCAAAACTTAGTCTTGTCTAGTGTCAGACGTCATTTATAATTTGCAGATAAACAAGTATTGACTCTTTAAGTGCCTACCTTCTATGTTCTCTAAAATAAAATCTTCCGGAAACTCTATATCACTGTTTATTTTTTGCTATAAAATCCCACATTCTCACTTAGTCCTAGTCAACCAATAACTGTCACTTACCTCTGGAACAGGAAGAAGTGAATATGCCATTAGGACAACTTTGGTTTGGGAAGAAATCTGATACTGATTACCATTTGTTTAAAATTTGCCTCTGATACAATAAAACAGGTCATTCTGCCATGGGAAACTATTTATGAGCTCAGGAAAACCACCTGCATAAAACTTGTGCAGTGTCGCTTTTTAAATAGGGGGTGGGGGATTGCTTTTCTGAAAAATAACCTCATCAAGAAAAAACACTGGGGATGGTAATTCTAAATGCTGCCCTAGCCCTCGCCTGCCAGAGCAGACAGCTTCTGCTATTAGGATGCCCAGCCAAACACAAATAATCCACTGCCAAAATGAGCTCCTTGGGACAATTTAGGAGTCTTTGGAAGTGAACGGCTCTTTGATCTGGAATGCAGCCCAGGTCCATTTTCAAACCCAAGTCAAAATGACAAAGAGCACATTTCCTGGGCCACTCACCCCCTAAGTGTAAGATTACTTTAGGTTGGCAGCTGCACTGTTTATCTAGTTATTTAAGGCTTCTCACCAGATACTCACAACTGAGTGCTTAAACAACCAGCTTCAATGTTAGCAAGCAGGACAGTACTGATATATCATAAGTGACAAATCCATGGTTAGAGGGACATGATGAAAATCAAAGGTTATGCACATATTGTTCAGCTTAAAATATCTTTTATATATTCAGCTTTAAAATATTGCAAAGATTTTCTCTAAGAGTTAAAAAAAAAAAAAAAAAAAAACCCAGGAAGGTGGCAAGAAGTTTTGGCTGAGTATTAAATACATTTTAATCAAAGATATTTCCTGAATGAGACTTCAATTAAGTCTGGCTAGCACTTGGGATTTTCCAGACTCTCAGATGAGAATTTACAGGCAGGTTTCAAAGATCGCCTGGCACTATTTCTGCAAGATCAAACTTTGCTCTCATCACAGTTAGAAAACTCTAATGACATGAGCATCTCTATAGTTTTGACATAAGAACATACACAGGCAACTGTTAGAGTTGTAGGAGTTATTCCCTTCTTTCTGTTCACTCTGAGTTGTCATGAAAACTTCCTCAAGTGTTCTGTTATTTATGTTCTTTTAAAGCCCAAAGATTTCGGATTTATCATGTATTCTTTCAATTAAAGCCTTTGTTAATGTTCCTGAAGAAACAAATTTTAGCTGATAATTGAATTGATGATGCACTATCAATCTGAACCTAAAAAGGAAACCAAGTTCATTTGCATATTACATTATGCCCGGAGTACCACTGAATACAAGGGTCATTTGAAAACTTTCTTATGACTTCTACTCAGAGGCAGTCCTGCTTCGGAGCCAAGCCACCTGAGATTAAAATCCAGGTTTATCCTCAAGAGCTTTGTGATCTCGGACAAATTATTTAACCTCTGCCATGCTTATTTCTTCATTTGAAAACAGAGGTGAAATAATATGAAAGATAGTATATGAGTTCATTCGTGTAAAGCATCTAAAATAGTATTCACCATATAGCAAGTACTTAATAATTGTTAACTATTTTCAAACTAAGAAACTCTCAAATACACTTTTTTCTTAGAAATAATTGTGGATAAATAATCCTAAGTAGTTATTTATTCAAAGATCATTTATATTTGACTTTGGTATACATATTCCTACTTTTATTTCAATGTGGGTATATCTAAATTTAAGTCTATATATTTGGATTTCTATTGATTCTCTGTTTTTATATACTGTATATTCCCTCTTCCTTCTTCTTAATCTGTTTTTTTTTTTTCTTATTCAGTTCATCTATTTAGTTCTCATATTGAGCTCTTCTGCCATCATTTCTAATTACCTCCTGAAAAGGCAAACATCCCTGAAACAATAAGCTGGCTAATTTAAAAGGCATTGCTAACTAAAATGAAGGGCAATTTTCTACTTATTTTAAAGGCTTTAAAAGTGCAAATCTTACCCTTGGAATCAGCTAGTCATCAGATCTTAAAATAAAAAGCAATATTGCCATGCCTTCATAAAAGACAATTTATCTCCTTCAGTATACCATTTCATCAAACAGTGTTTTCTACTTGTTGGTTTACTCTTTTACTGTGAGAATGTATGATAGATAATGTATGTTATAAAAATCAAGAAATTAGTTTCACAGCAGGGAGCCTGCTAACAACATCATTTTAATCTTATCCTTCAAGCAGCCACAAAAACATATTAATTGCAGTTTAACTTATGCAACAAATATTTCAATTTAATTATGCTTAATTTTTGTTAAGTTATAAAAGTGTCAATGGTTCTGACACAGTTTTTTCGTATAAGTTTTTTTTTAAATGAAAGAAAATCAAATGCCATTTCTAAAAGAAATTATGAAAGATTTCTAATTACTGCTTATGTTTTTGAAAAATTGCTAATCTAGTAGCCCCAAAATAACATCTGGGAACATACGAACTTGAAGCTTTATTACTCAACATTTATAATTCTTAATAATTAATATACATGCATCATTAATATAATGGAATTCTCACAAGAAGGTTTTTTTTTTTTGTAATTATAGGATATATCAATAACTGTCATTGAATGGTGCATTTTCTCTATAGAAGTGTTTTTGTTAATTCCTCTCCGGAAAATTGAGACAAGAATAAGTGAAACTGATTGCTGCTGACATACTGCAATGAAGAAAAGAATATTTACCATTAACAGAAGTGGAAAGAAAAATGTCAAACCACCCAAATCTGAACAGTATTAATTATATTCAGCAAATATTTATTAAGCTCTTAGTAGGTGCAAATCCTACCCAAACATTAAGTCTCAAGTAAAATGCTACTTCCTCCAGGAAATCCTTCTCTCTTCAGATGAAAATTAAATTTCTCTGCACTGAATGCCTACGGTGCTTAATTATACCTTTCTCATAGTCCTTTTGTATTTTTTGTTTTGCATCACAGTAATTCCCATACAAGTTTCATCTCACCTTCTAGATGGTAAGGTTCCTGGGGGTAGATTTTTAGGCCTTCTGTGTTTAGCTACCCCATCTATCACATTCAAATATACTGGAAAATGAAAACCTAGAGGTATGAATAAACTGTTTTGGATGCTATGTTTTTGTAAAAAAAATTACCATTTCAAAAGCCTTTCTATAGAAGTTGTATAGACCTGTATTTTTGAATTATTCATTAAAAGGCTTCTAGTTTTAAGATGGCAGAGCAGTGAATTTCTTGCCCTTCTTATCCTCTCAGAAATGCCTCACCCCAAAAATCAGGAATTAAGAACATACGCTAAGCAACATCTTCAATGAAGCCAGAAGACAGCAGTGACCCCAAATTATAATTTATGCTGGGAAATAGACAGGAAGTGGTACCAAACCCACAAGGAATGAAGAACAGAGATATCTTCAGAGGGGGATACCAATGAGATCTCATCCTGTTCTTCCTACCTAAACCCAGAAACCTCAGGCATTGGAATCTTCAACTATCCCAGAAGGCAGAGGTGATGTACAGGGCTTGGTTGAAAGTCTATATAAAGAACACTTAACCTCCAAGCTCCATCCAGGTTCCCCACCCCAGAGAACCTTCCTCTCGTTTCCCCCCCAGGTTCAGAGGCTTTGTTCTTTGGGGGACTGGGGGTTGGGGACTACAGGCACCAGGCATAGTAGAGGGCAGGGGTAAGGCATCATACTGAAAATTAAGTGAAAGTCTTCATTCGTACTGAATGGTGATAACACTATCCTACTCATCACCTCAATTCCCAACTCCCAGAATAACTAGCACACTTGGCAGGAGATTAGAGACTTTTTGTTCTTTAATATTTCAACTATGGCAGATCCACAGAAAGTCACCTCCACCATGAAAACTACCAGACAACAAGCCCTTGCAGGACAATGATTTCAACTAGCATTTTCATGTCTTTTTTTTTTTTTTTTGGAAAGTTTATTGTTTTAGTTTCCTGGGGCTGCCAGAACAAATGACCACAAACAGGGTGGCTTAAAACAGCAGACATTTATTCTCTCACAGCTCTGCAGGCCAGAGTCTGAAGTCAGGTGTGCGCTGGACCTGCTACCACTAGAGGCTCAAGTGGATCCTCCCTGGGGTGACATATCATATAACATAATAACATATGAGGAACCATATATTTAGTATTTAAGATAACCCAGCTAAATATCTTCTGAGCATTTTTACCATGTTTCCCATAACCAAGTCTAGATATTAACACATATTAAAATGCAGATAAGATGGTCAAGAGAAATTGATGTATTTTACAATGCCAAGTCCCTCTATAAGCTTTGGGAAAATTATACATACATTTACTAATCTATGTACAATATTTAATGTCTATATTTGAACAAAAATTATTAAAGAAGCTCTATTTTCTGAACTAGTCTCCTTTTCCCCAACTAAATCCAATTAAGAAAGCAATGTGAATTTCCTCACAAGCTATTTCATACATGGATGCCCTTGAACTTTACTGAGTCTGAACTAGAAAAACATGGATAGGTAAAATACATTGGTATTCAAAATACTAAGGAATGTTTATTTGCTGTTACAAAAGCACCAGAACTGTTAATTTATTTAGATTTTATAAATGACAGTCTTTCAAACATAAGAATATTGATTTAATACATTTAAAAATTTAATTTCAATATTTAATACATATTTCATTATTATTTTTTAACAACATAGAAATTAGTTAAAGATTGAGAGGATATACAAATGTAATAATTTAAATGACTGCTGCCTCTTGAAACTCTATTGTAGGCACATTCACACAATATAGGAGAAAAATAATCTTTGGAGTAAAGTCAAATTCAACTGTGTATGTATTGATTTATACCACTTTTGTTCTGCAAATAAGAATTTATCAGAAACACAGTAAAAAATAAGTATGTCTCACCTTGGCCAATATATAATAAAAATGCTAATTAGTTGTTATCTCTTTGTTACATTGTACTTTTATACAATGGAGTTCTACTCAGCCACAAAAAACAATGGTCGGCCGGGCGCGGTGGCTCACGCCTGTAATCCTAGCACTCTGGGAGGCCGAGGTGGGCGGATCGTTTGAGCTCAGGAGTTCGAGACCAGCCTGAGCAAGAGCGAGACCCCAACTCTACTAAAAATAGAAAGAAATTATATGGACAGCTAAAAAAAATATATATAGAAAAAATTAGGCCGGGCGCGGTGGCTCACGCCTGTAATCCTAGCACTCTGGGAGGCCGAGGTGGGCGGATCGTTTGAGCTCAGGAGTTCGAGACCAGCCTGAGCAAGAGCGAGACCCCAACTCTACTAAAAATAGAAAGAAATTATATGGACAGCTAAAAAAAATATATATAGAAAAAATTAGGCCGGGCGCGGTGGCTCACGCCTGTAATCCTAGCACTCTGGGAGGCCGAGGCGGGTGGATCGCTCAAGGTCAGGATTTCGAGACCAGCCTGAGCGAGACCCCGTCTCTACTAAAAATAGAAAGACATTATATGGACAACTAAAAATCTATATAGAAAAAATTAGCCGGGCATGGTGGCGCATGCCTGTAGTCCCAGCTACTCGGGAGGCTGAGGCAGTAGGATCGCTTAAGCCCAGGAGTCTGAGGTTGCTGTGAGCTAAGCTGACGCCACGGCACTCACTCTAGCCTGGGCAACAAAGTGAGACTCTGTCTCAACAAAAAAAAAAAAAAAAAAAAAAAAAAAAAAAAAAAAAAAAAAAAAGAAAAAATTAGCCGGGCATGGTGGTGCATGCCTGTAGTCCCAGCTACTCGGGAGGCTGAGACAGTAGGATCGCTTGAGCTCAGGAGTTTGAGGTTGCTGTGAGCTAGGCTGACGCCACGGCACTCACTCTAGCCTGGGCAACAGAGTGAGACTCTGTCTCAAAAAAAAAAACAAAAAACAAAAAACAAAAAACAAAAAACAATGGTCATCTAGCACCTCTTGTATTATCCTGGATAGAGCTGGAACCCATTCTACTAAGTGAAGTAACACAAGAATGGACAAACAAGCACCACATGTACTCACCATCAAATTGGTATTAACTGACCAACACTTAAGTGCACATACAATAATAACATTCACTGGGTGCCGGGCAGATGGGAGGGGGGACGAGGGGATGGGTATATTCACATTTAATGGGGGCGGTGTGCACTGTCTGGGGGATGGACACGCTCGAAGCTCTGACTCTGGTGGGGCAAAGGAAATATATGTAACCTAAACATTTGTCCCCCCGTAATGTGCTGAAATAAAAAAAAATTTAAAAAGTACTGTAAATAAAGAAAAATTAAAATGTGAAATTATCAGCATGAAAATAAAACACAAAAAATAAAATAAATTATACTTTTAGAACTGAATCATTAATGTAAGTTATATTCTGAGTAAATGAATTATAGGTAAATTGCTACTGATAAACACTTGAGAAACTTTGACCTGTTTTCTTATAATGTTGCTTAAACTATTATTATTCTATTTAATAAACCTCGTTTTATAAAAACATAAAAGTCATTCAATATAAGAATAAATAAATCAAGTACAAAAGTAGCAAGCATACATAGATTAAGTTCTGATGTTAACAGGCTAAAATAGTTTACTTTAGTCTTAACATATCTTGTATCAGTTAGCAACTTGAAGGTAAATATGAATTATTAGTAGGAAAAGCATTTGAATTAAGCTTGATAGGTTAATAGTACTTCAAATTAATCAAAATCTTCCAGAGGTAGTTAATAGTGTCTTTTTAACAAATAAGAGGTAGAATGTTCTTGACTTTATTCAATTTTACTAAGTAAAATTTTGACAAGTATATATTCACTTTACTCAAGAAAGGAAAAGAAGTATAAAAATTGTTTCATATTGAAGTCACATTAAAACTCTACTTTATCATGAACACAATATTAAAATGCTAGACTGAAATAATTATAAGTCGTAGATTTCTTTTATGCAAACATTCTTTAGCAATGTAGTTAGGCTATTAATGTATAATACTTTATATATCTCTTATGTTGACATATGTTTAGCTAATATAGATTATGATACAGGTGTTAACTACCATTAATGATATTTCTAGAAACCCATTAGTTTCCAACAGCTTGGATATTAATGGTAAAGTATTTCAATTAGTTTTGTCTGCTCTCCAACTATATGGTCAGGGCCTATCCAAATTTTCAAAACTGTTAATGTGATTTAGTGTATATTAACCTCGTAATGTTCCATTAAGTTCTTATCCATCATGGGGGCTAGTTAATTGGTCTAGTAAAAGAATTTCCTCTTCCAAGAAATCTTATATTTAGAGCCCTAAGAACATTCTTTTCCATTTCTTTTTTTTTTTTTTTTTTTTTTTTTGAGACAGAGTCTCACTCTGTTGCCCAGGCTAGAGTGAGTGCCGTGGCGTCAGCCTAGCTCATAGCAACCTCAAACTCCTGAGCTCAAGCAATCCTCCTGTCTCAGCCTCCCGAGTAGTTGGGACTACAGGCATGCACCACCATGCCCGGCTAATTTTTTCTATATATATTTTTAGCTGTCCATATAATTTCTTTCTATTTTTAGTAGAGTTGGGGTCACGCTCTTGCTCAGGCTGGTCTCGAACTCCTGAGCTCAAACGATCCGCCCACCTCGGCCTCCCAGAGTGCTAGGATTACAGGCGTGAGCCACCACGCCCGGCCTCTTTTCCATTTCTAATAAGCACATGGAGGAATTGACTCAGGATAGTAGGGGAAAATTGCAAGTGACTATTAATGTCTATGTGTTCGTGGTGGAAACTAAAAACATCATCAAAGAATTGTCTCCACAAAAGGATCTGATGGGCAGACAATTACACTAGCAAGTCTTTTGAAGCTTTCCAATAGCAGATAATTCTCAGTCTAAGTAAACTTCTCTGGAATATCTTACTTAGTTTTGACTTCATCATAAGCATTAGAGTTGGAGTTCTTTTGGGGGCATTGTTTTTTCAAAAGAAATTTCAATCTCTTCAAGAAAGTTCAGGATAATGAGTGGAAAACACAAAATTGTTGAGCTGCAGAAACCAAGAGGTAGGCTGGGCTTCACACAGGTCAGGCAAATCACTTTCACAAAGACTCACTACATGCAGGGTCTCTGTTGTAAAGGCAGTTCCAGTCAGATCTGTAATTTTTCCTCTCTTTCCAAAGTTATTAGTATTAGGGAACTAGAAAATGGGGCAAGGGAATGGGCTGCCTTCCATCTGGAGCCTGGAAAGAGGCCTTGATCCAAAGAGACACTGGACAAAAACCACAGGCCCTCGATGAGGACAAACAGTCAACGCGTTTAGTGCTCTGAAAATAGGAGAGGGTTAAGAAGAAACAAACTACATAGGACTATGAAAGAAAAGTAGGCCCACATGCCAAGGACTTGGATGTAAAGCAGGCAGTGAAAGACATCTCTATGGGAACCTAAAGAAAATTTAAGCATTAGAGAATATCTGCCAGCTTCAAACAAATTAAAAACCTTGGATTATGTAAGACAGAGTTAAAGACCAAAAGAGGCTAAAAAATTAGGTCATTAAATACGAAATGTCCGATTTCGAATCAAAAGTGTAGTTTATTATATCACAAACAAGAAACAGTACAATTTATCAAAGTATGTGCCTAAACTATCAACACAGTTTTGCCATTTTAGCAGTAGCTTGCTTACACCAGCAGTGATGAAGTCTGGAGAGCGAGTGGCTATGAAATTGCGAAAGGTGTTTTCCACAGCATGTTGAGAATTGAATATTTTGCCTTGTAAGAAGTGGTCTAACGGCTGGAAGAAGTGGTAGTCAGTTGGTGCAAGGTCTGGTGAATATGGTGGATGACAGAGTTTCCAAGTCCAGCCTCTGTAGTTTGAGCAGTGTTGTTTGTGCAACATACGGTCGAGCATTACCTTGCAGGAGGATTCATCTGTCTGTACTGACCAATCTTGGCTGCTTAATTGCAAACATCCTCACCATTTTGTCCAATTGGTTGCAGCAGACATCACTGTAATCGACTGATCAGGTTCCATGAAGCTGTAGTGGATAATACCAGCTCTGGACCACCAAGCAGATACCAGTAGCTTTTTTTGATGAGTATTCAGTTTTGGACTGTGTTTCTGCACTTCATCTTTATCCATCCATTGTGCTGAATGCTTGCAATTGTCAAAAAGAATCCACTTTTCATCACATGTAACAATATGGTGTAGAAAGGGTTTGCCTGTTTGCCTTTATGTCGTGATAGCAAAGAAAGGCAAGCTTTGAGACGATTTCTCTTCTGATGCTCGTTTAATTTACACAGAACCCGTCTATCCAGGTTCTTTATCTTACTGATTTGTTTCAAATGGTCCAATATTGTTGGAATAGTAATATCAAACCTTGCTGCTAATTCACATGTAGGTTGAGATGGATTCGCTTCTACTACAGCTTTCAGCTCATCATTATCCACCTTAGTCTCAGGTCACCCACGTGGCTCATTTTCAGGATTAAAATCATCAGAACGGATCTTCTCAAATCATTGACGTACTGTGTGTTCATTAGCCATATCCTTCCCAAACACTTTGTTGCTATTTCAAGCTATCTGTGTTGCATTGGTTCCACGATGGAACTCATATTCAAAAATAACATGAATTTTTGACTTATCTGTGATTTCACCAAAATTGCTCTAAAAAAAGTTTTGAAAGATAATCACAAGCCAAACCATGCATTTGAAAGACTGAGGATGTACCTTCACTAAAAATAAAACAAGAAGTGTCAAAGTGAAATGTTAGAAGTATCACTGTCAAACTTAGTACTTAAGGAAATTGGACATTTCATACTTAATAACATAATAGGAAGACCAGATACCCATAAAAACAATGAGGTCAGAGACGTTCGATAAAAACAGTAAATAAGATTACAATAGAAGAATTAAAATTCACTTTAGAGGTAACAATTCTATCCAAAGATGAATTAGCGATAAAGTTTATACTTTAGAATAAAGGAAATAATTCAAGAAAGCACATCCTTCAAATATACAATTAAGGAATCAGTCTCATCTCAGATATTTAGTGTGTAACACTAACTGATAGAAGATAATGATCTAGTATCTATAAAGTTAAGAGAAAAAGTTTGTGAGCTTGGTATTTTATCCACATTCTAGTTGTCACTTACATATGAAAGCAACAGAAAGGCACTCTTAGATTCGTATTAATGGGGAATAGATTCAGCTGCAACTGACAGCCCAAATTAACAGGGACTTAGAAGTTTACACGAACACAGAGGGTTAGTATGATACTGTATAGTGTAAGGTCTCAGGATTCTTCTATATGATTATTCTATCTTTTGTGGCCTACATTGATTTGAGGATTGTATTATGATCAAAGATGTCAATCAATCTCTAGCTATCAAATCCCCTATTCCAGACAGCCATAAGGAGGAAATGAGAAGAAAACTCACTTTTCTTTAAACACACCCTCGGGAGGCAGTCTACCATGGGACTCTTGAGTTCTACGTGTTTTGCTGAATGTGCCAGAAATGAAACGTATAGAAACTTTGTTGCTTATTCAATCTGACTCCAAAGGCAATATGTAATAGCAAAAACATCTAAAAACCTTTTTCTTATCCCTTTAAAGGATGTACCAATACGAGTAGAATTTAATACTTCTGTTTTACTGAACTGTCTTACAAATCAAGACATCACTTTGCACATAGCAGATGCTCAATAGTTGGTATTGACTAACTCTTAATAATATTAAAAATGAGATTTAATTGTATAGAAATTATGGTTATGCCTGTAAAATGACTGATTCCCTTTTAAAGATAAGATAAAAATGTTTAAACAAGATTTTCTGGGTTGAACTTCAGGTTTATGGAGAGAAATTCATTGGAAATCTATATATAGACTTTAGGTCTTTATGCTTCAGAATGTTTGGCTCAACACAAAATGTGGACATCATATTATAAAACTATGTTGAATGATAAATGGAGAGCTATCACTATCATCCTTTAATAATAAGCTAACGTCTATGCATTAATTTCATAGAAACTCTTAGTGGAATTTTAGTCACCTAACCACCAACTATGATTCTTCTATGTTGCATTATACATACATTTGAAAAAAATAATGATATACATGGATATGCTTTATTGCTGCCTTTAGCAGGATTGAAACAGTATATCAAATTTTATTTTGGTGGTCCTTTTATTAGCTTTCTACCACTTGATCAGCTGATATCACTAATAATAAATTTTTTTTTTATAAACTAGAGTTTCCAAGTCCTGTCCTGAGACTGTAATATTTCAAAAAACAGTCTAAGCTTTAGGGAAAAAACCAATTACAGAAACAGCATTAAAAATGCCAAGCACCGGGCAGAAGCAATTCTGGATCAGTTTAAAAAAGTGATTGATGAAACTCTAATCCAAGCTGAAGGAACAGTTTCACGACAAGCTGTGACCATTCCACACACTTCATTAGCTGCCATAATTAGCCTGGTGTTTCAATTTGTTAGAACTGGTGGGGACAATTTTCCTCAGAATGCAAACATCAAAAAACAGGGTCCCTCAGACTTCAGAAGAGGCTGATGAGAGGTTTTCTAGTCTCTGTTAACTAAAAGATTAATTATTGCTGATGGGAGGCTGTGCTGTGATTGTCACTCTGTCTATGTGCATTACTTTTAGCATTAGAAGAAAGATATGGGTGACACTGCACTACTCAATCAAGCAGCTTCACATCAGAGCACAAAGTCGCTTTTAATATCCAGGGTATTTTTGATTGATTTTTCTTCCTGTTTTCTGGGTTCAAGAGTCACACCTATCTATTTATATTAGAATTTTTAAACAGGCTCTAAAATATTGAGAAGCTTAGTTCATGTGCTTTGCCTCAAGTCAGAGCTTCCTTCTTCCCCTAGATCAGCAAAACAGTGATTTCATATATTTCTATGATTGCAGAATATAATGACATCTTTCAAACATGTTTATAAACCTTCTAAGACTACAAATGTTTAAAGCAACCTAGAAAGCTACATTAATTTTACCTATATTTAGAAATATAGCACTATAATTTGATCCCTGGATTAAGGGAATGTACCCTAATTTTTCATAATACAAACTTGTGAAACCAAATTAAATGGGATAGTAGGAAGGGGACTCCTACTTAGTTTTCTTAAAACAAGAGTAATTTCTTTTCATCTTTGGGCCACAGGCAAAGCTGATCCTTGATAGTATATACCTATAGACAATGTCATTAAAAATTTCACCAAATCTTTAATTTTTAATCCCTTGGGTTTACTATTATTTATTTTCATTAAGATAGTCTTAAAAGAAAAAGTTCCACTTTATATATCTTTTTAAAAAACTCATTTCTTTAATAAACGAATTAGAAGGAGTAATTTTACGAGATGTGGAGGAAGCAGACATAGCTGATGAAACTGGTGGCATTTTCAAAACCACTACAACACTGGAGTGGAGAAGTTTTAAAGTGAAACAATGTAACATCAGAGAAAAATGCTTGTCTCAGTTTACAGGGGAAATTTTCCATAGATTTCACTGAAATCAAGTCTCTTCTATCCCAAACAATTGGGCAAATGTATCACTTAGAGCAGTGTTGTCCAATAGAAATATAATGTGGGCCACAAATGAAATTTTATTTTTCTAGTAGCCACATTAAAAATAGTAACAAGAAACAGGTGAAATTAATGGTGTGTGAATAAAATAGTTTAATCCAAGATATCTATGTAACATGTCATTATTAAATATTAATATGTTACTTTTTAAAACTAAATCTTTGATATCTCATGTGTATTTTACACTTATGGCACATCTCAATTCAGAGAAACCACATTTCAAGTGCTCAATAGCTGCATGGCTATAATACTGAATTTCTTTCTCAGGGAGCAGTTGTTTGCTATTTAGTGAATAGAGCAATTCTGGAGTTCTATGGAGTTACATAACAAATGGAACAACGAAGAGTAGAACTGCTACTATCTAAAAAAAATGTACACTGAAGAAATGCACATAGATTCGAGCACCACCAGAATCAGTGAGGATAATGTAATATTTAAGAAATCAACAGGCCAAATAAGGAATATGCAGATGGTAGAACATTGGTCCCCAACCTTTTTGGCACCAGGGACCGGTTTCATGGAAGACAATTTTTCCATGGATAGGGTGAGGCGGCTGGGGGAGGTAGGTAGAGAGGGAGGAGCAGATCTTTGCAGACCAGTATCAGTCCGCAGCTCGGGGTTGGGGACCACCGGGGTTGGGGATCGCTGTGGTAGAGTACCATGCATACCACTGAAATTCAGTTTAGCTACAGATGGGACCAGAAAAATAGTGCAATTTCTAGGGCACAAATGCATGGTTAAACAAGAGCATTTTCCTTAGCTGTAACAGAGATGAGATTCACCCAACATGCATCAGTATAGTTATATTGGTTTCCATATTGCTTTCACTATATAGCTTTCACATTTTCATATCTATTACTAAATAGCTGCTAAATCAAGCACTACCCTCAAATTCCCTCGTGATCCAGCAATTAAAGACTTACTGTCTATCCCAGCAGGAAGCCCCAGGATTACTGTCCATTCTGATTGCTTAGTACTTGAGCACTATATTTACCAAATATTTTAAATATGGCTCATGTCTATAATACACACATAATGAGCTGGGCATATTTACCACTATTATTAATAATTCTGTAAATCTGTGGCTAATTCAGTCATATTGTAGTTTTTGATCTTCTCATCAAATTTCTTCTTCCTAAACTCTCAGGAAACATAATCAGATCCAAAATACCTAAATGTAGTAGCTCTAAACAATCATATAGAAGGCATATAGAAATTAATCTTATTTCAGCATACCAAATCATTAGTTATTCAAAAAAATATTCCAGAGCTTATTTCTATCTGGGTAATAGTGTAAGTCTTTTTACTTCCACAATTCTACCTCTCTACTGTTTAATCCTTGATTTAATTTTTAAACAGTGGAGGATATACTCAAAATAACTCTTGTAGTTCAGACAAAATTTTTAAAATCATTGTTGAATCATTCATCTTAAAATTGTTACATACCGAGAGAATCTTGAGGCTTAAATTATAAAACGGTAAATAAAAACTTCTTGAGCAGTGAAGATTTTGCCATAAAAAAATGAAATAAATACAGCTGGAACACTTCTGTCCTTTGTGAAAATACTTCACAGAGTGTGGCTCTTTGTTACAAAAAGTGGGTTGATCTGAAAAGGCTGGAAATTAACCCAAGCTGCCCCCTCTGAAGACCTTTGCTTGGAAACATTTCACATTATAAACCATACATGTACACCATTGGGGAGAAATCATGTAGCATGAAAATAAATGTTGATTTGTGACTTAGAAGAGTAAAATGGAAACAATACTTCATTCTCTCCCAAATAGTTGATATTTAGTAGCCTGTCATAGAGTAAATGAGAGAGCCAACATTTTCCTTTAGCATGCTCCAGGATGTTTCTGAGAGCAACCAATTCATGGATTTGGTCTGCTCCTACTGACATCGTGATAGAAAATTTCTATTTTGTGAGCCCCTTTTGGAGCCTATAGAGGTTGTTTTCTTAACTTCAAAATGATTAAAAGTTCTTTTGTTGATGAAACCTTCAGTTGGAAGGAAAGTCTTGAAACTTCAAGCCCAAATAGAGTATCTGCAATTTTGGAAACACATCTGGTTTGGCTGCTTGGTGAAAAGTTCCACATGCCATTTTGACCATTTCTTTAAGCATGAATTACACTGCCCAAAAATCCTGAATGTAGGTTTGCATACTGCTTTAGGGTAGTCAACTTCAGAGCCAGTATGTAAGTTTCAATATAAGAAAGATGGTTCTTCAGTGACTTCCCTTTATCTTCCCATTCCATGACACCTTTCCTGTTATGTGGGTGTGTGTACACAATTACGCATGAAAAGACTGGCGAGTTCTATAGGGCAAAGGCACACGAACCTTGAATATATGTAGCAGATATACTTCAGTTACTGTGTTTAGAAGGTAACTAACTTTTTGATTCTAACATTTAAAAAACAAAGCCCCTATGAGATCATGATATATGATAATGATGAAAATGATTACCCCCCAATTTAAAAAACATATTTGAAAGACAGGTAATCTTTGAAAGTGTCTTTCTTTGCTTTGGAACATTAGACTTTGATGAGGCACAATTTTAAGTACACTATAGCAGAAAGAAGTTTTAGGACGTCATAAAAAAGTCAACTCTTAAAGCTACCATCGATTATTTTAATGATACTAATCCATAACTTTGTATGAAGACAGTAGCTACGTTCTATGATGATTTTCATCATAGAACACCAAATACTTAACATTCCATACTTGAAACAATCTGACAAATTCATCAACTTCAGATCCATTTTTATTATTATTATTTATATCTATTATAGATCAGTAAGATGAGAATTAGAAAGTTAAAGCATGGGAAGTTTTATCAGTAATGTTTTGGGGTAAAAAGAAAAGTATATGTTAGTTATGAATGTATCTAATATATCTATCATTTGTTTTTCTGATATATTTTTAGAATTTTTACTGTACTTTGAATTTTAGGTACCACTAGTCATGAACATGGAAACTTACTTTTAAAACTAAGTATACATTATACATGTAGTATGTTGTACTTCCTTAATTATGCTATTAGAACTAGAAAGTATATTAGTATTTGCAGGTTAGATTGCCTCCACTCTTTGGATATTATTTGTGTGTATTAGATGTTAGAACCAAAATGACAGATGATTTCTAAATTCGATCCAGTGTATCAAAAATTATAGAGATAAAGTAAACAAAACTTCAGATTCAAACAGGTATAGTTTCAAATTCTATTCATTTCTTTTAAAAATGCTATTTTCAAGAAATGTTAACTTTTAAAATGGTTTATAGGCTTTAGCAATATGTATAAGTTTCTATTGAATATGTTGACAAATAAAATGGAAATAATTTTCTTAAAGTAATACATATATGACATAAAAGTGAAAAAAAGTATATAGTAAATGTTAATTATTCTTCATTACTGCCATAATAAATATGTCTTGAGATTGGTGAGTTACAAAGAGATTTGTACAGACATACTTCCAGTCTTCTAATGGCAAATAACTAGATTTGTACAAAAACAAATGCAGAAAGGATATATAATAAAAATAATTAAAGTACTGAATAATGCACATAAATTATATTTTATTTACATTAAGAAAATGTATTTTTGGACTAGGATGTAATTTTTATATCAGGATTTGATCTTTTATACACTAGTTAAAATTGCTAGTTATGTATAACTTGAGTGGGATTTAGTTAGGAAAGGCATTTCTAAGGAAGGAGATGGAGAAAACTAGTATGTCTCCCTAGTATTTGGCATAAGTTGACTATGTGGATGAGAGGAATTTAGAAGAAAATCGATGTCAGAGATGAGAATAAGCATTCTATGTTGGGCATATTAAGTGCAAGCTGACTCTGGGATAAGCAAAGAAAACAGTTGAAAGAGTAATACAGCAATATTTTTTTTTTTCCTCTAATGCTGCTTACAGGCAAGTTGCATGATTAAATGAAGAAGGTAGGGAAAGCAAGACATTTATAATGCAACAGACAAATGACAATGCATTGCTAGTTAGACAGCATAATAAGTACCATCTAATTTTCTCTTTAGAATCCATTTATTCTTCAAAGCCCTAGATCATCATCAAGGGACCACATTTTCCAACTGAGGAATTACAGAAGAGGAAAATTAGATTTTATTAAATATTCCAATTGTTGTGAGCAAACCCTTTGCAAATAGCTCATGGAATAGATTTAATAAGAAAGGAAGGTCAACATTTGTATCTTTACAATCAACAGTGTGACATTATTTTTACTACTTTTGTATCTTTATCGTATTTAATTCATATCTTTAAAGCCAGTTGCCGCCCAGACTATCAAGTATCACTTTCTAGTCATCTGGTAATTCATATTTGTTAAAATTTTAACATGTAAGCAGATTTAAATTTTTTCCTAATAGCTTACTCTTATATTAGGCACCTAAAATTAATTCAGAGTTAATAATACAATTATCAATCTGCCACTTACATGACAGATGTTACAAACTGAAGCATTCTCCAATCAGTCTGGAAGTATAGCTTCAAGTATCTCAGGATAAATATGAATGTTTAGTTAAATAATTCCATGAATAACTTCTTTAAGAGAAAATATATTGCATTTAGGCAGAATTTGGAAAATATTCAGTAAAGTATGTTAAAATAAATTAAATCTAGAACAGTAACTTTCACAATGGAAGCCTTTCTTCAAATGAACTCTCAAGCAGGAAGCCCAGCATGGGACACAGACGAATGGAGCTCTCTTTGAGTTAAGGACACGTTCAGCACAGGGCTCAGGATGCTGAGTGCTCCTGGGTGCACATTATGTAGTGATATGAAGTGATCAGGTAATGCGAAATTAAAAAAAGAATTTGAGGATTATTTTTATGGTCTGTGTCACTACTGGCTTCCTTTGCCTTTCTGTAAGAGGTAAAAAAATATTAAGCACTAACTTGGGGAGATTTATAAAAAATAATTTTCAAAGAGTTGCTTTTTATATTCTGATATAAAATCAAATGGAAGATACAAAAGGATATGAAACGTTATCTATAAATTCACATCTGACTTGACAGGAAGCTTCCAAAATCAATTCCCCCTACATTAATCTATAAATTTACACAATAGCAAATAAAATTCCAGCTGATCTAAGACTAAACATGTGAGAACATCATTTCTAAAAACCACTGATAACAGCCAATGTTGATGATGGTGAAGGTAGACACACGTATAGAATAAAGCACACATTTTCTTTAGGTCAGTCTGACAATACATAACAAAAGTATTAATCATATGCTAAGGACTCTATAACAGTCTGGGCTCTCCAGAGAAACAGAATCAACAGCATATAGATAGGGTATCATCATCTCTATGTCTATTTCTATCTCTATCTCTAGCTCTTTCTACATCTCCATAGAGAGAGAGATAGAGAGAGAGAGAGAGGAAATATATTTTAAAGAATTGGCTCATGTAATTCTGGAAACTGGCAGGGCTAAAATCTGTGGGCAGGCCTGTAGCCTGAAAATTCAGGCAGGAGTTGATGCTGCTGTCTTAAAACAGAGTTTCTTCCCTGGGAAACCTCAGTTTTTGTTCTTAAGGCTTTCAACTAATCGGATGAGATCCACCCACACTGTGGAGGGTAATGTGCTTTATTTAAACTCAACTGATTGTAGATGTTAAATACATCTGCAAAATACCTTCACAACATCACTTAGATCTAGTCAAACTGACACATAAAGCTAACCACCACACCCTTTGAGGCAGACATTTTACTTTCAGAAATTCATTCGGAAAAGATGTATGTCTAAGAATGTTCACCTCAGTGGCAGTACGCAAACATCGCTGCTAAATGGTTTGATAGGGACCCACCTAGAAGGACACATAAATATCTCTTTGAATTCTCCATGGCAAACCTGCAGACATAGCCAGAATGACACTTGACGAAGGACTGTTAATGCTAACTCTGTGTTCATGTAATGGTTTACGTACTTCCGTGATTCGCAAGATCAAAATCAGTCTAAGGCATAAAGTGTACTTCTTAGTTATATTTCTAGTCACTTGGGCCCGCTGATTCTGGCAAACCTCCTCTTTTGCCAAGTCAAATCAAGACCAGAAGGTCACAGAAATGAAAGCAATGATCTTATATGTGAGAATAAGGATAATAGGTATGGAGCCCAAAATTCCCACTGATATCTTAACCCAGTTTCCAACAACAAAAAAGTACATTGAGACCTTTACATTTAAAAATATTAAGGTTATGAGTTGAATTGCAGAGAAGTACAGAGATAACATATTCCACGTCAGATGAAAAAATTTAACGCATTTTTCTAGATTAGCAATAATGCACAGAAAACTAGCAAATATTGAATTTTTAGAGACTTACAAACTTCCAGAGGAACTTTTCATAAAGTTCAAGAATCACATTGGGACTAAAAACTTCCAGAAAGAAAATTTTATAGGCAAGCTATAAAACCTCTCACTGTCAAACAAAGATTTTTGTCCTCCACCATGGTGTACAGCTGCAGATCTAGGGCAAACACCTCACCTGGGGTAATGTAAATCTCACGGACTTCAGAAGGAATCGTTTACCATAGTCTCTTCAGAGCTGTACAGTTATTAATAACCTGATGGAGAGATCTCTAGGTTTAAGACTTTACTGCAGTTACAAAATACAAAGATTTGTTAAAATGCCTTACAATGCTTCTTTACAAAAATTTGTTCCATTATGTTTGTTCATTACTCAAATGAAATATTTAGAGTCAAATGCAAATTGAGCCCTTAAGGTTAATGATTATAGACTAATATAGTCAGATCTAATCTTTTGAAAATCTTGGATACATCACTGCACATATTATTTCCATTCACAAGTTAAAAATTCAAATTAGAAACTCTGTTGTAAGCATTTTAAAACCATAATTGGAAATTATTAAGCAATGTATCAAATTGATCAGAAACAAAACAAATTAAAAAGCAAAAGTTGCATAAATGTGTATTAACATAGTACATCTAAACTATTCTATATGTTAAATATTATTTTAGTAAATAATACAATGCAATATTTGGCTCTGTCCAATTTTCTTAAACACATAATAAAGTGTGTACATATATAAATATATGCATATACAGATGCATCTACAGCTTTATAATAAAAATGTATATAAACTTATACTTTTCCTGAAGCCTACTGACCTTAGGAAGACTAAACAGCAGTAGTCAGGGGGAGAAAGCTGAAAAATTTCAGTTCCTGATATATTGTGAAAGAGAGAGAGAGAGAGAAAGAGAGAGAGCATGCACTTAAACTGAATATTTGATTATTGCAGGCCATTCTCATAAGCAAAATATTTTCCCTCAATTACAGCTAATTATTTAATTGTTTACATTTGCTAATGAAATGAAACAACACAAAACAAACAACTGTAAGGGGCTGTTTTTCAGCAAGTGCATAATCATCAATCAACACATAGAGAAAGATTCTTAAAATTATATGAAGCTGGTCTGTTTAAATAGAAAGGCATATTTTATCCCAATCAATGCATAAAAGTAAAATTATCCATAACTGAGGCATGTTTCTCTGCTGTACAGTTCAGCTGTAATGATCCCCACACACTGCACTTGCACATCAATTATGATAATCATAATCACGGTCGTTAAGCTGAATGTTCATTATTATCAGGATGCTGGTGACAGCAGATTCAATCACCGGGTGCAATGGGCAAGCAGTCACAGTCCCACCCAAGTTTCTGCAGACAACGATGTGCCACATTAAATCTATGATGTGTTCCACATCCCACTCCATTCCAGAAGCCGTAGACAGTAAAGGTCAACTTTATGTTCTGTGCAATATGCTTAGGTTCTCTAAATTAATTCTTTGGAGTGCTGGGTATTTTTATGCTTTGCAGCTTATAAAATCCTGTTTAGGACCAAAATGCATGTGAAAATAACAAAATAGGACTGCTCTACTGTTGTAATTCACCTGTAATAAGGCGTATGAGGAAAAGCTCTATCAACATGAATCATCTTGAAAGGGTCTCTTCCTGAGTTTTGCAAACAAGGAAAAACATGAAACGGTTCCATTAAAATCAGTTGTCTAAAATGCATATGGAAACTCATTCCAATTCAGACAAAGGCCTGAGACTATCATTTCTGCTTCAGTAAATATGAACATATGTGAATGTTTTGACAACCAAAAGAATGTTTTTAGTACACCGAATTTTTTATTGTCCAACTCCTTTGAAGGTACCCAAATAGATTAAATTAATAGTGACTGACTGGTAGAGTCTCCTTACTTAATTTCATATCTATTTTAAATATTGAGCTTAGTACAATAAAGAATTTATAAATACAAAGAATTTATCTGAACTTAAAATTTTGACCATTTAAGGCACAGACTTAGAATCTAACAATTTAATTTGAGCAGTTTACAAACAGATGAAAGAAATATGAGTAAATTATATGCTAGGTACATTATTTTATTATTGATTTCCACACTTTCAAAATACTAGATATTTGTTATTTTTCATTATTGATTTTCATACTTTTGAGGAAAATAGTATTTTTTGCTTTCAATTTGTTGACTTTGTGATTTCTTTGTATGGTGCTTTTTAGATCAATAGCATTCCTAATCAAATGGAAAATTAAATAATATTTTATATATTAATTGATTTAATGTGAATGTGATGAGAGGAAGAGTATTGAATTACATTGAATTTTCTGCCAACTGACTCTTTTTAACACAATTGGTTAACAAATCATTTGAAAACTATAACTCCCATGTTTAAGATGATAAAAGAGAAAGAAAGTTTTCCACATAGATGATCTTAAAACATGATGGAAAGGGTGGAGAACAGAGGCCAAATATATCTAATTGAGCTGCTTCTTGGCTGAAATCAATCTACTGCATTAAACTAAATCTCATGCACATTTAAATGTGTATAAATTAATCCATCATCCCACAGAAGAACCATAAGACCATGTCACCTCTTTCTTTCTTCAACATTTTGAACCTAACATCTCTAGTGTCCCAAAGACTACCTTTAATCTACTAATAATGAATAAGTTGTGGCTCTAATTTCTGAGATGAAGAAACACATTTTTATAAAAGTATAAAAAAAGCCTGCTTTTAGCAAACTATTGGATGCAAGTCTCATCCAAATCACTTAATAGCAAATCAAAATATAAAATATTTTTAATAATTCTAAGATTTTATGTATAACCAACAAAACGACTACCTCTGTATTGTGCAGATTACATTAGCCACACAGAAAGATGATTTATTTAATACAGTTGTTTGAAGACATAAGAAAAAAGATGAGCAGAAATAAGGAAGGAAGGGAGGAAAGGAGGAAGAAAAAGGAAGAAGGAGGGTAAGGAGGGAGGGAGAAATTTATACTTGCATTTAGCATTTTTCTAAACAATTTGGATAAGGTTGGGGGAACCAATAATTTTTATGATTTAAGTAATCTCTATACTTTAATTTTCAGGGCCTATAAGAATAATTATCAATTTTCTTACATGTGTATGCTTTCTAAAACTATATAGAGGCACACAATGATTCCTCCAAAATAACAAAATAAACTATTTTTCTTTTTAGCATGTATCCAAAAGATTCTATATTTCCATGAAGTTGCTTACTTTAGTTAGGCAAATACATATTCTTGAAATATGTCAGAATGTATAAAGTGAATCTGTTACATAAAACCAAAAGGAAGTACTGTATTATTTTAGGAAACAAACATTTTGCACAAGGATATTTCTCTGAAGTAGCTGAATGTCAAGATAAGTCATTTATATTTTAAAGAAATAAACTCGTCCTTGAATTAAATGGAATGGTGAGATGGCATAAAAGCAAAATGTTTATGTCAAATAAAAAATGACATATAGACCAAACCACACATTTAAAATATGAAATTAAATAGTTAAAAGTCATATTTAGCTTATATTCTGAATAGTTGCATATTAGTTAAAAATGAAAGCCTAGAATAGTTTGGGGAATTTTATGAAATGACATTGCTATGGTTCAAGTTCGTTCCCACCAAAACTTATGTTGAAATTTGATCCCCAGAGTGGACATCCTCGGGTTTTGCCTCTTTGCACATGTCCACTTCCCCTGTGACCTTCTCCAACACGTTGTGACACTGCACAAAGGTCCTCACCAGAAGTTGAGCAGATGCTGGTGCCATGCTTCTTGTACTTCCTAACCTACAGAACTATGAGCTAAACAAAGCCTTTTTATTTATAAATTACCCAGTCTCAGGTATTCTGTTATAGCAACACAAAATAGATGAAGACATTTCGTTGTCAACATTTAAGTTTGTCAATTAGTTCTAAGAGTGAACTATATCAAACTACTCATTCCTTATGCCATGGAATTACTAGTGTTTTTGAATGTCATTTATTGAAGAGACCATCCTGTCCCCATTGTGTTTATTTGGCACCTTTGTCAGAGATCAATAGAACATAAATATGTGGACTTATTCTGGGCTCTCTACCCTATTCCATTGGTTGATGTGTCTATTTTTATGCCAATACCATGCTGTTTTCATTTCTATGGCTTTGCAATATATTTTGAAATCATGTAGTGTGATGCTTCCAGCTTTGTTCTTTTTGCTTAAGATTGTTTTGGTTATTCAGGGTCTTGTGTGGTTCCATAAGAATTTGAGAATTGTTTTTTCTATTTCTGTGAAAAATGACATAGGGATTTTGATAGGGATTGCATTGAATCTATATATTGCTTTGAGTAGTATAGACATTTTGACAATATTTATTTTTCCAATCCACAAACACAGGATATCTTTCAACTTATTTGTGTCATCTTCAATTTCTTTCATCAATATTTTACAGTTTTTAGTGTACAGATTTTTCACTTCCTTAGTTAAATTTATTCCTAAGTATTTTATTTATTTATTGATGCTATTGTAATGGGATTATTGTCTTGATTTCTTTTGGGGATAGTTTGTTGTTAGTGTACAGAAACACACTAATTTTTATATCCTGCAACTTTATTGAATTTGTTTATTAGTTTTTTGGTGGAGCTGTTAGAGTTTTTTATATATAAGGCCATGCCATTGGCAGAGGCGATTTTACTACTTTCTTTCCAATTTGGATGTCTTTTATTTCTTTCTCTCATCTAACTGTTCTGCTAGGACTTCCAGTACTATATTGACTAGAAGTGGTGAGAGTTGGCACCCTTCTCATGTTCCTATGATTTAGATCAGCAGTCTCCAACCTTTTTGACACCAGGGACAGGTTTCATGGAAGACAATTTTTCCACAGATGGGTGTGGGGGGAGGCGGAGCTCAGGAGGTGATGTGAGCAATGGGGCATGGCTATAAATACAGTAAAGCTTCGCTTGCTCACGGCCTCTCACCTCCTACTGTGCACCCCTCTTCTTCCTAAGTTTCATGGCAGACAATTTTTCCACACACCAGTGGTGGGGTGGGGGTGTGGGTGGGGAGCAGGGCTGTAGCAGAGCTCTGCAGCCAGTCCCTAACAAGCTGCAGACCAGTATTGGGCTTGCGGACTGCAGATTTAGATGAGACTTTGGACTTTAGACTTTAGAGTGGCTATTGAAATGAGCTAAGACTCATGGGGCTGTTGAAATGGAAAGAATATATTTTGCATTTGAGAGGGCATGAGTTTTGGGGGCCAGGAATGGAATGCTATGGACTGAACTGTATCTCCCCAAAGTTCCTATGTTGAACCCCCAATGTGACTGTATTGGAGATAGACCCTTTAAGGTGATTAAGGTTTAAAAAAGTCATGAAGATAGGGTCCTGGTCTGATGGGATTAGTGCCTTTACAAGGAGAGATACAAGAGCCTGCTTTCTGTCTGTACACAAAGAGGTCATAAGAGTACGATGGAAAATGATGGTCACCTATAAGCCAGGAAGAGAGGCCTCACCAGAAACTGTCTACATTGACAGCATTACCTCAGACTTATAGCCACCAGAATTATGAGAATAGAAACGTCTGTTGAAGCTACCCAGTCTATGGTACTCTGCTATGGCAGCCTCAGCACAGACTAAGACATCACACATGTGCTACATACAACAAAAATGTTATGTATCTGTTAGGCATGTGCACGTGACATATGAGTTGCACAGATACATATATGCATGTTAAATGTAAGTTATACATTATGGTATATATGTATATCACATACATTTCTACCTATTTATCTATCTATATACATACACACAGAGATTGAGAGAAAGCAAGCAAGCACTGATCTCCATGCCTGAGAGTTAGCTTAACTCCATTCTATGACCTTATATTCAATCCCTGATCCTAGTCAAATGCCAAAACCAATGACCATGCCATTGACTAGAGGGCAGTTAAGTCATAAAACATAAAAACACAATACTGAAAAAATAACTAAAAACAAATCTCTTACTGACATAAGTCAGCAGTACCATCTTACATAAAACAGCTATGAATAACTGTAACCAAGGGTCTTAATTGCAATAAGAATATTTACACTTGTTACTAATGTATATTTTTAGCTTTTTGAAAGGAATACCATTTTTTAATGTTTTGTTACCTCACCTTGTCACAGATCCATTTCCTAGGATTTTCAGCTCGGAAATGTTGTTTTCCATAAGAATCAGGACTATACTTGCTTGATGTATGTATTGATGGGATGTACTTTTTATTTTTGTTGTAGGAAGCAAATGGCACGAACCTGAAAGAATATTTAGGAGATGTTGTTAATTTGATTTCTAGAGACATTTGATTAAAAGAATAAGGATTTCTAGAAGTAGTCTAGTATAGTGAAAATAATACATGATTTGGAATCAGATTACCTAGATTACGTTTCAACCTGGCACTGACTATCTGTGTCACTAACTTCTATGACTCTTTACTTTCTATTCTGCAAATGGAGATACTGAAATTTTCTTCATGGAATTTTTGTGAGTCTGAAATATTTTGTAAATATGGACAATGTCAAATAATAAATTTATGAATTAATGGTGCCAAATAACTCAAAATTCATTGTGTAAGTAAAAATGTTCTTTATTTTAAAATAGTATCACAAAATAAAAAGGAAATCCAGGAAACTCAATTCTCACTGAAACAAATTTTCAAGTCTTAAAGTCACCCAAATAATGAAGGCATTATTGGCAGAGGTTATGAATAATGGAGCTTTCGAGTCAGCCACATCTGTATTTGTATCTTTGCTTTGCCTTTGCTAGCTGTGTTTCCATATGCAAGTTACCTCTATGAGACTTTACTTCCAAATAGGCTTGTTACAAGGAATAAATAACTTAATATATGTAAAGCATTTATTAATAACATGGGAGGCTGAAAAGAACAAATGTCTAATAAATAATGTTGGTGCTTAAAGTAGAAGTAGAAATAATTTGTTGTTATGGTAGTCACTATCATTCTCATCATTATTACTTTAGGTATTATTATGATCAACATAAAAGAAAAGAACAAATTTTTAAAAAGCCGTATTAACTCTCACAGACCCTCTAAGGTTGTGAGATGGCTTTAGCGCAACCTGGTGAATTGCTCAAATCCCTCACCAAAACCCACTGAAATATGAGTAAAGGAATAAAAAAAGTTATAAACCTACAAGAAAAAAAAGGACAGAGGATGAAAAAGAGGAATTGAAAATACCAACTAATTTTCAGTAGGTGAAAGGCAGAGAGAAAATTTGCAATTGACACAGAAGAGAAGAAAACTGAAATCTAAGTGTCAGAAGAGTGAGGTGCCAAAGAGAAATAAGGCAATTTGTCCTGCAAAACCCTGGAAAAGTTCAGGAACTAGAGCTACAGTTACTGCAGAAGGTGAAAGTAAGGAATAAAACTGAAAACAGATTAAAAGTGTATGTGAGGAGTCATGATAGTCCCAGGTCCCTGTCCCAGTCCACGCATCCACAAGAAGAGCCTGTTCTCAGCAAAATTTACACCAAAAAGTTCTGGTCCCAGGGAAAGTAGGACAGAGGTCAGCCAAAGTGAGGTACCAAATGGAATATATGCATTTTAATCCAAAGCCTACCCATTGAACTCTTCCCTTGCTCATCTAAGTGAACTGGCAGTTAGACTTATATTGTTCAGAAGACTGATTGAATCTTCTCAAAAAATACTGAGAGTTCCCAGAGAAACGAGTTCAAATACCAACATCTGGGGATGTCTTGATTAAAAGGCCATACCACAGTAGAATAAAATCTATCAGTCAAAAAGCTACTCTCACACCAACACTGTTTCTAATCTAATTTTTACATTTCTTTTTTCAGTAGGCATTTAAGAATGGATTTCCAGTTGGTAAAACAATCAACACGGAAGGAAGACACAAATCCAAACGTAGAAGATAACCTAGAAGAATCAGACATCACAATGGAGGAAACAGGATTACACTTATTTTTAATAAATATAATTAAAGGAGATATGGGAGATATGGTATCAATGAAATAAGAATTGCCTACTTTTTCAAATAAAAGGAAAATTTAGAGGAAAGTAGAAGCTCTGGGAAATAAAAAACTATATAGCAAGATAAAATATTCTGCTGAAAAAATATTCTGCTGAAAAAAAATTCTGAAATTCAAAATTTAAAAAAAAGTTCAAGTTCAACATATATTTATTGAGCCATTACCATATGTCAGAAATTTCACATATCTTGTTTAGTTAAGATACATAAGGGTTTTCTTTTAAATCTAAATTCAATTAAACATTTATTTTTTTGCCACTTAATAAACTTAGAAAAAATTAGTGTTATTTCATCAATTTTCATACCTCTCTGCAATTTTATAACATTTGTTAATAAATTACTTCTTAATATTTTTCCTATGAAAAATAAAAACAAACAGAATATAGAGCATTGAATTACACAAAGCTACAGACGCATGTATTACTAAATATGCTCTTGGAAAAAGAGCTCTCATATAAGACAGATTATGGTCCTTCCAGTGCTAATTTGCACATGGGATGGATATCACATGCAAAAAAATTAATGCGGCCCCAATGTCCCTGAGTATACAAAGGCGGTGCTGTGAGCCGGCTGCTGCACTTACAGTTTTTATCACTTCTGAATTGCATTTTAATAGTACATTTTTCTTTTGTGTCTGAACAAAATTTGCTTTCTCAAGGGAATGGATGGTTGAGAAGACAAGGCTGAAAGACTAGGTATTTCCCTGCTTATGAATTAATTCTTTCATTTAGCCATCATGTTTCATTAAAGTAACATGTATGCAAATTTTTGAGTGTACCTATGTGTGTGCATGTGTATATATGTGTATATACTCAAAAAAATTAAATGTTTTATAAATAAGCTTTAAATAACACTTCAAATTAGGAAAACAATATTTAATTCTCAAATAGGATTTGCTCAATAAAGTATAAATAACTATGAAAACTCCAAAAATAACTTTAGTTTATAATCCAATTTTAGATAATCACCAATTACTTTAAAAGTATGTTCTTTTACCAGTTTTAAATATATACATTCAGTTGTACTTTATTCTTGAAGTGAGTACTTTTCAATGAACTGAACATCATGTTAAAGAAGAAGATACAGGGTTGTCTATTATTTTTTGTTATCTTATCAAAGATATAGATCTGGCAAAAATTTTTAAGAACAGTGTGGAGATATAGTGGTATATACAAACAAGTCATTACTTGAACATCTGGACAGTTACAAAAGAATTGGTAAAGGTCTCAAGAAGCAAAAATTAAAAATAGTCAATTAGCTTCAGGGAAAATAGGTCCATTGCAAATATAAAGTCTTCAAACACTGAGTATTAATATACTTAATATTATATTGCAAATAAGAACACTAACAAATCACACTTAACTTTCTTCCCTCTTATAACTGTTTCATTTCCCTCCTTTTCTTATAGTCCTACTACTACTGTGGCTCATAATTCTAGGTGTTCTTCCAACCCATTTATTTCACTGCCAGATCATTCAAATTTTCAAATTGTAAATTTCTGTTGCCTGTTGATTCAAACCTAAACCCTTTAACCTAGCTGTCAGGCTTCTTAGGATGCACTTGATCAGTCTTCAACCACTCCCTACCTGCCATTCCATGGATACCATTTACTTTCTTCCCCCATCCTACCACTCTGCCTTTGTTCATGCTCCTCCTCCTGAAGTGCTGATCCATGCACTACTCATCTTTCAAAATCCACTGTAACAACCAGGTTTTCTAGGCAGCCTTTTCTACCCACTCCAACCTGCACTGGTATCTCTATTGCCTAAATATTTATTCATTAAGTAAACATTACATGAAATACTTTTATATACCGAGCACTTTGAAAAACACAGGAATATAATGATGGAAGATGTGGTATGTCTGAAAGGAATTCACCTTATAGTAGGGGGTAGGGAATGAGACAATAAACACAAGTAGAATGTGATAAGTTTTGTGCTGGATGTATGCATAAGAGGGAATTGATGCACAGAGGAAGCTTTATGTTTGCATATGCATATGTGTATGTGGGTGTAGGGGATTACTGGCAGGGAGTTGGAGGGTGGAACATGGAAAAGTTATCTTCCCAGACCATGTATGCCACAGTGAGTATTGAAGACAATCAGAGTTCAAGTTAAAAAGTTGGTGAAGATTACTTTAGACAGAAGGAACAACACATACAAAGATATGGATGTGAGCTAGAGCATAAAAAGGAACACTGAAGAAACAGCAAAGGATTCAACAAAGCTAGTAAATTGAGTTATTATGAGGGAAACAAAGCAGATCATGAATGGCTTTATAGTAGCGATGAGATTGCCCATGGAGAATGTGTTTGGTAATACATCACAGATCATTATACATTGCAAAACATCTTTCTTTATTTTTACATATGTATGAATTCAGACTGCTCAAGCCACAGAGGATTCTGCCTTAGGTAAATTATTTCAAAATGGACATAATGATAGAGATTTATAGATATCAGGACACATGGCTATGGAACAGGTCTCAGACATCAAACATGTCCAAGATCAGTCCCCTCTCTGTTAAAGGGCTCCCAGGGCAATATACACATTAAGCACAAAGCAGGATAAAGGGATACTTCATTACAAGTTAGAAATTTGGCCCCAGACTGCAATAAATTCTCCAATGAGCTATGCAAGAGCATACAAATAAGTCTTTTTGCCTAGGTTAGAAGCAGGATATATAGTAAACTAGAGCAAGTTTCTCTTACATAATGAGTGACTATCAGTACATTCACTTTTTCACGTGGGGAAAGAGAAACAAATACTTTTCCCTCACCTCATAGTGGATACAAAATTATTCCATTCTCAAGTTTTAAAACTTCCTATACCTTATAGACAAGAAAATGTAATGAGATGTTAGAACAGAAAGTAAGTTCTTACGAATTTTAGTGTCTTAATATTTGAGCAATTGAACTTCATATGTTCAAATAGTAGATCTCTAACTACCTTAACAGTGACTGTAAGATGCTATTGTTTTTTTAGCATGCACTGTTGAGGTGATAAATGCCCAAAGAATCTCTCAGAAAATCAACAGTTTTATCTTTTATAACAAAGATGTTAACATTGGAAGGACAGGCACTCTTAAACAGGAGTGAGTGCTAGGAGTCATCCCAGAATCTTTGCTTAAAAGTTCCATCTAAAATACTTGCAAAAGGGGGAGCAAGGAGTAAGAGCTTCGTAATATTCAAAACAGAGCAGTTATTTAATTTGGGGTAAAGAAAAAAGAATAGAAAAAAATATCGATTATAGGCTAATCAAGGGAAGAGAAGTTGTACTCTTGTCTATAAAAATTTGACATGCAAAGACACCTAGGTTTAAAAGTTTGAAAAGAGTTGATGAAAGAATTAAAAGAGAAAGTATGGACAAAATATATTGATTTAACCTAATAAAATGCCAAGTGGAAATGTCCAATAGGAAATTTTCATGTTATAAAAGCATATGTCCTAAAAAATTATTCTTAGACTATAATATTTTAATCATTATTATAATATAGAAATAGCAAATTTAATGTTTGGAGGGCAGACTTACAAGCACTTCATGCATGGTCTCATGATCAAATAACAGTTCTCAGTAACTAACCATAGTTTTTTTTAAGACAAAGCATTTTGAAAGAACATATAATCAGATATATACAAATTATTTTTGTCAATTATATTTGAAACAGTATGAGACATGTTTTATATTTATACTATGTTTAATTATTGATGGATAATTTTAGCCCTTCTAAAAAAACCAAAGCAAGTAAATTGCCCAATTCACAAAAAAGGGCCGTAAAATAATGAATATTTGTCCTTTATGATACAGAGTAGTCTAGTTTTAGAAAAGGGTCAGCAAATAAATATCTTTTTCATTACCTTCAATATTAGAAATAAAAAATATCTTCACTGTATATATTAACTACCCAAATTTCTAGGTAAACTTAATATATAGTTGATTATAACAACAGAAAGATTACAAAGCATAATCTACTAGTCTATTAAGATGTTTTAGACTAGTGGAATTTTTGTTGCAGAGATGCTACTAAAATGAGCAACAACCTGAAATTAAACAGACTTCGTTTATAGATAAAGATACCTTTCACTGAGATTTTAATGTAACCGTAGCTAAAAGTGCTTAACACATAAAGCATTTTATACTTAGGAATAGAATTCACAGTAGAAATTTAAAATACATGAACCATTTAGGCAACAATATTGGTAGCACAGGTCTCTCTCCCAGGTAGAGAGATAGAATTGTAATATTTAAATATAAAGAATACAATGGCAAGACTATCTGTTCAACTAAACAGTAAGCTTGTCTCTAAAGTTAAATGGAAAGATATCTTTTGCCCTTCTCTTTACATTTTTCTTAGCTTAGGAGGAATGGATTTCCCTGATTTTATCATTATTAACAATTTCAAGGCATTTTCATTACATCTATGCAACAGCTTTCTGACATATACATTGTAGAGTTCACTTTAACTTTCCTCTAATTAACCGTGAAAAACCTTTTAAAAAAATCTCTGCTATAAGATATTCAATTTAAAGGCTCCAGCTAAATAGCATTCACATAGGCTCTTTTAGGCCATTTACAACATGAAATGTTTTAAACTAACAAAGTTTATAAAATGGCTAAAAATGATAAGCTCACATATTTTAAGGACTTGTATAAATGATATAAAGAACTTATATTTCAAGAGAAAAACAGGTGGCAAGAAACACTTATCAAAATTATTCTTAAGAAGGTCTGAGAATGAAATAAGCTGAAACTGACCAAAAGCACTAAGGAAAATCAAACATTCTTTTTGAGCTATATCCAGAGCAGCATCCTCCAAACTATAGTCTGAGGATGGGGGGATTCCATGGCCAACTAGACTGTTGGCTCCATAATGTCAGGAGGCTTTTGTCTATTTCATTCACTGCTATATCCCCAATGCACAAGTAGTGCCTGGCACATAGTAGGCATGCAACAGTATCTGCTGAAAGAATGAATGAATACATTTGTAAAATGCTATATACTGTATTATATTTCCTCTCTTTCATGTTCACACTAAATATAAAAATATTTAAGACTTAGATGCACTGTAAATGCCAATAATTTGCTTAATTATATTTAATGTAATTTCTCCTGAATTTATTTGACAGAAAACTCATTAATATCTTCCAGACTCATGTTTCAAGGCACATAGTTTGGAAAATAGTGTTCAGTAAGAAAAAGAGAAAAGGAAATATAGGCCTATTACTAAGAATGCTAGTATAATATTAATAAACATCAAAGAGAAATCACAATTGAAATCATTTTCTTTTGCTTGATTTTTTTCAGTGAGAATAATTTTTGTAATAAGACATATTAGAACAAAACAAATAAAACCTAGTTCAAGCTCCAGAGTCAAAATTCACTACGTAAAAACACATTGATAACCTACTATTTGTCAAATAACTTTACTATTTGCTAAGTGAAGTGCATAAGTCAGGGGCTGTGTTCTTGAGGAGCTTATTATCTAGAGTGAGAGGGATAGATTTCCTTGGATTTATTATTATTATTATTAACAATCTCAAGGCATCTTGGCTTAGTGCAGGCATGCTTAGCCTGCTGCTGTCATGACTGCGGCCTAAAGACTAGCCCACCCCCGTCCCCAGAAAAGCCTCACCACAGCCTCTACTAACTATCATAGTCAAGGCACTGGGGAAATTACAGACTCCACTGACACTGCACAGCCAAAGAAATCATACAGAAACTACACTATGGCAAACACCCAGAATCAAAGTGAAGGTACCCTTCCCAACCATCACTGTACACATCTTTAGGAAACAATCTTGTACAAAATTCAGTTCAAAAACTAGAAGAAGCAACTGTTAGCTACATGTGAAATATCAACATAAGGATGCTAGAAACATGAAAAAGTCAGGAAATATGACACCTCCAAAGGACTACAATAATTCTACAGCAAGAGAGTCCAATGAAAAAGAAATTTATGTCGGAAAAATAATTCAAAATGATGATATTAAAGAAGCTCAGTGAGATACAACAGAAACAAATAAACAATACAAAGAAATTAGAAAAATATTTCAGGATATGAATGAGAAATACACCAAAGAGATAGATATCATAAAAAAGAACCAAATTCTAGAATTAAAAAATTCAATACATGATATAAAAAATACATTTAAAAGCTCTGAGAATACACTAGACCAAGCAGAAGAATTTCAGAAGTTGAAGACAAGTCTTTTGAAATAAACCACTCAGACCAAAAAAATAAAATAAAATAGACAAGAATAAAGAAAGCTTATATGACAAATTAAACACCATAAAGCAACCAAATATTCAAATATTAGGTGTTACATAAAAATGAACAAAAGTCCAAAGGCATAGAAAATCTATTTACCAATATAATAACTGAAAACTGAAGACATACAAATGGCCAACAAGTACATGGAAAAATGCTCAACGTCACCAATTATCAGAGAAATGCAAATCAAAACCACAATGAAATATCATCTTACACCAGTTAGAAGGGCTACTACTAAAAAGACAAAAAGTAACAGATGTTGGCAAGGATGCAGAGAAAAGGGAACTCTTATACACTGTTGGTAGCAATGTACATTAGTACAGCCACTATGAAAATCAGCAAGATGATTTCTCAAAAACTAAAAATAGAACTACCATATAACCCACCAAGCCTACTACTGTGTATTTACTCATAGGAAAATAAATCAATATATCAAAGGGATACCTGCACTCACATGTTTATTATAGCACTTTTCACAATAGCAAAGATATTTCACTGACCTAAGTGTCCATCAACGGATAACTGGATAAAGACAATGTGGTATATACACATAATAGAATACTATTTGGACATAAAAAAGAATGAAATCCTGCCATTTACAGCACCATAAGTGGAAGTGGAGGTCACTATGCTAAGTAAAATAAGCCAGGTACAGAAAGACAAATATTGCACGTTCTTACTCAGGTGGAAACTAAAAATGTTGTTCACCTGGAGGTAGAGACTGGAATGATAGACAAGAGACTGGGAAGGGTGTATGGGTGTGGGAGGGAGATGAAGAGAGATTGATCAATGGGTACAAACACACAGTTAGATAGAAGGAGTAAGTTATAATGTTTGATGGCAGAGTAGGGTGACTATAGTTAACAATATACTGTATTTTTCAAAATGGGTAGAGGAGAGGATTTGAAATGTACTCATACATGATGAACACTCAGATGATGGATACCCTAAATACCCTGACTTGATCATTACACATTCTATGGATGTAACATAATTTCATATGTATCCCATAAATATGTACAAACATATCACCAAAAGTGGTGCCAGTATCAAATATACACCTATATATGACACATATATAACATATATGTTATATAGAGACATATATATCTCCATAGGTAAGAGAAAATTTAGACAAGCCATATCTGAAGTTTGGCAAAGAATCTGACAAGCCTTTTCATGATTTCCTTAAGAAAATAAAGAAGAAATAAGAACTAGGTGCTAGTTAAAAGAGAAAGCAAAATTTATTAATGAATATCTTCCCAACAGCCAAATCCTATATATTCTTTTAAATTTTCATTTAGCTTAAACTCTGCATCAAGCTGTTCATCCTTCTAGTGAATTCTCTTCTCCTTTGATTTGCACAATACTTCCTAGTTCTCTTTCTTGCTTTCTCAGTTTCGTGACTGATTCATCATTTTCTGCCAATACCTTAAATTAATGACTCTTAACCAGAACTGTGCATTAGAATCACCTGGGAATATTTTTTAGCTATATATGCCTACTGAGCCAAACTATCTGTGATTGAGACTCAGGGATTCACATGTATATAATTTTAAACCTCAAGGTGATGCTGTTCAGCAGCCTTAACTAAGAACCACTGTCCTAATGTTAAAGTAATTCTCAGAGACTACTTAATCGTCTTTCTATATATAGTTTCTTCTGGGGGATTATCCTACCACCAAGGTTTTAACTATTGCCTCTACACTGATGATTTCTATTAATAAATCTTTACCTCAATATACTATAATATGTCTTTCTTTAACTCAAGAATGGTATTTTCAGCTCACTGCAACTTCAAACTCTTGGTCTCAAGAAAAAAAAAATAAAAGAAAATAAGAATAGTACTTTCAAATGCTCACTAGGGATATTTACATCAACATGTAATAGGAACCTCACATAGTGCTGCATCCAAATTAAACTCATATCCATATCTCCAACCTGTCAAACCTGTAATGCTTCTTATAAATTTTTTCACCATTGCATTAGAACATCATGATCTAGCCTGTCACCTAAGCCATCAAGTCAAAGCATTAGAGAACCCTCCTGCCTCTGCTCTCCTCAATCTGAGGAAATCCTTGTTCATGTCCCTACTTTCATAAAACATTGCCTTTGATATAATGTGAAACACCTTCCCCCAGACCACAGTTGTGGTCTATTCCTATGTTAATTTAACATCTATTAATTTAATACTTATTTAATAAGTGTCTATTGTGTTCCAAGCCCACGGCTTGTGTGAGCCCATTTGGTAATATAAATGGAGCAAAAAAGATTTTCTGTCAGAAATTTGAACTGAGATGACTTAACCATGGTACACATGGCCCTTTATACTCTGGCTCCAATCTATACGGTCCATCTCACTTCTGCCACTTTGCATCAGGTACCAAAGCTACAAGCTAAACTTCATGAGATTCCTCAGACAGCAAACTGAAAGCCCACAAGCTGTGCACTTTGAACAGAAGGTGGCTCTGTCCAAGCCACTTCCTCCAGGCCACTCTCCTTGCTCTGCCTGGCAAACTTCTATTCAGCCTTCAAGTCTCTTCTGATCCCCCTCACACTTTTGAACCATAAATTGAAACTGAAACACATTGAAAATGATATGAGAATACATGAGGCCTACGAAAAAAATTTAAATAGGGAAAATCTGGGATGTGTAAATGCTACACCAATATAAGGATGTATGTGACTATAACACGCAGGTTTTTCACAAAAGAAATTCCATATGCTTCATAAATTGACTAACAGTTAATGACCAAACCTTTACTTGGTATATATTAGGCATTTTATTAGGAAGAGTGCTTAGAATGTGATAAAACCTAACTAAAAAGACAAAAAGTGCCTTTTTATGACTTGTCTAATAGAGTATACTAAAAGTATACATGTAATATTCTTAGGTATATCACTAGTATTACAAATTACCAAATTCCATAGATGTCATATATCTTAAACTCCTTTAGACTTAGATGTCTGTAAGAATAGAATTCTAGTATTCTGTGGTCATTTATTAAAAAGAACAACTTTTTTTTTCAGAAAAATAGTGGACAAAAAGAGAGCACAGTTCTCACTGTACAGCCAAAGTAATAAAGGGCTCTTTTGTAGACAAATTCTAGAACTTCTTAATTATACACAGGCTTATTATCTACATCCCCAGTGTTATAAAGTACCAGAACTTCATTAGAAAAATTAAGCTGGAAAAATGAAGGCAGCACTTTGTAAATTTCCACTGGAAATTAGCTGGGAGAGGCAGAGGAATACTGGATCAAAAGAGGGTAATCATGCTTAACTGTGCCCTAGAGCACCCGCATGTATAATACGATTTGCACAGTAACTACCTCTCCTATTACTGCTTGTTTGGAGCATTCTGTGTTAATGGGGTTAGCTAATTTTGTATTTTAACTTAAAAAGGCTCTGCTGATTAATAAATGTTGCACACTGTGCTAGTAATTAAAATAAATGGAAGTGTTACAAATAAAAGTTGAATTGTTAAGAAAACATTATCTGAAAATATATGATAATCTATTTATCATAATACAATAACATTCAGAAAATATGCAAATTATAAAGGTCTAAAGAGTTTGAAAAAAATCACAAAGGTCAAAAAAGTTTTGAGAGGTGTTAAATTTCCTTTTCACTATTCTTTTTTTTTTTTTTTTTTTTTTGAGACAGAGTCTCACTCTGCTACCCAGGCTGGAGTACAGTGGAATGACCATAGCTCACTGCAACCTTGAACTCCTAGGCTCAAGCAATCCTCCTGCCTCTGCCTCTTGAGTAACTAGGACTATAGGCACACATCACTGCACCTGGCTAATTTTTTTATTTTTATAGAGACAGGGTCTCACTATGTTGCCTAAGCTGGTCTTGAACTCCTAGCCTCAAGTGATCCTTCTGCCTTGGCCTCCCCCAAAGTGCTGGGAGTACAGGCATGAGCCACCGTGCTCAGCCTAAATGTCCTTTTTTAAAACTGCTATTACTATCTAGTTTCTTAAACTTTCCCACATTTTTCTTATAGTAGTATCTATAAAATGATGCTGATATTTAATTAGCAACAATATTTAAAAGGTTTAAAAGTGAGTAATTCAACATTTACCAAGACTGCTATCTAAGCTAGGTTGCTGATTTCAAGGAAATGAAGGCAGAGAAGATTCTTAGCTACTGAATGTTTTTTATTAGTTTCAGCAATGGAGGTGCTCAAATAATCAAGTTACTAGTTCTGTTTTGCTACTAAATGTTTATGGATATCTCCCGTTTCACCTGCTCTGAGTAAACGACCAGAAAAATTAACACCTTTTATTCTTCCATAATGTAGAGACAGCTAATGAGCTCTATGTACTGAGGTTCTTAAATGAAAGTCTATAAGTTTAAAATATAATATAGCTGCAATATGATTTAATCATGAATTTCTCTTTATAGGGAAACTCAAGTCATTGTCATAATTTTTTAATCCTCAATGTCCATACCCTGAACATGCAGAAGAATATTGAATCCTTAGGGATGCAAGGATTTACCTCAAATTTAGCTCAAGCTTATATTTAGTCTAAACACCAAAGTCTAACCTAGCAAGATATTTAATAGCTTTTTGACTTCGAAACTTTCAGAACACTTGTATTGGCTTTCTTTTGCTGTTCTAACAAATTACCACAAATGTGGTGGCATAAACAATACAAATTCATTAACTTACAATTCTGAAGGTCAGAAATCCAAAATGGGTCTCTCTGCGCTGAAGTCAAGGTGTTGGCAGGGCTACATTCTTTCTAGGGGCTCTAGGGGAGAACCCATTTCCTTGCCTTTTCCGCACCTAGAGGCTGCTTACATTTCTTGGAGTGGCCCTCATCCCCCACCTTGAAAGACAGCGAAGGTGAGTTGAGCCCATCTCACATGGCTACACTCTGACTTTCTTTTATGTAGTCAAATCTTTCCACCTTCCTCTTCCAGGTCTAAGGACCACTGTGATTACTTTAAGGTCCCCCTACCATACTCCAGGATAATCCCCCCATCTAAAAATCCGTAATCACATCTACAAAATCCTTTTTATTATGTGGAGTAACATATTCATAGGTTTCTGGGATTAGGACACCTGGACTCTTGGTGGGGGGTGGGATTATTCTGCCTACCAGAAAACTGACTGGCACTCGCTTCTATAGTAATATCCTAAATACACCCTATTTTGGATACAAATATAGTCTGGATAATCATAGTCTCCTGTATTAAGCCAGATGTTTACAATTAATAGAAAGTATTAACATTTAGGACCTTCATGCCTCTCATAAGAATTTAGTGAAGCCCATACTATATATAGCTTATACCATCTGACTTATGATTGCCCACTTCATTTCACGTCTGCTGTTGATGAGTAAATTAAACAGTAACTTTGATTGTTCTAATGTCATTGTACCCTCCCATTTCTTCTGCCTCTTAATAATAATGACTTCTTTCCCCATTTCATCTAAGCAACTTGCATGGTCCCCGTTCACATCTGAAAATAATTCTTGGAATGTTCTCCTCTGAAATTTCAAACTCTAAAATTCTGTCTGATCATTATTTCCCATAAAGAGGAAGTATATGTAACAGTATATGTAACATTCTGCCACATTTAAATAAATAAATAATAAACACACATATAATTACATATGCAAACAAAAATTCCTGGATGGATACATCAGAAATGGTTGACACTAGTTGTCTCTGAAAAACATAACTAGTGATCACCAAATAATGTTTAATGTTTTTACAATGAATATGTATTGTGATTTCAAATTTTAAAAAAGTAAACAAAAGTCCTTTTTTTTACCTTTTTAAGTGGATTTGAGGTGATTGATTAAGTAAATCAAGAGAGGTAGGAAATTTCTTACAGAAACATGAGAGCACATGGGACATAGAGAAGAATGAAAACTTCATAAAAATTACTTGAGATGCTTGCCAATTTCATCTGTGATATGAGTTTGTGTGAAAATTTTTATCTTTCGAGAGACTCTTCAAGGATATATGATTAAAATAAAGCACATTTATATATATATATATATAAAAACTATATACATATGTCTTCTGACTGATAAAATGATCCAAAATCCACTATGATGGATAATTGGTAATTTGGTAACTCTAGTTTCTTGGTACAACAAAACATACCTTTGAATGTATTTTAAAATGATTATTATATAACATATTATATGGTTATTACATATATAAATAATAAATTGTAATTGTACATATTGTACTATATGATTATATAAATAATTTATGATACTCATACTAAAATTATTACATTATAATTATAACTTGTATTATAATGTCTTATTTAGTATATAAATAATACTAAAAATTATTATAAGATATATTGCAGAGATAAATACAAAAGACATTATAGAACAACAACAACAATAATAATAAAGCCATTCTAAATTTAAAATCGTCCATTTATAAGTTACATATGACTTTATTTATTTATTTTTTTTTTTTGAGACAGTCTCAATCTGTTGCCCGGGCTAGAGTGAGTGCCGTGGCGTCAGCCTAGCTCACAGCAACCTCAAACTCCTGGGCTCACGCGATCCTACTGCCTCAGCCTCCCGAGTAGCTGGGACTATAGGCATGCACCACCGTGCCCGGCTAATTTTTTCTATATATTTTTAGTTGGCCAGATAATTTCTTTCTATGTTTAGTAGAGATGGGGTCTCACTCTTGCTCAGGCTGGGTATATGACTTTATTGATGACAAAGTGGCTTAAAAGAGAGAAAGTGCCCTGGAGAAAGATGTATAAATTGAGACTCAAATCACTGATGCCAATAAAATAATTTAAAATTGCATATGCTATTAGATCTTCCTTCATCTTTTTCAGTCATCTTCCTCAATCATAAAAAAACTAAACTCTTTTATTATACCTCATTTATTAAAAATGAGAAGGTTATGTCAATATATCCAAGTGAAATTTAGTCCATGTTAAGAAAAATGTTTTTATTTTATTGGACCTTATTTTAGGAGCATCATACATATGTATGCTTCTGCTACATAATTAAGAAAATTATCTTCACAGATGCATAGCTAGTGGTCATTTATCCTCCTTAAAATGCCATTCATTCTTTATTTTTTTCCTTTGAATCGCATTTATATTTTTTGCTATCAATATTAACATCAATATGGACCTCATTTAAAAGGTATGCATGTTGAAAAATGATTGCTTCCAAATAGGTCAAGGGTGGCCTTACCCTCTTCTCACAAATAAAAGTTTCTCTAAAATATTAGGAAATAGAAAATATTAGAAAATTTGAGACACTAAACATAGTACAACTATTTTTTTTTTAAAGCTAAGAACTCACGTATTATCATTGACGTTTCGCACCCATTCCTCTCTTCTGAGCTCCTCTCTGGCCAACTTTAATTCATTAATTGGTTCTGCCACCCGCAACGTTGGCTCCAAAGGCTTGTAGCGTTGTTCTATTACATCAGTGATATCTCGGAATGGCCCCTGAGAAGACAGGATGAAGTACATATTTTATTATGGAGGACTTTTTTTGACATATTATAGATGACCAAGCCTAGTGAACTTCTACAAAGTACAGCAAGTTTACTAAATTATTTTTAAAATGCAATTTGTTCTCGAGTTAGAAAACACATGACATAACAAGAATATCACTTATATTCAAGAAATGACCTCTGAAGTAAAAGTGATTACATTTTAAAAATGATTACATTTTAAAAATTTTAAATTAAACAGAAGTTTCCCCACTTACATCAAAAGATCTTTATGCTATAAATGGTAAACTCTTATATAAGTTTATGTTATAGATATATATATTTATTAACATATGTTTATATTATATAAATTTATATATACTTATATAAGTTTATGTTATGTGCATTAATATTAATATATATAACATGCTATAACTGTAAACTTGTAGTTATAGGTTGCTTTGTTTTCTAATTTGAAAAAGACATTTCTTCTAATGTAATTAAAAAATAAATCTCCTTTTTTAAGTAAAAATATTAGAAAAATATTCTGAGCATAGTTTTCCAAGAACCCACCTATAAATATAAATAGAAGAATGTGTGTTTTTTATGAAATTAAAATTTTTAGGGGAATGCTAAATTTTATATTTAAAAAGTGGCCCCCTAAACATAAAAGGACCATCATTTTTATTTATTGAAATTGTTCTTTATTTAAAATTCTAAACTCTATTTTTCAATTATTCTGATACCAATTACTCTTATACCTTTTAATGACACAAATACTTAGCAGAGAAAAGTCCATAGCTGCACTGTGAAAAGTAACTTAAAATATGCCGTAGTAGTAGTAGCCATTTATACTAGTTACTAAAATCTACTGGTTATCTAGTACAATATCAAGCACAATACAAATCAGAGGTAGCTCAAGATTTTGCTATGCCATTAATTGCATACTGTTTTTTTTTTTTTCATCACTATTGTGCAGGAGAGAAGTAATAGAATATGGTCAAAGATTTCTAATCATATTCCTTATTCTTAAAAATCTCTTCTTTAAATAGGTTATCACTAACAAGACACAGCTGGAGTTACTGCAAGTACTGAGTGAAGACTGTGGGGCTAATAAAAAGAAATGATTCACGCCTCATTTATGTTCACTTATGTTTTACATTAATAGAAACCAATAATAGGAACCAGTTACCATAAAAGTCATGGACCGTAAATAACACAAATGGCAAATAAGTATCATCTAGTACTTTTCACAGCTGGACAGAAGGATTGCTATATTTGAAAGTAGTTAATGGATTTTTATTGGACTTTACTTTTTAAAGATACAGTAACATGATTACAAGTCCCCTATTAAGAAATTAAATGGGGCTTTTTTTTTTTTTTTTTTTTTTACAGATTCTTATTCTTTTACTTTGACAAATTCCACGGTTTAAAAAATTAATATTTGGTTTCATAAGTAGCAGCAAACTGCTTCTCTAGGCCTGTTTTCATACGTAAAATGGAATTATAACTATATCATAAATTGCTCTTAAGATGCATAAGGTAATGTAACACTTTCAGCATTGTACTTAGAACATAGTAAACACTAAAAAATGGTGCCCATTACATTATTATTGTTAGTTTCAAGAAGTTAAAAAAAAGATTTTGAACAATATTTTCATCAAAGAAATAAGCAAATGGCCCAAGACTATGACTCTGAAGAGGCCTCAGTCATATGGAAAAATGTCTTCTCAGTGGCCAAGCTCTTCCTTCTAACCTTTGCTGGTGTACCAAGATAACACATAGCTACTGTGGGCTTATCTCGCTACTTACTCTGGAACTTACTAGTTCCAATGAGAGTAGACAATGAAAGAGAAGGAGCTCTGCTTGACTTTAGAATGAAAATAAACTCAGTCTTACTTTTGGGTTCACTATTACCTTCATGATCCCCCACCCTCCTTCAATCATGTTGATCTTCAAGTATCTTTCAGGGCCTGTTCCATATATTTATATCTTAGTCAATTAGCATTTTGCCTTTGAGCTCATAGTCCAGCTCTTTCACTAGTTAATGTGAGATCAGTTGTCTCTTCTGGTGAAGCTTTTGTTGATTTGTATTTCTATTGATAGCCTATCTTTTAGATATCATCAGTCAATTGCCTATCCCAATCATGCCTAGAGTGACATGGGATCTCAGATTTTGGAATAGCTTCAAACTTTAGATCTTCTCATTGTACGCATTTCCAAATATTAATTCCTAGAATGTCTAGACCATCCAGGACTCAACATTACCCTGTAGGTCTTCTTCGACTCTTAGCTATGGTTTTCCAATGTTGGCTTACCTTGCCTCTAACCAAGTCCTAGTTATGAGAGTCAAATATATTTATGTTCTACTACCATATTTAATAACTCATGTTACTTATAGTTATCTTATATTTTTAAGCTTTTATCAAAGCTTAAATAATAATGAAGTTATTTTATAAAACCATAATATTGTCCTATACATTTAAAATATTTACCTAACAAATATAGATACTCTGATCAGAGTACAAATATTATTTGAGCATAATTGTAAATGTAACCAATGATGTATAAACCTTTTTATTATTGGGTAACACACAAAAAATGGGGCTCAATCAAAAAAATAACATGCAGTAATCCCATTCTGTGAAAAAGAAAAAAAAAAAGGAAAGAAAGAAGAAGGGAAAGAGAAAAGAAAGAAAATAGACAACTGCTAAACTTGAATTTAACATGGATGAACTTTAAGAACATTATACCAAGTGACATAAGCCATGTCAGGGTGAAGGGGAAATGAAGAATAGTTTAATGCGTATGAAGTTTCAGTTTTGCAAGCTGAAAAGAGTTCTAGAGGCAGATAGTGGTGGTGATTGCACAAAAATATGAAGGTACTTAATACTACTGAACTGGACACTTAAGAATGTTTAAGATAGCAAATTTTATGTTTGTATTTTACCATAATATAAAAATTGGGGAAAATAGCAAGAATAAAATTAAGGACAGAATTCTTATATGGCTAATTAGTACCTGACACTGCTTCCTATTAATAGGTGGCAGAATTTCAGACTGAGGAAAAGAACGGGCACTCGTACAGGCTAGCCAGTTGCTAGGGTCTGTGCAGTTCTCCTGCTTCACTTTAGGTCTTCGGTGTGTCATAGGCTTTGCCTTCTGTAACCGCAGCTCCCACGGATCAGGCTCTTTTCTGAATGGTGAATTGTATACACCTGGAATCTAAAGAAGAAGAAAGACATTTTGATTTGTATCTTTAATTTTGTGAAATTAAAGGAAGACATGAAATAAAAGGAAGATAAAATTGTGCCAGGAAATCTTTCATACATTTAAAGAATATCTTAACTTAAAACTGTGTGGTTCTCAACCAGAGGTGGACTTCAGATTCACCTACGGAGATTTTACCAAATGCTCATGTTTTTTTCTCCATTCTAGACCATTGATTTCAACATCTTTCAAGACTGAACTGTAAACATTTTAAAACCACTGAGCTATAGTTTCTATCTGCCACACATGGCCTTTTTATATAATTGTATTTAAGAAAAAATAACAGAAGGACCATCCATTTTGTATTCTTATCTATTTTCTAAAAATCTAATGTTGTTTACATATACAAACTTTATAGAACCAAATTTTGATAGAACCATATTTTGATGGTATTTGACAGCAATCTTTGATATGGTTCCATAGAGCCCTATGTCAAAATATATACACATATATATGTGTATATGTAAGTATCATACACACAAATGCATATTCATAAAGTAAGTTACATTTTAAAGGACATTATGACTTGTTTGGTTGCTTTGTGGACATTCTGAACTATATAAAGAATAAATCTGTTCTCCCTAAAAATGTGCTTTTCTCTTACACCATCAACACATCTACAAACATTCCTCCTGTTTGCTATCTTTCCTTCATGGAATCAGCAGTCTCAAAGCATTAAGATTAACTAGGACAGCTACCTTTGAAAAACTATCTGAGAAAATTTTATATTTCCAGCCTAACTCATCAATAATGGTTAACCTCTATCAAATACCTATCCAAGCTGGATTCAGTGTCCTAACTCAAATACTTCCTTAATAACCTGGGGACATCCACCACCAATTATCTCTGTGTTCATCAGTCTTCTACAAGCAAGCAGTTGGAGCACAGAGACTTTGTTTCAGGTATTTTTGCAACACCAGGGCCTAGGAGAGTGCTTGGTACATAGCAGACAGATACTCAATAGATGAATGTTAAATGCTCATCTAGAACTGTGATCTCCAAACCCCGGACCACGTCCGGTACCAGTCCATGGCCTGTTAGGAACCAGGCCACGTATCACCACCTGAGCTCTGCCTCTCAGCCCCAGCCCCAGCCACCATCCCAAGGTAAATTGTCTTCCATTAAACTTAGGAACTGGGCACACAGCAAGAGGTGAGCTCCAGGTGAAGAAGCAAGCTTCATCTGTATTTACATCTGCTCCCCATTGCTAGCATCACTGCCTGAGCTCTGCCCCCATCTGGAGAAAAATTATTTTCCATGAAACTGGTCCCTGGTGCCAGAAAGGTTGGGGACTGCTGATCTAGAATAACAATTCACAGTTCAGAAAGGCCCAGGAAAACCTCTATTTTACTTTTGCTTTCCAAAGCCACATAAATATATTAATAAAAATTTGAGATTTATATTAAAATCTTACTACTTTCAAAGAATTTATAGATTATATCCTTTTTCTCTTTTTTAACATATCAGTTTCAATTTGCTTTCAAATATATTGTGATCTAGAACTAAATTATCACAGACTCACTACAGTCACCTCCAACTCAACTTTTCCTGTTTTATAATTGAGGACTAAATTTTATTATATATAAAAAAATTAATGTAAATGAATTTAAATATTAATATTTAAAAATATTTTTGAACTGGCTCTTGTTTGAGATTTATTCCCTATTACAATTGATATAGGAAAAAACACTGCTGAAAAACTACCTTTATATAACTAAAGGTAGTTATATAAACAATTTTTAATGTCAAAATGTCATGTTAACATTCTTTCACTATACCTAAATGTAGACAAGGTGAATACAGAGACAATAGCTTTCAGTGTATAGTAATTTTTAAGTGGATGGGAATATTTAAGATAATTTTTCAGGTGATTTTCTAAGATGAGAATTTATCAATTGTAATAAGAAAAAATATATATGTTATATTAAAAAGACTTCTGACATATAACTAAATCTACATAGTCTATGGAAAAGCTATGAGAATATCATTTTGATTAGTGATGATCTAATTAACTGAAGTCGGTCAGTTTATTACTAAAATTTCTACAACTTTACAGATTAAAATAGTAAAATACATACAATTTATCTAGACCATAAATTATCATTTAAAAATATCTATCTACTTGAATAATTGCTACCAGCTATTAACTCTACCCTATTAGGAATCTTCTTTGATCTCCTTCTACATTTGCATGCACATGTATACATAGGCTAGATGGGAAATGCAAATAGATCAGTAGACATGATAGCTTTCTTAAATTATATTTTGCAACCTATATGGAGACCTCCTCATGTGTATTCTCTTTGCAATTTAAATCACATATAGATAGAAAATATATTTTAATTGAATTTCAAATGTATAATTTAAAGTCTTCAAGGTGTCAGTACTTTAGAAATTAATTTAACACATTTGCTAACGTATGTCAATAAAAACAGTCCAGGACTCTCTCAATCCCTAAAGCAAGAAAATATCCTATTTATTTATATTGATACAGTATTCATTTACTTATTATTTCTTCAAGTAAATAAAACAACTGTAACATACTATTGTCTCAACTGCCATATTTCATCATTTGTAAGCCACGTATTAATAATGGTTTGCTGTTGATTTTTTAAAATATTACTATGAGTCACAAAAGACAGAGTTAACCTTAAGGGACTATGACATATTTTCAGTTTTCACATTTTTCACAACTTGGAAGGGCTACTGCCAAGCTAGCTTTTGGGACTTCATTTTCAGCAATAATTTTCTAGAGTGACCAACACTATGGGGAAATCTGTGCTAACTGTTTAGAAAAAAAAAAAAGAAAAAGCCTACAACTGAGTTATTTGCAGTACTGTCATGCTAACATTCAACTCAATAAGACCCAAGAAATCTCAGGAGAGGACTCTGCTAATAGCTTCTTACTGACCTCCTTGCATCAGGCTCCGCTGCTGACTGGTGGCCCAGTGGTGAATACTGCAAATGAGGTGTGAAAGCACTGATTTTTTTAAAAGGCTATGATTCTGACTCGTCAAAAGGAAAAAAAAAAAAAGCCAATGAGTTATATAATAGATATATATTTTTCTTGAATTCCCCCCTTCAGACCCTCCATCATGGGAACTTAAGCATGACCTGGAATATTAATTATGTCGGGTTGAGCAACGAGCAAATGTACCATTTGTTACCCAGTCACCCTTAGCATTACATTAATATTTTGAACCATTCCATATTTCTAGCAATCTATCAGATGGCTCTTTTCTTCTCGGTTTTTATTCTTATACTTAAGTATTGTATGGAAAAGTGTTGTAAAGGTACAATTGATTTGCAAATGAATGGATATACTTGTTATATTTGGAGTGTCTACTGTTTTATTCCATGAAAAATGTTTTTTACGGCCATTTTCCACTCATACTCTGACCTTTATTTTGTAATTGCCTGGGGGAAGCTATAGGCTAATTTTTTTCTCTTCTCTTTGTTACTGAGGCTTACTTTTAAAACAAGTTTCTGTAAAATAAGAAGAATAAGAAACAGGATTGCATGTACTGATAATTCCAAAATCACAATTACTAATGTTTCAATTCATATTTTACCATATGAGAAATAATAATTTATCATGATTTCAAAGTAACTGCTTATTGCAGGAATAAAGAACAATTAAATATATAGGGTGAGAGATTTCAGGTTTTACTTTTACTAATGATGATTACACAATAAATAAGATTGGCTGATTGCCACAAAAAGGAACAAAATTTAAAACTATTTTCTTGCCTCTTGATTTAAAATTTTTGAATACCATGAGAAATAAACAGTCTTTAAAGGAGACTTGTCTAAAATATGTTTGGGTTCTAAGTTCTAATCAAATATGCTTTTAAAAAACAAGACAGTAGCAAGTAGCCAAAAGTAGTAAAAATCTCTAATAACTAGAAAAGTAAAAGTGGGCCAGAGAACTGTGAATGAAATATTTGCTAGGGTAGGGACTGCTGAATCAACACTGACCAATGCACTTCATCATAATTGTCAGGACATACTACTGCCAGGGGATTTATAAAAATCCCACTCAGCAAATAATTGCCCTGCTGTTAGGAGATAGTTAGTGTTAACACACTGTCACAGTCTAGCGTTTAGTAAGATATTCTACATTCAATTACTCTTGTGAAGAACTAAAAGGAAACATGGTCATTTCTCAGCTACAGCAGTTATGCTTCCACATGCATTTCAGACAACAGTCATGTTAGCCCTCAGATATAGTACCCCAGAAAGAATAAGAATTACATGGCAATATTAGGGATTCACAAAGAATACATCTAGTTAGAACTTATCTATGTAAGCAATTTTTTTTAATTTAAGAATATTATAAGGGTACAAAGGCTTTGGTTACATATACTGCCTTTGCACCATCCAAGTCAGAGCTACAAGCATGCCCATCTCCAGACAGCGCGCACTGCATCCGTTAGGTGTGAATTTGCCCGACACCTGATGAATGTTACTTCCATATGTGCACATAAGTGTTGATCAATTATTATAGTACCAATTTGATGGTGAGTACATGTGGTGCTTGTTTTTCCATTCTTGTGATACTTCACTCAGAAGAATGGGCTCCAGCTCCATCCAGGATAAGACAAGAGATAGTTCACCATTGTTTTTTATGGCTGAGTAGAACTCCATGGTATACATATACCACATTTTACTTACCCACTCACGTATTGATGGGCACTTGGGTTGTTTCCATATCTTTGCAATTGTGAATTGTGCTGCCATAAACATCCAAATACAGATGTATTTTTATAGAATATCTTTAAACTGTTGCTGACTACAAATACTTTTTATCTTCTTTTACTTCAGTTAAGAAATAGCATTTTTAAATGTTTTGAGTCAGATTACGGAGTGGGGCCATGTTAAATGTAGACCCCAGAAAGTTGAAAAACTAACTTGTAGCAGCCATTTGGAGCTTTTCCACGATTTTCAACCCTAAAGAACACCGTCAAGGGGATTGTTTCAGCTAAGCACACCTGGTTGTCTGTATGTTTATTCTAAAGCCACTCTGAATTCCTCAGAAGTACAAAAAAAACCCAGGAGTATTTCAAAAATAATAACTGCATTTAGCTTGAGTTTGTTTGGAAAAGACTTCTAGAACCCGTCAGAGGTATACAATACAATGGGTAAGTAGTTCTACTGGAAAATTCACCTTCAAAAGGTTCTCCTAAGTATTGTGCTATACCTCCTTCATTCTAGAACATACTCATTTGTCCTCATGTATTTCATATACATAAGAAAGACCAAAGATATATTTTGATTTTTTTCTCACATGATAAAAAAGAAATATTTCAAGTGAAATATGACCTTTGATGTAGCTAGGTTTAATAAGTTAACAAAAATGTATAGTTTTAGAAATCATTTTGATATCCTCATCAATATTATCATACATTAAAACATTCTAATGAAATGTTGATTAAAATGAAGAAGTTTAAATAAGATACTTAGAAAGGGCCTACCTTGCTAGATCTAAGGTGGGCATGGAGACGAATGAAAAGTGATCAGTCCCATTAAGTTGTTCTCAGTGGCAGCGGAGGGTGGGATTAGGAGAACAGTCTTGTGACTGACTATAACATAGCCTTCAGTAAGCATCTTCTAATAACAGTTGTAGAAGAGGTATATGTCAGAGGCTGTGGTTAAGGGATATGTCCTTTAGAAAGTTCTGTGAGAAAAATATCTGAATTTGTTCTAAAGATGGGAAGAACTTCGCAATAAATAACTAAGAAAGGTATCCCAGGCCACCGGAATGATAAAAATAAAGACACAGTCGTGGGAAAACATAGGGCCTCTATTCAGGGAACAACAAGTAGGCCAGTTTAAGCATGAGACTATTGTCACAGATAAGATTGGAAAGATTGAGGTCAATCCTAGGAGGTTAAAAGTATGCACTTAATTCTGCATAAAATGAGAATCTTTTGATTTTCTCATCTCCTTTAAAAGATAAACTCAGGAGAAAGTCTGAAGCAGGTAATACTAGTACATGAAACTTGCAGTTTAGGCTAAGACAAAAACAGAGACAACACAAATTACTAATATCAGAAATGAAAGAAAGGACATCACTACTGATCCCATGGATATTAAAAGGATAATAAAGGAAGATTATAAACAACTCTATGCCCACAAATTTAATAGCCTAGATGAGATGGACCAATTTCTTAAAAGACACAATCTGCCAAAATTCACACAAAAAGAAATAGAAAATTTGAATAGGCCTATATTTACAAAAGAACTCGAATCAATAATTAGTAACTGTCCAAAACAGAGAGCACCAAACCAAGGTGGATTCAGTGATGAATTCTACCAAATATTTAAGGAAGAAATTACGCCAATTCTCTACAATTTCTTCTAGGAGACAGAAGCAGTGGGAATACTTCCTCATTTCTATAAAACCAGCACTATCCTAGTTGTAAAATCAGTCAAAGACATTATGAGAAAAGAAAACTGCAGACCGGTATCTCTCATAAACATAGATACAAAATTCCTCAAAAATATTAGCAAATGAAATCCAACAATGTATAAAAAGAATTATACATCACAACCAAGGAGGATTTACCCCACATATGCGAGCCTGGTTCAACATTCAAAAATTAATTAATGTAATCCATCACATTAATAGGTTAAGAAAAATCACATGATCATATCAATAGATGCAGAAAAAACATTTGACAGTCTCCAACACAAATTCATGATAAAAAATCTCAGCAATCAGGGATAGATTGGAATTTCCTCAACTCAGTGAAGAACAGCTACCAAAAAACCTACAGCTAATATCATACTTAACACTGAGAATTCTTATGTCACTAAGATCAAGGACAAGGCAAGGATGTCCCCTCTTACCACTTCTTTTCAACATCATATTGGAAGTTTAATTAAATTACTAGGATTTAAATAAATTATAAAATTGGTAAAAGACCTGAACAGACACCTCCCTATAGAATATATACAAATGGTAAATAAGTATATGAAAAAGTGGTCATTATCATATCTTATTAAGATAATGTCATTAAGATATCATTATATACCAATTTAAATGGCCAAAATCCAAAACACTGACACAACCAAATGCTAGCAATTGAAGTGGAGCAACAGGAACTCTCATTCATTGCTGATGGGAGTGTAAAATGGTACCACCACTTTGGAACACAGTTTGGCAGTTTCCTACAAACTAAACATATTCTTACAATGCAATCCAACAATTTGTTCTTTGAATTGAAAACTCATGTCTGCAAAAAAAAAAAAAAAAAAAAAAAACAAAAAACCTGCATACAAATGTTTATGGCAGCTGTTTTCATAATTGTCAAAACTTGGTAGCACCCAAGACGTTCTTTGATCAGTAAACAGATACATAAACTGTGGTATTTCCAACAATGGAGTATTATTTAGCACTACTAAGAAATGACCTATCACACCATGAAAAGACACAGAGAACTCTTAAATACATATTAATAGGGGAAAGAAGCCAATCTAAAAAGGTTGTGTGACTCCAGCGATATGACATTCTGGAAAAGACAAAACTTTGGAGACAGCAGAAGGATCATGGTTTCCAGGGCTTATGGGTAAGGGAAGGATGAATAGGCAGAACACAGACAATTTTGAGGGCAGTGAGACAACTCTGTGTGATACTATACTGATGGATACATGCCATTATACATTTGTCAAAACCCATAGAATGTACGGACACCATGAGTGAACCCTGACATAAACTATGGCCTTTGGGTGCTAATGGTGTGTCAGTGTGGATTCACTGATGGCAACAAATTGTACCACTGTGGCACAGGATGTTGATAGTGAGGGAGGCTATGCATGTGTAGGGACAGGCAATATACAGGAAATCTCTGTACCTTCCTGTGAATTTTCCTATAGACCTAAAACTGCTCTAAAATATAAAGCCCATTTTTAAAAAAGTAAATGGCACCACAAGCTCCTCAGACTCCTAAGCCAAAAACCTGAGACTCATCTTTGATGTTGACTGATCTTCCCCCAACCCTTATTATCTAGCCCACCAACTAATTCTACCTCCAAAATACATCCCAAATATATCCGTGGGCACCATCCTTGCCCAAAAAACCACAATATCTTTACCAAAGTGCTTTGCACTTACAGCCTCTCTCCATCTGCTCTGCTTTGGACTCCTCTTACTCCCCATCTACAGAGAATTCAGAGTAATAATGAAGAGTAAAACAATTGTTTAGTCCTTACTAAAAACCTGTTATTGGCTTTTCAATGCACCTAAGAAAACCTAACAAATTCTTAAGAAGGTCCATTTTTTTTTCCTTTCCAGCCTCACTTTAGCCACTCTTTCCATCCCTCCCTACACAGGGGTCATGTTGTCTTTTTCTTTTTTTTCATTTCCTCAATACTTGCCAGTCATATCTATGACTCAAACTCACCAAAAAAATTTTTTCCCATATGCTTATTTGCCTGTCCAAATCATACTCATCCCTTAAGAATCCACATTAAATATCACTTCTTTAAAAAGACTTTTCATGACCCACACATATCCTAAATTAGACTGTGCTATTATATTCTTTCTTTGATGGTACTCTTTTTATTTTCTTCCTGGCACTCACAATTTTTAATTACAGACGTATATGAGTAATTGTTTTTTAATGTCTATCTCCTCAAGATGGATGGGGAACATTCTGTAAAACAGAATCAAAAGGTATTGACATTGGATTAATTAAGAGGAATATAAAAGAATGTGGAGTCATGGAAAAGCTTGGATTTAAAACTGAGGCAGAAAAAAATAGAAAGAGGAGTAGTTATGTAGGACTATTGGTATTTGTTTTGGAGTTATCAGGATTGAGCTTCCCACAGAACATTTAGATCAAGAGCTTCAGTGTAAGAGTAGGTCTGGAACTTAGGAAAGAGGTCACGGCTAGCCACTGGAATGTTTTCTGAATAAGAATAGCTGAAGATATGAAAATGGATGGAGTTAGTAAGTGAAAGAGTATACAATCCTGCCAGAAGGGCCAGGGGAAAAGTCTTTGGAGCATGTACATTTAAGGAGTAAGTGGGACAAGAGAAGCCCATGAAGGACACTCAAAAGAGCAAACAGTGAGAGAAGAGAAGCAGGACACGAGGGAGGAGGCAGTTTCATGAAGGAGGTCAGTGGTGTCAGAAGCTATGGAGAGGTGGAACAGCATGAGGACGGAGAATGCACACCTGGAATGGTAATTAGAAGGTGACAGGTGACCTCTGCAAAAGCAGACTCTGTTCTTGTGGCAGAAGTCATACTGTAATTCATTGAATGCGAGACAGTCAATGAAAAAAGAAGTGGAGAGTGGATTTCTCTTTAGTCACAGTGGATTTAAAAGACTTTGTGAGAAAGATTCCATATAAAGGACTTTCTGGGAAATCTTCCTCACTATACAATCCTTTCCATACCTGTACATGTCAGCTCGCTATTTTACTGATCGCTGTAAGAATTGGACTGAAGTTGCTTGTTTCCTTGCTTGGGCAATTTCCCTAGGACCTCTCCTTTCCCTAAACCCCAGCAATACCCCACTCCTGCCCTACCCCATCCCCCACTACCAATATGACTTCATGCCTCTTCTATCTATCTGCAGCTTCTCAAGATTTGGCTTTGATCTCTGCTTTTCCATTTGACTCATAACCTTGATAACTTTATAAACAATTAGAAAATACTGGTAAGTTTGATGTGGGTATAGACGTATACTGAGAATAAACTATTTTGTGGAATTAGCATGTCTGGATTGTTTGAGATCAGGAGTTTGAGACCAGCCTGAGCAAGGGTGAGACCCTATCTCTACTAAAAATAGAAAGAAATTATATGGACAGCTAAAAATATATAGAAAAATTAGCTGAGCATGGTGGCACATGCCTGTAGTCCCAGATACTCAGGAGGCTGAGGCAGGAGGCTTTCTTGAGCCCAGGAGTTTGAGGTTGCTGTGAGCTAGGCTGACACCACGGCACTCTAGCCCGGGTAACAGAGTGAGACTCTGTCTCAAAAAAAAAAAAAAAAAAAAAAAAAAAAAAAGATGGCTAGGGGAGAAGAGGAGAAAAGGGACTGATTTAGGAACACAACAAGATTCTTTTTTAACCACTTCACTTTGTCTTCTCAAAGAGAACTGACAATGGATAATAATTTCATCCTTTCATATATTACAGGATAATAAAAATGATAATGTTAAAGAGGGAGGGAATAAAATGTAAAAGTTAATAGCTAATTCATTCTCCATGCTAGTTCAGTCCTTGGCCTTTCTGAACAGAGACTGCCAATAGCAACAAATTATCTGATGATTTTGTGATGTGTGCTGTTCTCTTGGGACTAAGAGCAAATGACCAAACTTGAAGACCTGCATCTTAAACTATGGATCCAAAGATCATAGGTCAGACCTTTATTCACTACATAATTTTCTTGAAAGAATAAATGTACCAAGTGTCCAGAGGAAAAAAAGAGTACCAAACAACATTTTTGTCCCTAAAAAGATAATTTCTGCTTTACGGATTATTTGGAGATAGAGATAATAAATTACTTTGAACTATTCACAGGAAGGCACTATAGATACCTAAATTACGTTCTGGCTTTCTTCACCCTTATATATATCAGCCCTAGTTATCACTATTTTTGTACATGAACTCATTCAGAATTAATGTTTTTATAAGCATTGACCCATTTCAGAGAAAGGAAAATAAGGGAGTTCAATGAATTGAGGAATCTCAAGAATCAGTACATATCCTTTCAAGGACAACTGGATAGTCATAACCTAGGATGAAGTTCCTCCCAAGTAGGGTTTATTTAGGTGAATCAGATGTAGACCTCTAACTCAGATTTTCATGGAGACTGAGTTGCATGAGGATGCCCCAACATCACAGAGTGTATTTATACCAGTTGTATAACCCTGAGCAAGTTGCTTTATCCTCCAGATCTGGTTTCTTCAATTGTTAAAAGAGAAAGCAGAGAAGATCACCCTAAAGATCCCATGCTGCTCTAGCACATTCCAATGAGAGGTCCTCTGTCAGTGTGAATTCCTATTGTTAAATTTCATACAAACTATTGAGAAGTTAAGAAAAGCAATATAAGATCCTTCATGTAAAACTTATGAATTTATTTCCCCAAACCCTATATCCATAATTCTATCTTACTGCCAGACCTTTTCAACTCCTAAAGAAGTTTGCCATACCTAAGTGGCAGGTAACATAAGAATTAAGAATTGGTTTTTAAGAGGCTGTGTGATGTAGGAAAGAAATAATATATCTATCATATCACGTATCTAGAGTGATATAGTCAATATTGATATTAAATATTAATGGTAATGACCCTAAGCAAAATGACAAAATTGATAAGTTTCTCCTGCACGTCCTCCTAATTTTCTTTTTAGTGTCAAAAATACTACTTTCCTCCCCAGATATCCCATGGATTCATTATGCCCTTTAGCGTCTCTGTTCCTTCCTTACTAACCTTAGGTTCATTTGGGTCTTCATACTCTAGGTATTGAATGTACTACTGAGGTCTCTGGATGTACTTCTCTCCCCTCCTTTTATTATAACATGTCCACATTCTATCAATTTTCATGACCAGGCATGGTGACTCACACCTGTAATCCAGCACTTTGGGAGACAGAGATGGGAGGATCACTTGAGACCAGAAGTTCGAGACCAGCCTGGGCAACATAGCAAGACTCTGTCTCTATGGAAAAAAAAAAAAAAAAAAATTAGCTGGGCCTAGTGGCAAGCACCTGTAGTCCCAGCTACTCAGGAGGCTGAAGTGGGAGGATTGCTTGAGTCCAGGAGTTGGAGGCTGCAGTGAGCTATGACGGTGCCACTGCACTCCAGCTTGGGTAACAAAGTGAATCTCTCTCTCTCTCTCCATATATAAAAATACATAAATAAATTTTCACCAAGCTATACTAATAAGGATGCTTAACAGCTAATACACCTTCTTTTTAAAGTATTTTAATTTAATAGGAGAAAGGAATGCTTCTTTAATGGTAAAGTAATGGTAAAATTCAAAGTACTAGTGGAAAGTATGTGAGATGTTGCTCCTTTTTAGTGAGGAGTAGAGGAGAGGCTTCTGAATTTCCAGAATACGAAAAGCTAACTCACACATATAAGAAGAGAACCTTATGATAAATTTTTCTAGGATATAAAGTCAGACTGTATCAAGATGTTCATATTGAGGACCACAGGAAGATAAGACCGCATAGGCAGAGGAGAGTCAGATTACGGAGAGTTTTGAATGCTCATGCTGAAAAGTATGGATCATATTATATGGATGAAAAGGAATCTTATAAACTATAAAGATAAATGAAATAAAAAATGCTATTTTAGAAAGCTTTATCTGATGGTGGCAAATGTACTGGGTTAAAGGGCAAAAGACTTAACAAAAACATCATTTTAGAGACAGGGTTCAGGGAATAAATATGAAGGGAATGATTTGAAAGACACTTGAAATTATGAATTAGAAGATGTTAGTGACACATGAAGAAGAGTCAACTATTTCAAAAACTTAGATAACTGGGAATAGTTTAGAAACATTGATCTTTTAAAATAAAGACTGGTTTGGAAATTAGAGAAAAAAAGAACACAAAGATAAAAAATCCTGAAAACTGAAGCAAGGAACCATGTGAATGCTCCAAATCAGGTTACATCAAACCAAGATTATAAATGTTATAATCAGTACAGTGGAGATAAAGGCACTATCAACAGCCATAAGGAGCAAGGCATATATCCTTTTGTGTATATATCATGGGAATACAAAAGATAAAAAGTCGAAACAAGAAACTAGGAAAGAAAAAAATTAATGTTTTTGAAATCAAAGAATTAGTTTTGACATAAGGGTCAAGATGTCTAAAAATGTGCTCCTGGAGGTCATTACTGGTACATTTCAACATTGCTGTTGAACTTCCCTACCAATGCTGGGGTATACCACTGCCTAAGGAAAATGCTTGATGAGAAGCCTCACCAAAGATACTTTCCAAATACACCACATATACAAGGACACATAACACATAGATACACACACACACACACACACACACTGGTAGGTCCACATCAAAAAGCTGCCATTCTTCCAGGGCTTCATCATCTCAAAATAAGTAAATAATCACATACTGAGTATTTAATATACATAAGCACAAAATCCCTCCACTTAGGATACGGGGAAGATAGCATTGAAAGCAATAAATGATTTGGAAGAATTAAAAATTTCTTAATTTAAATATTTTTTACCTTGTAAGATTTGTCTTATAAACATGTTTTCCATATCAACAGATTGTCAACTAATTAAGGGTATATCAAGTTTAAGTTTTAAAAATAAGGTATATTCCTTCTTCAAACAAATATGATTTGATGTAATTTTGAAAAAAAGTAGCTGACACCATTTTGTTTCTCTCAAAAAGTAAAGTAATTCAAAATAAAGTTTTATCAATATTAATTATAGTATAAGGTCTTTTTAAAAAATCATAAATAACTAAAAATAGTTATTTCGAAGTTCATATGAAAATAATCATTACCCACTAAAGGAAAAACATCAAAACTTATTATATAAATGATGACATGAAAATTATTTCCATTATATATGTGTAACAATTTTAACTAAATTAAAGTTTTTCTATTTTGGTTTTAATTTTAATATATACAAACTATCAAGTGCCATAATCAAAGTAAAATATACATAATTATACTGAGTTACATGTATATTTTGTATTTATTTATTCTTATTATCAGATTAAAATGAAAAATGGTAACATTTTCACTAACAAGGTAACCATTACTGTGTATAATTCTATGTAATAACCAATATTTCCAAACATTAGTTTTTTATAATTCAGATCTTGAATTTTACATTTGTATCTGTAACTTATCTGATCTCCAGGAAGACCCTTAAAAATTCTGGCAACATTTTAGAGGCAGTATTTTTTAAAAAATCCAACAATAGGCCTTTGCATACATCTACCAGTAGGTGGAGCAGAGAACATAATTTATTACCCAAGAAGAACAAGGGCAAGGGAATGAAAATCAGTTTATCGGGAATAAAACAAATCTGCAAATGAGATTTTCTTCAAAGGAAATATATCCTATCTGTGTTAGATTTAGTCTGACTGGTTACTGAATCAAAATAAATAACTTTATTAAATAATCTTTTCAGAAAGATAAATTTACAAATGGAAGCAATGTTTGCATTTTACTTTACTCTAATCAAGCAGAATTAGCTTTCCTTTCATAAAACTTTTACAGGGACAAAGATTTTTTGATGTGTTCATTTAATAAGGGTGCTAAACCCAATCCTGTTTTACAGGTGATGGGGTGCATACCAAATAGAATATTCTGGGAAATATAATTGACTAATCCTATTATATCTGTAGCAACAAATTAACCTTATTACTACTAGTAAATGGTGATTGATTATTTATGCAAATAAGTTACCATGTTCAGCTTTCTGATTGAAATAAACATATACAAAAGGTGCTTTAATATGACTTGAACTTTTTAATTAATAAAACCCTGAGGGGTCTATTAATTCACTCATTGCAATATTAGTTATTTACTTGTGTAATTCCTATTAGCACTTACATATTTGCTTGAATAAAGATGAGATAATTAATACATTAAAAATTAGTAATTGCTTTTGGAACTATTTTAAGATATATATTGGATTTATACAAAAAATAGGCTTAAAACTGACTTTAAAACTTTGCTATCAATATATGAATAAATCAGTATATCAGCATAATCATCCTCAAATTGTTAATCCATCAAAAAACACATTTAATTTATTATATATATGAATTCACAAACACAATTTTGGCTTATAAAATTCTTCACCCTTTTGAAGTATTATCTGAATTAATGTTTTATTTCTACTCATCTAAGTTAAATGATTAGAACTGTGAAAATTTAATGTCAAAATTACTATTCTATAAACTATATTAATAATATCATTCCTAAAGTACTAAAATTTCCAATAAAATGGTGTTTATCTCTTTGGGAAAACTGCTATTAGATTTATTCCTTTTAAGCAGGTCAATAAAACTTTTCCTATCCTAATATACTTCTTATAAAAATCACTTACAATTGAATATTTATTTGGTAAATTTTCAAACATCTGCAAAAATTGAAAGTTAAAACTGATACAAATCTTTTAAAATAAATACTCCATTCCTATTTGTCTTTTATTTTGTAATTAAATGTCTTTAATAAAATTTGAAATCAAAACTCTAAAAATAAGCAATGAAATTAATATCCAAACAACTAAGGAATATTTTAAAATCTGCAGCTTAATTTCTCCCCAACAGCCAAGTCATGCTGAGAAAATCACTGCTAATAAACAGACGGAAGTGTCTTTCAGTATTCGTGTCTTCCTTAGGTTAGGGAAAGTATTTAAAGTTTTTGATTAAAATAAAATAAAATAAAATAGCAAATTATATCAATAAAATCATAAGTATAAATAGTTGTCAATTTCAGTCAGCCCACCTATATAAAAGCCGTAATGAAAAGTAGGCAATTTCCTTGTATTAAAATGAACAGTTTGACATTAGACTGAAATTAGGTAGTGCTCTCCTTGTAGTTAAGGATCATATTGTATATATTTATTTTACTGAAGTACTAGCATAGTACCAATAGATGGTAGGTGCTCAAAAATATTGCTAGGAGTAATTTAACTTCCAATAAATTCATCCCAAATAAAATAAATATTAAGTGAATATTTATATTCACTCTACTAATAAAACCTTAGTGTTGCATGCATCTTTTTTTGATACAGATAGTTTACAATTGTGACTTATAATATCAGTTTTAAAATTCAACCCTTTTATGCCATGATGCAAGATACTGATTTAAAGCTAAGTAAAGCAAATCTAGTGGGATATAAGAAATAAAACAGAAGAACTTTCCAGTACCATCCTGTCAGTATAACTAATCCCTTGAACAAAATGAATAGGTAAGACCAAGATAATGACACTATTCTATTTTATCACCAAAAAAAGAGTTTGCCTTGGGAATAAAGGTGTCTCCATAGGTTCAAAGGGTTGTCTTTTCATCTCTAGTTACCTGTGATCAAATATTAAGATCTCTGTGACAAAGTATACCAACTTGCCAGATCCAAATTAAAATCCCTGATATTTTCATAATATTTCTATCCCAAGGAGGTGATTTGAGAACATAATTTCACCTTTAATGTCCTCAGGTCTGTGAAGCCAGGTGTAAAATGGGGGCGGAGCACAAGCATAAAGATCTCTAACTAATTTTCATTAATAACTAAAGGAAAGCAAAGAAGGGCAAGGAGAAAAATGAATGCTTCCAATTGGTAAGACAAAAAGAAGTAAAGGAAAGTATAAAACCTTATTTATCCTTAACAGGTTAAATCTTAATGATTGTTGTCATTTCCTGTATGCCCTCTAAGGGCCTGGCATTATTTTACATATATTACATTTAACACTGATAACATTCTTTCAAGGTGGGCTTCATTTATCCCACACGTGCAGAGTGAAACAAAGGGTCAGAAAGCTCCAGTTCATCTCCTAATATCTTACTCTAAGTGGGAGAGCTGGGATGCCAACTCAGCTCTGTCTGATGACAATGCCCAGGCTCTTCCAACTGTACCATAGTGCCTCAAACATAATCATTTTATCGGATGCCAGGGAGTTTTGGAGACTGGGGACCACTAAAGTAAAGTTTACATACATTGATATTATTGGCAGCCTGCATAGTATGAAAGGAGGAGAAAAATGGAATAGAGTATTGACAGCCCATGTTTGTTAACACAATGGTAATATTTGAAAATCCAGCAAGGTCCAAGAGTCAAGTCTCCTGGGCAGGTTTGTGACATTATTTTTCAAACCAGGTGATTAATTTTAAAATTGAAATGAAATCAAAATAATTAAAGAAATAATGCATGTAAAGTCTCTATCATATTGTCTGACACATGGTAAGCACTCCATGGATATTTTTTATTACATTATTGTTATTAGTAAAACAACTAAGTCTTTATGGACTTTCTAACCAACTCTACTACATATGCAACACCTAAATAACCTTGGATAAAACATAATTAATAAATGTTTCAGTTAAATCTAATTTCACCATTTTTAAAATTGCTTTCCCTATTACACTACCCATCATAAGTATAAACAGCACAATTAGAACTCAAATTAAGAAAGATTTAAAACATAAAGAGGTTTCAGAGTTTCCAGAATTAATAATCATATCCTAAGAAATTCAATATTATCAGATTTAAATCATTAAGAGTATTAACACCTTTAGTTCAATCAAAATTAAAATTACTAATAACTAAAGTTGAAAAAAACATTCCACTAAAAGAAATTCTCGATTTGGAATTCTATACAGAAAAATGTAGCACATACATCATACTACCAAAATTTTCACAGTTACGGATTTTATAATAAAATGCTAACATATTTTGACTTTTTATTTTTAAAATTATCTTTAAATTATTGCCTAAGTATTTAGAGTCTAAAGACTTTGGTTTGAGTATCGAGATCCATTGCTACTAGCTTTGTGTCTGTAGATCAGTATATAATAGCTCTGAATTTGTTTCCTTACCTGTTAAATAAAGATAACCCAGTTATACAAATCCAAGTAAATATAAAGATAGCTATCATTATCAAAAAGTATTGGTATTTCCACTACCAAATAGAGGCTAGAGGTGCAGGAGGATCTGTGTTCCAAATGGACAATGGACATGGCCAGCCCAGGACTTAAAGTGATTTTGAATTTGGACGTCTCTAAGGATGACATTCAATCTTGGGCCTCACTGGCCACCTCTGGGGCTTGACTTGCCCATGCCTGGAGGCATTTGAATATGTCATTTTGACCAGAACTTTGACAATAGACTCGAAGGTCTTTGAGAAAAAATAAAAATCCAGAAACTGCTAGTTTCTTGAGTAGAGCTCAAGTAACAAAATACAGCTCAACCCCCAAATTTGTGATTTTTTAAACCACACTTCTTTTTGAGCTGCGTACTCTACATGCAATGTATTCTTAGTAACCATGCCAAAATCTGAGGTCTTTTAGCAAGTATAAGAAAATAATTTTTACGTATTCCAAATTCCACATTTATATTTCTATAGGAAGATGTAATTGCTGAAGCAATTTTGTTAAAAGCTTTACCCGAAAACTTCCATCAAAATGCAGAAAGGGTGAAAGAATGGTTTTCATCTCCACATTAGCTCAATTAAAAGAGAAAACACGAAAGCCGCCTCAGCACAATAACTTGCGCGTTCTTGATCAATTCACAACACAACAATAAACCACACAGAATGAGTTCTGAGAGTGAGGTTATGCCCTTCGTGTTGTGTTATCACTGGGACAGATCACACTGCTGACTTGGACCTTTCTGCCAGCGTCAGAGCGGCTGCCTCTATGAAGCTGCTGTCACCGGCGAGTCACGGTGCCTGCGTGCACCTACACGGATGCACGAAATTGAACTCGAAGTAGTGTCTTTGTGATATCTTTTCAACAAGTCATGTCCCATTCAGCCTGCTAGTTTATCTCTGTCAGGCTAGAGGCCCAAGTGGCGTACAGGAGCTGTCAGGGACAGGTAGACCAACCTGCTTTGTGCTGAGGAGGTAATGCATCTTTCGTGCTTGGTAATCTTTTTTCTTCTCTTCCCTTTCGAGGTTAGCCTTCTTCTCTTCTCTTTCTTTCATTTCTGCAAACTCCTCCAGCGCCTCCCTGCATCAAAACCGTCTAGGGTTATTTGTGATACTATTTGCCAACATTTTAATTCATTCACTGATGATAATCAAGTAAGTTTTTTGAGGGGCAGCCATCCTCCACATCCATCAAAATCAGTGGTGTAATCTATCTTACCTGCATTTTCTACGTGAATCTTAGCAATCTTTAAGAAAGCATTTAAGTGATGTTTCAGTGATTAAGTTTTTAAACTCAAATGCCTATATGTTAGAATTACTTCAAAGCTAAGGAAATACTCATATAAAACACGAAGTAACTTACTACATTACCAGTTTCTTTGTTTGAAAGAAAATTAGCTATTTTGGACATGCTTTCATAGCAGGAAAGCATCCAAGCTACTGATTTCCTTTAATTTTGGTTTTGTATTTATAAATCTCTAATCATTTATTTTGTATAATAACTAATGGGCTAATTTTAAAAGTGTGACAGGTTTATGCATATGCTTAATTTATTTTAGGTTTACTTCAGTTAATAGTTCAAATAATATCAACAAGATTACATATATTATCCTGCACTGGAAAGGTTGACATTTTGTGCAATTATATAGACAATGAGAATAAAAGTTAAATTAGGTGAATAAGTTCAAGTATTAATATTTTCTAAATATAATAAATTCCATTAAAATAATGAAACTTTTCACCATTTATGTGTCTATATCTAAGAAATTTAAACAAAAATAAGCTTTTAAATATCCTACGTGAAAACACCTGCTGAACAGAATAAGATGTTATCAAATATGGAAAAATAACTAAATCGTTTATTTTCTTAGAGAAAAGTTAACTATTCACGTTAACAATGTTTTGAAATTGTACCATAATTTTCTTTTAAAAGTATATATGCAACTAACAGCTAGTTCTATAAGTAAAATTTTAAGTAAATCATCTGAGCATTTTCCTCAAAGATATCAGAGAAAAATAGAGGCAAACATTCCAAAAATAAAAAATATTTTCCTTTCTACTTCAATGTCTAGAAATATTTTTGTTGCAATTTTCTGTTAAAGGGTACTAATACAATACTTCATACAAGGTTACTTATGAAACACACTGACGTTTAAAAATCACCAAGCAATGCTATTGCAGCAGAGCAATTTTTTTCAACATAAGATTAAATTGCAAAATAAATGAATTACTTGGAGTGGCATGGCCCCCATTTTGCCACCCTTCTCTTCAAAATTGCTTATTAATATGAAAAAAGGAGTCAGAAAATAGCCTGTTTTACTTTATGCATAGTATTTTGGGGGCTTCTGCGCCCACAGAGCTGGGCTAGCTGCACATTTAGATTGTGTTGGCAAGCTGGTACAACGACCTTTCTGACCTGCATCTCAAGGCTATTATTAATCGCTAAGTAACCTGGTAAAGCCAAACAAATTTGTTTCCATTGAAAGGATCTCTATCTGTGTCTGAGAATTTGTTCTGTACCAAACAAACCTCATTAACTGTGTCCATTTTTGACAAAGAACCAGGAGTTAGAGGGATTGGTGACCTTTCTTTGTCCTTAAGGTACAAATTTCAAGGCAGTTACATATGAATAAATGAGAATTTTTACCAGAAAAAATAACAATCACGTGTGACATAAAACAGGGAATACATTATTAATTTTAATCTTTACTTTTGATAATAGGGAAAAAATAAATATTTCTTCTATAATTCTTCTTATAAACCTCTAAGATAATTTAAAATAACCAGAGAACTGCTACAATAATTACTGAAAAATGCATGTATCTAATTTTATATTACTATAAAGATAAGTACAGTAATTTTCTAAGCAATCATAAAAATAAAAAATATATCTGTAAAGAAGTTTGTGCTTTATAAATGATTTAATGTATATGAAGAGCTCTTACATGAGAAGAAAGGCCTAATATAATTGAAAATATATATGAATGGGAAAAGTACAAAGAAGTACATAGAACTTGAATACAAAAGAAAAAGTGTAAGTTATATGAAGTACTACTTCAAAAACAGTTCATGTTCAGTATATGGAAATGTAAAATAAAAACTGTGTGTATTTAAGGGGCAGGGCAAGGATAGCTAAAGCTGGGAGATATGGAAAGGAATGTTAGTTTCCAATATATAAAGAAAACACACAGGAAACACTAGGAAAACTGTCTGGAAAACACTAGAAACACTAGAAAAATTTCAAAACACAAAAGTAGTTAATTTAATAAGTTCACATAATTATTGAAAAAAATCAAGTCTTAGGTCCCTAATTGATTTATTATAATACTTGAGAGTATGTGGATATATTGAACACCACAGTTATATTTATGTCAAATATTCCTTGTTAAATGATGAAGTAGGAAGAGCTGAATAAATTATTTACCCTTGATATACAAGATTTTATTACATCAATAGGGATGATATTGCTCCGTATGAAGGATGTGATAAAAATTATGATTCTACTAAAAATAAAAGTATGGAAACCATTCTAACTAGGATTCCCTACAAAATTATAAAAAGTATCTATTTTTTATGCCGTGTTTTTAAAACACTTAAATAGGTTGTTTTTAATATGTTTGTTTTTTCATTTCAAATGCATTTTCTCATTTCTATCCTCAAAAAAAAAAAAAAAGAATCCTGTGGTATATATGGTATAGCTCTTCGTAATTACTCTATTTTACAAATATGGAAACACATAAAGAGAATAAATGGCCTATTCTGAAAAAACAAAGAAGTTAATGGCAGAAATGAAATCAGAATCCCTAGATCTGCAGATTGTCTAACTTCAGACCAGGAGGCAGCAGTCATCCTAACACAAGAAATAATATGCAGAAGATATTTTTTATTGAGTTAGCCATGAATATTTTATTCTATCTTATGATCCAGTTCTCTACCATAACAATAAACTTGGATAAGTCTTAAGACTTTCTGTATCATTTTCGTATCTATAAAACATTTGGTCATATTGGTTTTAAAATAAGGATAAAAATTACTGAAATTTTTGCAAAGCTTTACATATTTGAATATATTTTGCTAAAGATATTTATGATATCTTTAGCAAATGTGATAAAATATTTACATATTCTAGGTTAACACTGATAGTAATAATAACAATAATAATAGCCACTGCGAGGCAATATAGTAGAGCGGTTAACAGCACAGACTGAAATGACACCTGGTTATAAAAGCTCTGCTGCGATCCTTACTAGCAGCGTAAACTTTGAGCTTCCATACCTCATCTGTAAGATGTACATATGTTAGTATCAGTATCTTCCTCATCGAGCTATTGTGAGGATCAAATAATTTGTTTGATGTAAAGTATGCAGAGTAGTGGCTGGAACATAGCAAGGTGCTACACAAGTGTTAGCTATGTAGTGAACATTTACTGTGAGCCAGGTACTAGGCTACTTGCTTTAGCTACTCAACTGGATACAAATCTTTTATGCTGTCTCTAATTCTCTTGACGGTCTCCACCTTCTCTCTCCTGGTAGGTGCATGTGTGGATAAAATTCCACAACATAGAGCATGGAATCTGGCTTTCTATGAGGTATGGGGCATGGGGTAAACCTTGACCAGTGGGAAATGAGAGACAAGAGAACCATGCAAATAAATTTCTCCTTTTCTCTGTCATCCAGACACTGCTCTGAGGAGTAGTTTCTCCTTGCAAACCTGGAGCAAACCTGTGTGACTAAAGACAACAAGCATGTCTGCTGCACTATGTTGCATCATATGGGACTCTCCGTGAAGCCGTGGCCAGGGCTGCAGGAGCTGGTCCTATCTCATCCCTCCCTACAGGCCCCCAGCACCCAATGCTCCAGCTGCTAGGAGTGTGGGCTGCTGACTGCGCACAACTACATTTCATTGGAGAAAATCAGTTGTTCCGCAGCAGGTTTTGTCACCTTCCCCCTGAGCCTGCATCCAAGGACTGGGGACTGAGGGAGTACATAGGCCCAGGGGCTTGGTCTCAGTTTGGGATCAATAGAAAGGCCATCCAAATCCCAGAGCTTCCTAAAATTGGCTGAGACCTCTGATGAAGTTCAACTTCTCCCTTACCCTCCTTCTCCCTTTGCTCAGAGATGCTATCCCCAAAAGTGCTCCCCAGTAAGCGCCATGCACCAAATCATTGTCTCACAGCTCTGTTTCCATCTATGACACTTCACACCCCCTTTTTCTCATTCTCATTGAGTGGGTCTTGAATCACCTAAATAAAGTATCAGCATTTTGATCCTTAATGCATGCTCTGCTTTCAAGAGGTTCCTGACTAAGACACATATATCGCCTTGTTTAATACTTTCATAGTCCCGTGGGGCAGATAATATCACCCTCATTTTATAGGGAATGAGATTCACAGAGATTAAATCTCTGCCCAAATGCCCACAACCAGAAACTAGCAGAGTTAGAATTTGAACCCAGGTTTGACTCCAAAATCCACGCCTTTAAGCACAATACTATACTCTCATATCATACGTTTTGCCCAAATCCAGTCTTTTATTTAGATATCAACAGGACGTTTTTTCTGAGAAAATTTTGAATATTGTGTTATCTATATTATTTTTCCAAAGCACAAAGAAGGAGAAAACTGCCCTGTTTTGTAGCAACTTAAATAAGCTGTCACTATTCTTTCATCATCAAATCATAAGATTATAACTAGGTGGAATATAGAAACTTCTGCATTTGTAGGCATAAATCTCCTCTCTTCCTTAAAATATGCTTTCCATTTGCTCCTTTTTGATTAAGTAAAGAATGCTAATGTACATGATACTAATGTATAAAAAGAGACTGAAACAGAAAAGATGCTTAAAAGCTATTTGGCACAATACAACTAACTATGAAAACACACAAAGACTTTCAGGATCAGCCCCTGATTCTCTCTCCTTCTCACTTCATAACACTCTTCTGGGATCACCACACTTCAGTCACAATGGCTGTATTTCCTTTCCCAGCAAATCATTTATTTCTACCTCAAGGCCTTCATTTATAGTATATTTTCTGCCTTGAATTTCCTTAACAGCAATTTAAATTCTCCTCCCATTCTTCTTTTCACTCGTAACACCATAATTTGTTTTTTTCTCCATATAACTTAAAATTTATAATCATACATTTGTGATATATTTGTTTATTTAATATATATCTCCCCCTGTAGATTGCAAAGTGTATGTGTATGCTGTTCATGTCTATTTGAAACATAAACGGATTTTTAAAAAGGTTATTGTCTCCATGTAAGCATTTAGGTTTATGTATATGATGACGACAGGAACTAGAAAGATGTGGCTGCAAAACCAAGTACCTAATTCTTCTCCATCCCGAGCCCGAATGAAAGGTAACGATTACTTCCTATCATGCAATAATTCATGTTTTCTTGCATTGCCCATTTTTTCCTCTTGTCACAATAACTTTTCTTTTTAAATTGTTTCTTGATTTTGTCTAATGTCTGGGCCAAAGGAGAAAAATAATACATTTCCATAAAATTTTTTTTTTTGAGAAAAAAGAGCACTCTGCTCAAAATTATTTCTATACAGCGATCATATTTATAAGATAAAAAATACCCACACTCATAATTATAATATGTAATAGTCATATATACTATTTATAATATGCAGCATTTTACATATATTTATGATTGAATTATACTCAGTTCAACATTGTTTTAGTATACTCATTAACTACTTATTCACCATAATAAAAATTATTAAGAAGATGGACACCTTTGCCACTCAGAAGGGAGTTTTGTATTTGACCATTCTTTTTATTTTTCTTGTTCATTTCAAAACATAGTACTAAAAACAGAATCTGTGTTTTTTTATCTTCTCTTCTTTGTAAGTCCAGAATGAAAAAACAAAAATCTCTACCCTTTCCTCTAAGAAGGCTTCATAAATGCCCTTAACAATAATGCATATTTAGCTGTTCCCCAATCCTTTAGCTGTTCTCATAATCCTTTATTTCTCTTTTATATGTCTATTATATTCTGTGACACATTATAACTACATGTAGCCATGCATCTACTTCATGTACTTCCCCTACTAAGTGCTAAGGTCCTGTTATGTACAGAATGTTTGAGTACCCCAGAATTCATGTGCTGAAGCCTAAATCCCCAGTGTGAAGGTATTTGGAGGTGATGCCTTTTGGATGTAATTAAACCATGGTTATGAAGCCCTCATTGAATGGGATTAGGACCATTATAAGGAGAGACATGAGAAAGATGTTCTATCTCTCTCTGCCATGTGAACATACAATGAGAAGACAACTGTACAAACAAGGAAGAGTGCCCTCATCAGAAGATGGATCTGCTGGCACCTTGATCTTGGACTTTCCAGTCTCCAGAAGAATGAAAAATAAATTTCTGTTGTGTAAACCATCCATTCTCTGGTATTCTGTTATAGCAGGCCAAACTAAGACAGGTCCTGAAGGTCAGGAATAAGGTTTATTCCCCAAATACTTGGCCTAATACCTGTTATGAACTCAGTGCTAGTATCCTTTTTCACATTTCTCAGCTGATTAGTACATTTCATTACTTCTGATGGTTTAATTAGGAGTGGGAAGAGGCCCCATTGAGAAAAGTCTGTCCTGGGAGGTGGAGCAGAACCAGGACTCTGTTTGCCCAGTGTGGTCCCTGGACCAGCAGCATCTTCACCTGGGAGCTACTAGAAAATTCACATTCTCAGGCCCTGCCCCACACTGGCTCAATCAGAATTCTCAATCAGAGATCATCTCCTGCTTGCTAAGGTTTAAGAAGCACTAGTGTGTAGCAATGAAAACTGTCAGATCTGTTGAAGAATTAAGATGACTCAATTCTATTTGCTAGTATGACATGAAGAGGTACAGTTATATTTCGGTTAACAATCTTAATATGGACATCACCACATTAGCCAAAGCACTATGAAGTACTACAAAGAAGACAGGATATGCACATCACAATAATTTCATACAAATCGTAATTTTGACAGAGAAATAATGAATTATATTGAGATTGCATTAAAAGCGCAAATTCCCAAAACTTCAGAGGGAACTGCTAATAATGACATAGATTTTTCAAATAAAAGAAAAATGCCATCATCTGCACCATCTTTAAGAAAAAATAAAATTCTAAGGAAATAAATTTAAACAACTCTCTACTGTCCTTATTCCAAAAGAGCAGATGGGGTCTGTGACTGGTTCTTCTGTCATTCCAATTCTAAATCCAACTTGAATATTCCTGTACTTAACAAAATGCTGAGGGGGTGGCTGGAAGTTGTGGATATCAGGGTATAAATTAGATCCGTGAGTTGGGGGAGGGAAGACCAGAATTCCCTTCAGTTGTGTTTCGTTGCAATATAAGCATAAAGATCACCTTGTATTCTCTTGCCTTCTAAAAGCCATTATTATGATGTTAGAAGAAAAGGAATAAATTCAGGTACTGACAATGTGTTTTAATAGCCTAAATGATGGTGCTTGGTGAGTCTTGGTTCTAACGGTACCAAACGAGGAAGCCAAAGTTCTCAAACTGCTGCATACTTTGACAAGGAAAATCTATTTTTGTCTTCCAATCTACATTTATGACCTAAGTCAGGTAAATACGCCTGGTTTACTTTAACGTTTTTATGCAGACAGTCTGTTATGCACTGTGGTTTCAGATGTGCAATAATTTGTACAATGGTTTATTCCCAAGTATGCCTTTAGCAGAACAAATACTTTTTTCTATATAGTTCCTTGCCTTAATAAATATGCAATATAATTTAAGCAAACTTCTATTTTGTATATTTGTAAACTACAGAGTAAAATGAACATTTTGTGGAGTTTGTATTTTGCATACTCAAGGTGAGAATTAAGTTTTAAATAAACCTATAATATTTTATCTGAAAAAAGAGATAATTAAAGAAATAAAGACACGTAAATCCTTGCCTTCAAGTAGCTTGCCAATAAAATAGCTAATAAGTAACTAGACTGTAGAAAATAAATCCATGAAAGAAATACATATTCAGTGTTTAAGTTCAGAGAGAGCTCACTTCTGGTTAGAGGGATCAGAAAAGGCTTCATGGAGGTGGTGGCATTGAGTTGGGAATTGAACAAGGAGCAGGTTTTCACTACATAGACAGAGCAGGGATAGCGAGGAGTGGTATTGAAATACGGCTGGATCATTCACGAGAAACTTGTGCTCTCTTTGGTACATTTTGACCATCAACAGTCAAGGACAGAGATGCACTTTAGAGTAGAAGAAAGGTTTCCTGGTCATGAATAAATGGGTTCTCCAAGAGTAATGCTAGCAAATTTATACTCTATAGACTAGATATTTTGAGAACAAAAAAAATAAAAAAGATGATAATGGTCGATGTTATAAAATTACAATACCATGACTTCACTCTGATCATGAAAAGGGATTGTCCAATTGCTCTATTATTTCATTTACCTACTTTGCATGATTTTAAAAAGCAATAAGGCTCCATTCAGAGATCACTCATGAAAATCAATTTTTTTCTTCTGACTTTTTTGAATCAACTTAGTTGAAAAGAATCTTTTGTACAGTATTCTTTCTAAAAATATGCACATATTTCATTGTAAAATTATTTTCTTTTTATTATCTAGATAGTTGTTAAAGGAAGTAAAATTTTATATAATATGTGTGATGTTAAAGAATTGAGAGTGAATTGAGCGAAGTACAATAATAGGTATAATAATCAAATGTGTTTACACAGTACATTATTTTCAGGGGCTCCAAATGCTTTCAGACATTAATTCATCCTTACAACATTCCACTGAGGTTGGTAAGGGGCAGATATTATTAACAAGGTCGCTATTCTTCTTTGTGAAATGAAATGACTTTATAGATGGTGACTTTGATACACAGCATGGGGGCTCTCCTGCATGAAGGTAGATCAAGGCACATCATATTTACTGTCCTTTGCCTACGTTCACAGTGGTTCAGCTGCGGAGGAGAAGGATCAACCTACTGAATTTATTTTGGGTGGAGTTCAGAGTTGAGGTAGTTAAAGTTCCCAATTCATATGTTGCATGATCTTATTTATTCTGTGTTTACTCAAACATCACACATCGTCTCTCATTTAAAATGTGTTAACCTAATTTTAAAGCAAAAATAATTGCTGCTGCTTTTGCATGCAATTCACTCAACAAAGACAAGGGATATCTCTAAACTAATCTCAGTGCTATTATAAAGCAATCATAACATACCACAGGATGATGTCAACATATTTTAAAGCACTATGCCACATGTAATTTCAGGTAATATCTAATGAGTTTTGGGAACCTATTTATTGATCAACTGCTTTACAATTGATCTTACAAATCATTTCCATATGAATGCCAAAAAGAATCCCATCCCATTTATTGTTGGATAAGAAAAGATTACAAACTAGTGGTAACAGAGAGAACAGAGAGATATTGAAATAAACGGGAGTAATTTTTTCTCCATTTGCTCCGATGCCACCCCAAGAGAGAAAAAGGATTGATTAGAAAGAAAAGGAGATGGAAAAAGTTGTAAAGCACTACAAAGGGGTAATTTTTAAAAATGATGCTATCAATTCACTGCTTTTGTAGTAGGTCTCCACTGCATAAAGACTTCTTTTTCATAAATTTCTGTTTCTTTAGGTATACATACATTGTAGGAATTTAGTATTATAACTAAGATACATGTTAACATTTTTTCTAAGGATTCATGGCTTTAAGTATTATAACTGTTTAAGAATATGACTCAAATATTTATTTTGGGTTTGCTTAATTCTTATGCTAAAAATATGCTAAAATGTAATCCTGGTGTTGAAATCTTACATGTTTCTGGGACCTCTAAGTTATCTTTTACTATTGAACAATGAAAAAGAAGGAAATGTAACAGATGACAATGATCAGATTTGTATTTTAGAAAGATCCTTATGGCAGCAGTAGGGAGGATACATTGATGAGGAGTGAGAACAGAGAGCTAAGAAAAGAATTGGTAGAGCTTAGCCACCAATAAAATGGAGAAAAGAATCTTTAGAATGAATTCCATGTTTCTGGCATGGGTGCTTAAATGAAGAATGTTCCAATTCACCATAGGACGAAGGGGTTTGGGGGGATAATTATTTTATACGCATTTTATACAATTCTTAGTTTGAGGTGTTTGCGGGATATCCAAGTGGCAATGTTAGCAGGCATTTGAGGGTTATAATAATCAGGAGAGAGTTCTGGGTAGGAGAATATTTAGAATTATGAAGCATAAAAGTGATAGCAGGAGTTACAGAACTGAAAGAGATTGTTCAGAGCGTGTAGAGTGAAAAGGCAAGTACATCAAGGAGGGAACACTGATATTTAAGGCCAGGAATATAAAGGAGAGTACAAAGAAAGTGGAAAAGAAACCATTAGGAAGTAGAAAGGAAACCAGGAAAGAGTGGTACTAGAGAATTCAAGTTAAAAGAGATATTAGAGAAGAAAGTGGTTAATGGTGTCATTATGTTTCAAGGAGGACAAATAAGATGAAAGCCAAATAGTCCACAGGATAGTATTACATACAAGTAATTTTTTAGTGCTAGTTACATTTTCTCAATGCAATTTCACAATAATTTAAACACATATCACATGACTGAAAAAGTTTGTATATTATTAATATATCAAGCACCTGCATCTAAGATAAATCTACTCTCAATCAGCAACATGAAAAAATAACATTCTCAATCCTTGTCATAGCATTAAAAAGAAAAAAAAAGGAAGTTTTCTTTTATCTCCAATCAAAAGATTAGCTAAGAGAAGTGAGAGATAAGAACTTCCTGTCCATCTATTCCTCAATGTTGGACAACCACAATTCTAAGACCATGAACTAATATGTTTTAGTCCCTTGCTTTCAAATAAGTAGAATTTTATGCTATGTCCTAGGATTTTTTTTTTAAAGATCACTACAAAAAAGAGGAACTTGAAATTCAGACTGCTTTTTCTATTAAAAAAAAACTTCCTGAAGAAAATGTTCATTACATTACTCTTTGTCTTCTACTGAAGATTCCTATGTGAAATTTCTTTTAGGATCAGTGTTAGAAAAAGGTGTTTCTTGCCATATGCAGTAATGTTTCTCCATTTTGTTAATGAGACATACTTTAATCTTCTTTACTGATCCATCTTACCATTAGAGTTCTCATATCTGTATTTTCATTTACTGTGGTCCCTATTTCTTTAACTCTTTTTTTATATATTCTTTGTAAATTCCTTGAAAGAACTTTGTAAATTGTTCGAACTCTTATGGAAAGAGTTAAATTTGAATATTCAACATAATAAGCTTTCTCTTTGTATTAATTCCTTGTTGAAACTGAGCTTTTTTCCTTTGTATATGTGCTGCTTTCAAAAATTTTGAAATAGCAAATTGTTAAAGGTAGTGCATTCTTGTTAAAAATAAATATAGTATGTGAAAAACTGTGATCAAATGGTTGATGTTCCATATTTTAAAGTGATTATATGGATTATGTCATTAATTACTAATTATGAATAAATAGCAGGCTCTTTTTAAAGCAAAGAACATATGCTCTATTTTAAGTTAGATACTGGCATGTGTCATTATCTAAATTCTACCAAATTAATTGCTATAATTATTGTACCCTTATATATAAAATGATTCTACAAAATGTTACATGTATAGTTAACATTACAGACTAATTTGTTTCTTGAAAACTAAAATGTTACTTTCTTTACCTCTTGAGCTAGCCCTTACTATAAAAGAGCCTAATTCGATAAAGCCAAACAGCTATCATTTAGTTGTCCGAAATCAGAATATTATATTTTAAAAATGAGGTTTATTGAAATGTTATCTTTAGGTAATCTTATTTATTCTCCTTATTTACACAATATCTATGGTGCTCTACTCATGTCCTTGAAATAGGGAACAGGGACACTATAGTATGAAAAAGTGGCCTCGCTGCCGGAGTTCATAAATTTTGTTCAGCTTTGGATGAGTTCAAAGAATTGCCATGTAAGAAAAGCCTTACAGAGGGAATTTATCTGATTATGGCAGTAATAATTACCCAGCTGTTTATTGCAGATAGAGAAATAATTCATGTAGGCAATAGGCCGTGGTGGCAATGACACTCCGCATTTAGTAAATATGCAAACTGTTCACTTCTAATTAACCAAGCTAGAGGATGCCCTTATTAAATGTATAAACTAAAAGTGCCTTCCTGACAAGTGATGAATTGTTACAATGCACAAACTCTTGCCACAGAATTACTGGAGTGAACTTGGGGCTTAACTTCATTAAGAGATCTTGTGGGATAGTTAAATGAGGATGGACAGCATAACAAGGCTTACCTGACAGCCAATGATATGTTAGAGCTTAATGGAACTGCACCTTTTCTTCTGTCCCATTTAACTGTTCAGATTCGCACTAGATAAACTGTGAAACTGCAAAGTTAATTTGGGTTTGAATAATAAAAATAAATGAAATCACATGCTAGCCCACTTATGGAAGCTACCTGACAGTGTACCTATTGAATGAATCTATGAAACAGCCATTTTTATGATTCAAAAATCGTTCATATGTCAAAAACTGAAAATCTGCCACTCTTTTCCTTAACTTAAAAATAATTTAACAAAATTAAATGGTCTTGGGGACTAGCTTTGAAATAAAAATATCTTTCAAACAGTCAATGGATGAGTTTTATTAAAGAAAAAGAACACCATACAGAAATTAATCTTAATATTGACTTTCACTTAATTTTTACCAAATAATCAATTACGAAATAGTTCTTTGTCTATATTTTATGCTTAACCTTACCTTAAGATACTATTTATTCTTTTTTTTTTTTTTTCATTAATAACAATTTAATTTTACAGAATCAAAGAGTCTAACAGTATATCTTGTTAGATACAGTATGTCCTCATAATGTATACATTATTTCTTGTACAATGATATGAAATAATATGGGAAATATTCATGATAAATTATTAAGTGAACAATGCAAGTTAAAAACAACAGTTTCATATTTTGTTTCCCCACCCCCCCCTTTCCCGAGTCAGCACCTTCAAGTGTTACCACTCCCTAAACGGTGCGCAATGCACTCATTGTGTAGGCATACCCCCATCCCCTCCCCCACCCCCCACCTCAGTCTGATGTCCAATTGGTGTTGTTCCCAGATTTGTATTTAGGTGATTATCAGGGAAACCAATTTTCTGGTGAGTACATGTGTTGCTTGTTTTTCCATTCTTGGGATACTTCACTTAATATAATGGGTTCCAACTCTCTCCAGGAGAACCATAGAGATGTCGTATCTTCATCATTCCTTATAGCTGAGTAATATTCCATGGTATACATATACCACAGTTTACTAATCCAATCATGTATTGATGGGCATTTGGGTTGTTTCCACATCTTTGCTATTGTGAATTGTGCTGCTATAAACATTCGGGTACATGTGTCTTTGTTACAGAATGACCTTTTTTCCTTTGGGTATATGCCCAGTAATGGGATTGCTGGGTCAAATGGCAGGTCTACTTGAATCTGTTTAAGATACCTCCATAATGCTTTCCACAGGGGTTGCACTAGTTTGCAGTCCCACCAGCAGTGTATGAGTGTTCCTGTCTCTCCACACCCACGCCAACATGTGTTGTTTTGGGTTTTTTTGATAAAGGCCATTCTCACTGGGGTTAAGTAATATCTCATTGTGGTTTTGATTTGCATTTCCCTGATGATTAGAGATGTTGAACACTTTTTCATATGTTTGTTAGCCATTTTTATATCTTCTTTTGAAAAATTTCTATTCATGTCCTTTGCCCACTTTTTGATAGGATTGCTTGATTTTTTCTTGCTGATTTTCCTGAGTTCTAAATAGATTCTTGTTATCAGTCCTTTATCTGATGTGTAGTATGCAAAAATTTTTTCCCATTCTGTAGGTGGTCTGTTTATTCTCTGGACTGTTTCTTTGGCTGTGCAGAAGCTTTTTAATTTAATCATGTCCCATTCATTTATTTTTGTTGCTGCTGTGATTGCGTTGGGAGTCTTCTTCATAAATTCTTTGCCTAGGCCAATGTCTGTAAGAGTCTTTCCTACATTTTCTTCTAGAATTCTGATTGTATCACGCCTAAGGTTTAAGTCTGTTATCCACCGTGATTTGATTTTTGTGAGAGATGAAAGCTGTGGGTCCTGTTTCAGTCTTCTACAAGTGGCTAACCAATTCTCCCAGCACCATTTATTGAATAGGGATTCTTGTCCCCAGAGTATATTCTTTTCCGCTTTGTCAAAAATTAGGTGACTATATGAGGATGGTTCTATATTTGGATTTTCTGTTGTGTTCCACTGGTCTGTGTCCCTGCACTTGTGCCAATACCAGGCTGTTTTAAGAACCACGGCCTTGTAGTATTGTTTGAGGTCTGGCAAATTAATACCTCCCATTTTGTTTTTGTTGGTTAAAATTGCTTTTGCTATACGGGGTCTTCTTTGATTCCATACAAAGTGTATAATTATTTTCTCTACGTCTGTAAGGAATGATGTTGGTAATCTAATAGGGATTGCATTGAATCTGTAGATCACTTTGGGTAGTATAGACATTTTAATAATGTTGATTCTTCCGATCCACGAGCATGGTATATTTTTCCATCTATTTGCAAGTTCTGCTATTTCTTTTCTCAGTGTTTCATAGTTTTCCTTATAGAGGTCCTTTACCTCTTTAGTTAGATATATACCTAGATATTTTATTTTCTTTGTTGCTATTTTGAAGGGTATTGAGTCTTTAATTTGGTTTTCCGATTGACTGTTATTGGCATATATAAATGCCTCTGATTTGTGTATATTAATTTTGTAGCCTGAGACTTTGCTGTATTTGCTAATCAATTCCAGGAGTCTCGTGGTTGAATCCTGGGGGTTTTCCAGATATAACATCATATCATCAGCAAAAAGTGAGAGTTTGATCTCTTCCTTCCCTATTTGGACTCCCTTGATTCTGCTCTCTTGCCTGATAGCTCTCGCAAGGACTTCCAATACTATGTTGAAAAGTAATGGAGACAATGGGCAGCCCTGTCTGGTTCCAGTTCTAAGTGGGAGTGCTTTCAGTTTTTCCCCATTCACTATGATGTTGGCTGTGGGTTTGTCATATATGGCTTGTATCAATTTTAGGTAGGTTCCATCAATGCCTATTTTGTTATGCGTTTTTATCATAAAAGGGTGTTGAATTTTGTCAAATGCTTTTTCTGCATCTAATGAGAGTATCATATGATTTTTGTTTTTGCTTCTATTTATGTGGTGAATTACATTTATAGATTTACGTATGTTGAACCACCCCTGCATCTCAGGGATGAAGCCCACTTGGTCGTGGTGGATTACTTTTTTGATAAGTACTTGGATTCGATTTGCTAGTATTTTATTGAAAATTTTTGCATCTATATTCATGAGGGAAATTGGTCTGTAGTTCTCTATTTTTGTTGTGTCCTTTCCAGGTTTTGGTATCAATGTTATATTGGCTTGGTAGAACGTGTTGGGGAGAATTCCATCCTTCTCAATATTGGAGAATAGTTTATGTAGGATGGGCACCAGTTCTTCTTTGTATGTATGGTAAAATTCAGGTGTGAACCCATCTGGACCAGGGCTTTTCTTTTTGGGAAGGTTTTTTATTGCTGTTTCGATTTCAGTTCTTGATATTGGTCTGTTCAGGTACTCTATTTCTTCCTGGTTGAGCCTGGGAAGACTATGTGTTTCTAAAAATTTGTCCATTTCCTCCACGTTCTCCAGTTTGTGTGCATAAAGATTTTTGTAGAATTCATAGATGATATCTTGTATCTCTGTAGCGTCGGTTGTGATTTCTCCTTTCATGTTCCTAATGGAGGTTATTAGAGATTTTAGTTTTGTGCTCTTGGTTAGTCTAGCCAGGGGTGTGTCTATTTTGTTTATCTTTTCAAAGAACCAACTTTTTGTTTTATTAATTTCCCTTATAGTTTCTTTGTTGTCCTTTTCATTTAGTTCTGATTTGATCTTAGTAATTTCTCGCCTTCTGCTGGGTTTGGGATCATTCTGTTCTTCTTTCTCCAGCTCTTTGAGTCTATTCGTTAGGTTGTCTATTTGCATGTTTTCTGTCTTTTTGATATAGGCATTTATGGATATGAATTTTCCTCTCAGGACTGCTTTAGCTGCATCCCATAGATTTTGATAAGTTGTATCTCCATTGTCATTTAATTCAAAGAAATTTTTGATTTCCATCTTGATTTCTTCTTTTATAGAATAATTATTCAGGAGAAGGTTATTTAGCTTCCATGACTTTGAGTAAGAGTGAGGGTTTCTGTTTGTGATCATTGTTACTTTTATTCCGCTGTGATCTGAGAAGATGCATGGTATAATTTCTATTTTTTTGAATTTTTTAAGACATGATTTATGTCCTAGGACATGGTCAATCTTAGAGAATGTCCCGTGAGCTGATGAGAAGAATGTATATTCTGTGGACTTTGGGTAGAATGTCCTATAGATGTCAGCCATGCCCATTTGTTCTAGCATTCTATTTAGGTCCATTATGTCTTTGTTTATTTTCTGTTTAGAGGATCTGTCCTGTACTGTCAGTGGGGTGTTAAAGTCTCCAGCTATTACAGTATTGTTATCTATCATTTGGTTGAGATCTAGTAGGGTTTGCTTTATGAATCTGGGTGCACCTAGGTTGGGTGCATATATATTGAGTATAGTCATGGCTTCTTGATGAATTGTGCCTTTAATCAGTATGTAGTAGCCATCTTTGTCTTTTATTATTTTTGTTGGTTTGAAAGCTAAGTTATTGGAAATTAAGATTGCCACACCAGCTTTCTTTTGGTTACCATTTGCTTGAAATATCGATTTCCATCCTTTTATTTTCAGTCTAAATGCATCTTTGCAGGTTAGGTGAGTTTCTTGAAGACAGCAGATACTTGGATTGTGTTTTTTTATCCATTGGGCCAGTCTATGTCTCTTGAGCGGGGAGTTCAAGCCATTCACATTTATTGAGAAAACTGATAAGTGAGACAGTTTTTTGTTCAGCTTGTTGGGTAGAACTTCATTGTGATGTTTTCTCTCCTGGGCCATTGTGGTATCTGGAATTTGATCTTTAGCTCTTGAGTAGTTTTACATTCGTGGATCTTTCTTGTGCTGATCCGTGTGTAATTCTCTTTTGAGTACTTCTTGGAGGGCTGGTCTTGTCTTGGTGAATTCCCGCAACCTTTGTTTATCTGAGAATGTCTTGATTTCTCCTTCGTATAGAAAACTTAGCTTAGCTGGGTACAAGATTCTAGGCTGGGCATTATTCTGTTTCAGAAGCGTGAAAATGGGGCCCCAACCTCTTCTTGCTTGTAAGGTTTCAGCTGAGAAATCTGGCGTAATTCTGATGGGTTTTCCTTTGTAAGTTACTTGTTTCTTTCTCCTTACAGCTCGGAGAAGTGACTCTTTAGTGGATATTTTGGTCAGCCTGATGACTACGTGGCGTGGTGTTTTCCTATTTGCTATGAATCTCCCAGGGGTCCTTTGAGCTTCTTGAATCTGTATGTGTAGAGTATTGGCAAGGCCTGGAAAATTTTCCTCGATTATGTCTTCAAATAGCTTGTCCAACCCTTGCTTATTATCTTCTTCACCCTCAGGAATGCCAATAACTCTCAAGTTAGGTTTCTTCACGTAATCCCACATTTTTTGAAGACTCAGATCATTTCTCTTACTTTTTCGATCTATCTCTGTGACTGACTTATTTAGTCGGAAGGAGTTATCTTCAATTTCTGAGATTCTTTCCTCTGTTTGATCTACCCTGCTCTTGAGACTTTCCACAGTGTTTTGTAGCTCTCTGAGTGAATTCTTCACTTCTAGGAGTTCAGTTTGGTTTTTCTTCAATATTTCAATTTCTTTAGTGAATTTTTCCTCCAAATCCTGTATTTTTTGTGTGTTTTCCTTGTGTTGTTTATCCATTGATTCTTGTATATTATTCAGCTTGTTTATAATCCATAATTGGAATTCTTCCTGTGACATGTTGGTGTTTTGAGTCTGGTTTGTGTCAAATGGTTGGGAGCTGGTATTTCTCTTTGGGGATGAGCTTTCCATTTGATTCTTTGTGCTCTCCGTGTTTTTTCGTTGGGCCCTTCCCATCTAGATTTATCGTTGGATTTTTACTTATAGATTTAGTCTGGTTAACAGGAGTCTTTGTGCTCTATTCTTAGGCTGTGAAACAGTCTAGGTATGTTGCTTCTTTTGGCAAGAGGGGGAGACTGTTGTGTGTTGTTTAGAGATTTTTCTGTTTCCGTTGGGGGACTGCTTCCGATGGGTCCAATCCTAGAGGATTGGAGTGATCCAAGACTGCTTTGGTGAGTTAGGACACTGTGTTGCGGTCTTTCAGAAGGCAGGCAGGGTCCACACTAATAGTAGACCGAAATTCTCTTTGTTTGTTTGTTTGTTTGTTTCCCTTTGGTTCTTCCTCTATAGGGGAGGTTTCTGACTCTATCTGCAGGCAAGATACTAGCTATGGGGAGAGGACAGTGACCTCGCTTGCTCAGCGCCCCAGTTGCTGTAGCTCCCACAAGCAAAAGTCTGTCTTGGCCCAATGTCCCCAGGGATCAGGTTCCACACTCTCGCTTCTGGAGAAGTATTCAGTGTTTACACTTGGGCGGGGACCCTATATAAGGTCCGTGGACCAGGGGAGAGGGCCGTCCAGGGAGCCTCTTGGTACCCTATTGCTCCGCAGTGACTTGGCTGTGGGCCCTAGAATGGCGATTGCGTGCCCGCAGATCGCTGGCCCTGGGAGTGACTGCTAAGTATCCGGTATGTACCAGAGCCAGGGACCTGGCCCGTTCCAAAGCTCACCGTGGGTCCCCAGTTAGAAGGTGAAAAGAGAGGAGAAAGGGAAAAAAAAAAAAAAAAAAAGAAAAGGAAAGAAAGAAAAGAAAGAGGAGAAAACGAAAGAGAAAAGAAGAAAAAGAAAGAAAAAAAAAGGAAAAAAAAAAAAAGGAAAAGAAACGCAAAAAGCCAAACCAAAAAACACCAAAAACGCCAACAAAAATGAACAAAAACAAACTACATAGCACCTCACCACACTGCAAGGCAGAAAGATACACAAATCTGAAGTATATAATTCAGCGACTCACTGTTTTTTTGTTTGTTTGTTTTACGCCTTAGCACAGCTCCGCCCCTTCACTTCCGCTCGGCTGGGTCCGGAGCGGCTGTTAAATGTTTTTGTTTTTACGTCTTAGCACAGCTCCGCCCCTTCACGCCTGCCCGGCTGGGTCCCGGGCGGTTTCGCAGTGGATTTGAAGATGGCGTCTGCGCGCCCGCACGGCTCCGAGGGTGGTGGGGATCCAACCTCCGCGCTCAAAAAGGCGCGGCAGCCAGAGGCCCAGAGGGCAAAGGTGCCCGCCGAGGCTGTCCGGCTCGTGAGCAGCCGGGGGAAAAAAAAAAAAAAAAAAAAAAAAAAAGACACCAAAAAAAACAAAAACAAACACAAACAAACAAAACCCAGAAGAAATTTACCAAGAATAAAATATACAGTTCGGCGAGCCTATTCTTCTTGTTTGTTTTTTTTTTTTTGCCTTAGCGCAGCTCTGTCCCTTCACCCCGAGCGCGGCCCCGGCATATCCCGCACTCCTGGCGTTGGTTCAGAGACCAGCGGAGGGCGCCGGGCAGAGAGAGCCGCTCGGCACTTTATGGCTCCCAAGCGGTTTCGCCCTCGCCTTCAAGATGGCGCCTGCAGAGCTCTGGGGCTGGAGGAGACTGGCTCCCCGGCAGGCAGAGACCGCCACTGCCCGGGGGCTGGCGAGCAAGGACGCGCACCGGGGGGTCACCGGCTGGAGAACCGCCGAAAAAGGCAGCACGGGCAGAAAGAGCCGCTGGGCACTTTTTGGCTCCCAAGCGGTTTTGCCTTCGCCTTCAAGATGGCGCCTGCCGAGCTCCGGGGCTGGAGGGGACCGGCTCCCCGGCAGGCGGAGACCGCCACTGCCCAGGGGCTGGCCAGCAAGGACACGCACCGGGGGTGACCGGCTGGAGAACTGCCGAAAAAGGCAGCACGGGGTACAACGCTATTTGCTGTCCAGGAGTCTTTTGTGTTTTTCCGCCCTGGTGCAGATCCGTCCCTCCTCGCCAAGCGCTGTCTCAGCTGAGATCCCCCAGGTTCTAAGGTAATTTCACAAAAAAGCCTCCTGTCTGCAATGCGCCACGTATCCCTCAGTGATTCTGCGCTGGCCTGGGTCAGGGCTCTATTCAATTGGGAGCGGAGGGCAAGCCGCTTTCCCGAGAGGCTGCACCCACCCCGGCTGGGGGCGGGTGTATCCCACCCGCGCTCCGCTGGCTAGTGTCTGTCCCGCGTTCCCAATTTTCGTTCACCTCAGACCTCACTCGCTCTGTTTGTCCCACGCTGATTCTCCCTGGATTCACACCGCTGTTCCTGTGTGGGAGCGGTCCTCTAGCGTTGTGGCAGGTCCGGATCGATGCCTTCCTCCCCGGGAGCGCAGATTCAGGCCGTCACCACCACTCCGCCATCTTTGATCTCCCCGGTAAACACTACTTTTAATGACCTCTCTTATCTGACGTTAGGCGCTCTGGTTCCAGGCGCAGCAGCAGCACCATGCGACCGCCGCGTTGGCGTCCCTCGGCCGGCAATCCTGCTCACGCAATGCTGCTGCCCGCCAGCAGCCTGGTCAGCCCAGGGACCCTCCGATTCGATACTATTTATTCTTTATCAAATATCCATACTAATATTTACATCCCAGTAAAGGATCCTATGGAAAATAGGACATAGAGGGAAGTCCTAGACATAATGAAAGAAAACCAAAATATTTCTATTTGAATTGTAGAACAGGTAATAATTATCCCTTTCATAGGTTTGCTGTGAAAATTTAAGGAGATAATAAAGGCTTTAGTGCCATGTTTGGTATACAGTAAGTGCTCAATATATGTTAGCAATTTTTAAAGTGCTTGAGTGACAATAGCTCTATTTGATTAAAATTAATTTAGTATTTTATCAAAATATATTTTATTTCATAATACTATTTCTTCTATTACCCCTATAATAACTTAACAACTTTAATTTTTGAAATTTAATACCTACTATGTTTCCAGTACTGTTGATTTATTTCTTATAAGTAGAATTTACAAAACCCAAGAGAGTATTAGACAGTCTTCCAATACAGGTACTTTGTAAATGATCTGGTAGTAATAGTCAAAATGTTATGGTGATTTTTAAAAGTACTCTAGGCAACTAGTCAACCCAAAGTAGCTTTCACAGAAAATTATAGTAATTACATGTATTAATATCTAAATAACTTTAGATACAAGGTACAAACACTACCTTGTAGATTTTTACACGAGGTTGTTGCTTTGAGTTTTAGGTGTTGCACACGTTAGCAGTGTGAAAGGGCATACTGATTTCCTTCATGTTTCTATTTCTTTGTTAAAGCACTATTGCAAATGTGCAACCTAGATAGCTTAATGTATTAAAAGACTTCAGCTCCAGAGAACTAAAAATATTAATTATTGTGTATCCCTGATACAGAAATGATCTTGCTTTTCTTCCGGTTAGTCCTTAGCCTATTGCATTTGTTGGTTCTGTATAATCTGTTGCCAGAGCAAAATTCCTTAAAGACTATGACGGTGAGCATATTGAGGCTCCAAGATAACCATTATAAGGATAAGAGATTATATGCAAATCTTTTGAACTGAGTTTCCTAGAAACTAGAAGAATATTCATAAACATTTTTAAAGGGTTTTTGTCTTTTGCTTTATCCTTGAAAACAAATGCAAATTAGCACATTACAAAGACAGCAGTTAACACAAATATTGATATAAATATTTCGAAACAGCAAGCTGTTAGTTAGCTGTTAGTTCTGGATTGTGATTATCATCACTTAGAACAAACACTGACAGTGCAACAGAGGAAATATAACATAGATGGAGAAACTGTGAATTTTAAGATCTAAGAGAATTTCTCATAGTACAACCAGAAGTTGCTCACATAAAAATAACAGCAATAGGCATAGAACAGTCAGTCAGTTTTTTATATGCCAAACTAAGCATATGGATATATGGGTTTCAGAATAATCAAGGAAACCAAGCACATAGCCCAGTTCATGCCAATCTGACAGAGCTGCCTAGGGATCTTGAAAACACTGGAGGTTTATCTCATAAATGTGATATTTCATCAACACTACACATATCAGGGAAAAGCTGATAATGCAGTTTAATAGACCCTGTCTATTAGCATTTCGGCAAGCATATTAATGAATCTAACTCTTTAATATAACATGAAAATTGGAATAATGTTCATATTAATGATAAATCCATGAGTCACTCTTCTCCAAAACTCTGAAAGGCCAAGTTAGTGATTTGTGAAGGTGTTTCCACCTCTGAGATAACTTTTCCTTTCTTTGGGAATGCAAAACAATCTTTACATTTCAGGAGTAAAAAAGATATTTCAATAATATCTTTTAATATTGTAAAGTTTCTTTTTTTAAATTTCATGACAGTTAATCTAGAACACTTATTAAATTAAGGGTTTTTTAAACACATAATTATAATACAATATGTGTATACATATAAAATCTTGATTTACATGCATTATCATGTCCATCTTGGTCATGATAAATGATAATTTTATACCATATACTTTACTATGAATCCCTTTTGCCATAGATTAGTCTCATTTAAATTTTCTTGCATCTTTAAGGAATTTAAAGTGTTTTGAGTTTTGTGATCAATTAATACATAGATTTTTATATTTTAAAAATCTATTTGTTACCATATTAGGCAAATTATCTCAGACTTAAAGGGATATTGGAAATCTAGTTTCTCATCAATTGCAGAAATTCTTTCTATAAAAATCCTGAAATTTTGGACGAATTCTTCTGTCAGAATATTTTGTACTTCATAAGTCAGCCTAACATTGAACAGCTCTAATTACTGGAAACATGGTTTTCATGCCGAACACAAATTTACCCATTTGTCCTAAGTTTTTCCTTTTCAGAAATGTAGTATATGATGGTTCTTAAAAAATTTAAAGATAGATCTTATTCCTTTCTCTAGGCTTCCACTTTCCAATCTGGGCTACCTCTTCATGATGTCTAAAACCCCTACAATTACTGATGTTTTTTGCTGGATGCAGATTTTTTTTTTTTTTTTTTTTTTTTGCTAATGTTCATCATAAATAGTGACATCAAGAATTTAATACTATGCACCAAATGCAGTCCAACTGAGGACCTTTTATTTTCTAAGATCTTTCCATCATTTCATTTATGTTGTGTACATGAAAATAGTGTAATATACTGGAAAGAGCACTATTCTTGAGGTCATAAGATCTAGAATCCCATCTCAGTTTTGCTATAATTTAACAATTTAATGTTTGTCTACACACATACAATGCCCACAGCATACTTCTGTTTCTTTAACACATACACACAGAGAATGCTAGCATCCAAGCTTCAATTTCTTAGGTGAGATATCAAAGGTACACTCTCCAAAAAAACTGAGAGAAAAACCATAGGACTCAGAGTATAGTAACTGGGTATGAACCACAGGCCGGTCTCTCACCCTTCACTCAAATGCAGCTAGAGTACATCTTCCTTCCATAAAGCATCAGAAATTTCTTTTTTTGGAAAAACTCCATAGCACTGAAGGAAAGACTGCCACAAACTGGCATTTGAGCATCCCCTAGTGAAAGGGCCAGCTCTCTGTTCCTTCACTTTAAAAGCAAACGAAGCTTACCGGTCAACAAAATCTGTTTATGCATGTAAGCATTCAAATCAGCATTTCAATGTCTTATGCTCATGTATAAACAAACAGCCAAAGATCACCAGTTATGTGAGGAAAGAATCCAACATAAAAGGGAAGATGAAAATAATCAATTGGAAAATTTTTAAAAATCACCCTGAAGGAAATTAATAGCATAGACAGTGAAATAAAACTCAACCTTTGAACTCAAATTATCTACACTAATTATTTTTTATTTGCCACACCCTACCTAGCTCCATTCTACACACTCCTCTGCCCTATACTGTGACCAAGAAAGCTGACCCCTACTGATTGCATCAACGTGGCTGGTTTCCAGTTGGGTTGAGTCTTACAGAGGACCAGAGTGCAGGAGAAAGAAGAAATTGGAGATATTTCTTCTTCATTTCTCTCTCCTTTGGTGTCAAACACCTCTGGCAATAGCTGCATTCCTCTACAAGTATAGCTCTCATGGCCAGGGGTGCAGAGTGAACATCTTTTTGGCTCTCACTGTATTCCACTGTTATTTCTTGCCCTTAACACTTCAACTCTGGCAGTAGTAATATCAATAAATTCCCACTGTTGTTAGTCTCTAGATTCCAGAACTTTACCTCCTGCTGAGTCCTTAACTGGGCCCACATGTCTGTAAGTCATCCTTTCATTTAACTCTATTTGAGTTGTCTGAGGTGGATTATGCTTTCTATAAATACCCTGACTGTTCCAGTATTTTTAGAGAAATATGAAATATTTTATTAATAAAATAAGAGAATACTGTGAAAACAGAGATAATCAAAATACTAGCAATATTTCCTGAAAGTTAAAAATTGTTAAAATAAAAATGTCAGTAGAAGGGTAGGAAGGAAGTCTCTCATAAAAACAGAATGAAAGGAAAAGGCCCAGGGTAGAGGAGGGTACAGAAACATTTAAAAGACTTAGCATATTACTTATGGAGGTACAATATCTACCCAATGAGAACCACATGAAGAAAGAATAGAAGAAAACAGAAGTGAGGAAATTGTCACAGAAATAGTATAAGAAAATATTGCAGAGCTTAAGGGTCCACTGATTGCTCAGTACACTGAACGCAAAATATCCATATAAGCAATAATTCTGAGAAATTTCAAAAACTTCAGGGAAAAACAAATTCTAAAAACATCCTGTAGTTACCATAAAAATGGATACACCAGCATGTTCATTCTAAGGTCTCACTTCCTTCAGGTCACAACCAGCCAGTGATTGAGAATGGTGAGGTACTAAGGCATGACCATTCTGGCAAGGCAGCAGACTCCTCCACTGGGTGACTCTGGCTTCAGGACAGCCCATCAGCCTCGTTGAACCCTTTTTGGAAATGTACTGCAGTCCTAGTCTCTTACCAATCTTCCTTCCTTCCCTCTTTCTTTCTATAGGTGTCAGAATTGCATTATAGACTAAAGGTTTTCTTTACTTTCTCTTGCTTACAAGTAATTAGCTCTTTATTTTCTCTATCTTGTTCTTGATAATTGTTGAGTGTCAATTATATGCTCAGTGTTTTGTGTACTGCATGCTTCACAAAACAAGCAAAGTACATATTGCTATTCCAATGTACAGATGAAGAAATCTAATTTCTGTAAAATTAAGTAACTAGTTCAAGGTCACATAGCTAGAAAATGGCATAATCATGATTCTAATCCACACCTATCTGATTCCAAAGTCAATGTTTCCAATTCCTCATGTCTCAAATTTGTTAGCTTAAAGTTTTCATGATGTAACCGACAGAAATGAAAACATTTCCACATAAAAACTTGTACAAAAATGTTCATAGCAGCATTATTCATAAATACCAAAAGTGGAAACAACTCAAATGTGCATCAACTGATTAGTGGATTAAAAAATGTGGTTTATTCATCAATGGTATATCATTTGGCAAAAGAAATGAAGTACTGATATACACATACTACAACATGAGTGAACCTTGAAAACATCATGCTAAATGAAAAAGGAAGTCACAAAAGACCACATGTTGTAAGATTCAATTTATATGAAATGTCCAGACAGAGAAAATCTAAAGAGACAGAAAGTAGATTAGTGGTTGCCTAGGGCTGTTGGGGGGTGGGGGGGACGAGAAGAATGGGGGATGACTACTAAAGGGCATAGCATCTCTTTTTAGTAAATGATAATGTTTTAAATTGATTGTGGTAATAGTTGCATAACTCTCTGAATATACTATTAATAAAACACATAGAATAGTATACTTAAAGTGGGTGTATTGTATGGTATGTGAATTTTATCTCAAAAAGGCTGTTACAATAAAAACAAAGTAAATACACAAATATATACTTTGAAAAGCTTTCATGATATATGGAAAGATAGGTAAAAAATAATATCAATAAAAATTTTTCTAGCCAGACCATGCTAGACAAAAATCAACATGCTGAGGGACTAATTCATTTTGATGAATGACAAATTTATATTAAAAACAGAGCTACTTTTATGAGATATTACAATCAACAACTACATTCAAATCTTAAACTTGGGGGAATATATTACTTTTATCTTAAATTTCTGTCAAAAGTTTAAAAAAAAAAAAGGTGGTTTTCTGCACTCCAAGCTAATAATGTTTTATTAATGCTACCAATCTGTAACTCTGTAGCTAATTTTTAATTCCATTATATAATTTTCTTATTCATAACCTGGGGCAGTTTTTGCATATCAGGCTAGAGGTTAAAAAAGAACATGTCTACCAAGTGCAAACTCAGCCTTAAATTAATCAATCCCATTTATCTTTGTAATAGATCCACTCTTGATCAAGAAAATATGTTTTTTCATATATACTATATAATTTTTGTTACTATTAACTATAGAATAGGTAAACTATTTCTATTAACAGAAGAGCAGATAAACTAAATTATGGCCATTGTTGTCTAGTATAACACACAATTCAATTGTAAAACATATTCTGATGTAAAATATTTTGTTATTTTTTTTCTCTAAATGATTTAACCCTGCCCAAAGACAGAGAACTGGACCAAATCTTTCCTATTCTCTTTGAAATCCAGACAGTATAAATTTTAATGATTGTTGGTATAAGTACTTAGGATAAATCATAATTGCTTTGAGACATTAAGGTTTGAAATATAATCTATATAATCTTGAAAAGGCATGACATAAAAATATTGTTGTATGTCATTGTAAAGTAACTTTTATCCTAGGCAAAATGCTGAAAATCATCATGTTTTACTGCAATACTGTATACGAGTCACTGATTGTAGAAGACAGCCTTCAAAATGGCCTCCAAGGATCCCCACCACTCTTGTATTCACCCCTTTGTGTAATTCTCTCCCTTTGAAAGTGTGATGGACACTAGTTTCTCGCTTTAAATGGATATAGTAAAAGTGATGGGATGTCCCTTCAATATTTGGTTAAGAAAAGAATGTGGCATCCATCTTGAGTGCTTTCCCATGTTCCCTGGCTCGCTTGCTTTGAGGGAAGGCAATTTCCTTGTTATAAGCTGCCAGATGGAGAGGTCCATGTGACAAGAATCTTAGGGACACCATTACCTAACAGCCATGAATTAAGGTCCATGTGAGAGAGCTTGGAAGTGGATCTTCCTTCGCCAGATAAGCCCTTGCATGAGACAGCCGCCCTGGCTGACAGTTTGACTCCAGCCTCCTGAGAGACCTTGAGCCTAGGCACACAGCAAAGCCCCTCACAGATTCTTGATTCAGAAAATTATGAGATAATAAATGTATTTGTTTTAAACTGCTTTGAGTACAATTTTTTATGCACTGAAAGCTAATTAGAGTCCTGATTCTAATGATATGTGATGAAAAATAGAATAAAGAAATGTGAAAAAACAATCTAAACACATGTTGTATTGTCTTCCACGAGAAGGAAAAACACTGTTTTTCAGCAAAATAGATAACCCCAAAAGATGCTTTTAAAACATGCCAGACTATTTAAATGTAACTGTTTTGAAAAATACAATTGAACATGTGTGCCAAAACACAAATGTCATGCCGATACCCTCTTTAAAAGGAAAGTGCATTCCAGTGTTCTTAGAATAGCATTTAGAGACACTTCTATAGCCCAAATGCCCTGGCATGCATGGCCTATGCTATGCTGTCTGGATTTATCCTTAGCCAATCATGTTCTATGCACCAATCCCAGTGAAATTTTACATGTTAATGTCCTAATTTCTTCATAACTTTCGGGTTCAGCTTCACTGCTTCTGAGAAATGTCCCTAAGCCATAGGCTCTCACCCCTGCTCTGACCCACACCTGTCACTTTCGCCTTAGGTGTTTCTCTTCTGTGCCTCCTCTATGGTACCATGTTATCACTGCATTTATGAAACTGCTTATGTAACAGAAAATAAACCGATTTGCATTAAAAAGTTAATGTTGTTCAGGCTGGGACTTGAACTCCTAGCCTCAAGTGATTCTCCTGGCTCAGCCTCTGGAGCAGCTAGGACTACAGGTGTGTGCCACTATACTTGGCTTGTAAAAAAAAAATTCTTATGAGAAATTGGAGATCCAGGACAAATGAAATATAGAGTCTAAAATCCCACTATTCACATAGTCCTGGATATCCAGGTCCAAAAATTTGCAACCACTATGATTACAAATTCTTGAAATTATGAAACTCATGGGGATTGGCAGAGGAAACTGCTTTGAACAATACTTCCATAATTCTGGACATGTGAGATTCCAGCAGAGCGGCTATCTGAGCTCACAATCAAAATTTATAAACCATAAAAGGAATTCAACTATCATGAGAGAGAGTGAGAGCAGAGCCACATCCTGAAAAAGAGAGAGAGAATGTTCCTCCTAAGAACTACAAATAAGATCTGAAAGACACTTTAAATCTAGTATGCTTAAGATGTTTAAACAAAAACTACAGAACAGAAACTGTAAGAACACATGAAATAAGGAGGGGAGGGTTTTTTTTAAAAGAATCCAAGAAAAATTATAAATTTGTAATTGTTGAAAATAAAAATGCAATGAATGAATTCAACAGCAGACAATAATAAACTAAAGTGATAATTCATGAATTGGAAAATAGATATAGATAAATTAGTCATAGCACAAATATAAATAAAAATATAAAAAAGAACTTATAAGACCAAAGAGAATAAAATGAAAAGTTAAAATATGCATCTAAAAAGAATTACTGAAAAACAAAATAGAGATTGGAGAGAAGCTAATAGGAGTAACGGCTGAGAATTTTCCTAAACTGGAAAAAAAAAAAAAATGAGTCATAAAATTAAGACAGCATATAAGGTACAAAGAAGTCCATATTTTAAAAATTCTTATATAAACTGTGGTAACATAACAGAATATTAGAGAAGTAAAGAAAAAAAATTAAAGGTACTAAACAGCTTGTCTTCAAAAAATAGCTTGCCCAACATCATACTTTATTCACCAGTGACAATTTAGGGTAGAAAGTAATGAATAATATCTTCAAAGACTGAAAGAAAATACTTGTCACTTCAGAATTTTATAACCTTATAATTGTCATTCATTGGAGCATATACAATAAAGCTAATTTAAGATATATAAAAGTTACTACTCACAGACCCAGTTGAACAAATGCCAAAGGATGACCTTCAGGAAGTAGAAAATTGAACCCCCAAGGAAATAGTGACATTTAAAAAGTAATCAAACAACCCTATCAAAAAGTGGGCAAAGGGTATGAACAGGAACTTTTCAAAAGAAAATAGACTAATGGCCAACAAACATATGAAAAAATGCTCAACATCTCTAATCATCAGGGCAATGCAAATCAAAACGACAATGAGATATCACTTAACTCTAGTGAGAATGGCTGTTATCAAAAAGTCCCAAAACAACAAATGTTAGCGTGAATGCTGAGAGATAGGAACACTCATGCACTGCTGCTGGGACTGCAAACTAGTACATCCTCAATGGAAAGCAGCATGGAGATACCACAAAGAACTAAAAGTAGAACTACCATTTGATCCCAATACTGGGTATTTACCCAAAGGAAAAAAAGGCATTCTATAAAAAAGATACCTGCACTCAAATGTTTATAGCAGCACAATTCACAATTGCAAAGATGTGGAAATAACCCAAGCGCCCACCAATATATGAGTGGATTAATTAAGTACAGGGTTGGCCCTTGCATGACCTTGACAGTAAGCACCTTGTTCAATTTTGTAGTTTAAAAGCTTCACTTGCCTCACCCTCATCTTAGCCCTGCTCATTTTCCTTCTTTCTTGCATACTCTACTAGCTCTTCCTCCTGACAAGTTCAAGTCACCCATTTGTAGATAACCAGCCAATCTCTAGAACTTTAGGTTTTTCAAGAAGAAATTAAATAGCAGTCCCTCAGGGCTCACATATTTCTGAATTTTCCAACTTCTCCCATTGACTACATCCTATTGAAGCCTTACCAAACTTTTACTGCTCTTTCCAAAGAAATCAACGTAACAAATTCTCTGTACTTAATCCCCAAAGACCAGATCCTTTTACATCTACAAAATATGTGAGAAAATTAATAGTTGGGAAATTAGTTTTCAGTTGTATCTTATGATATATATTATTTTAGGGTCTCAGACAAAACTTTTATTGTAATAACTTATTGCCAATTGTTTTTCTCTTTAGTTCAAAGACTTTTAAGAGTAAAATAAGATAATGTATGTGGAAAACATTTTGAAAGTAAAACTATTTTATAAATGCCAGCTATTATTAATTACTATTTCCTTTTTATCAAAATGTATTATAGGCATATGGTCATTTATATATTATTAGAATGGAGCAAATCACAAAGTGAAAACTATTATTGAAGTAATATGAAAACTAAACATACAGAGCTTTGGAAAAGCTGACTGAATTTATTACAATATTTTTACTTTGCATATATCTACAGAAGATATCATCCTATACAGTAAATCCAGGTCCTACCTTCCTGTGTGTTTAAAAAGATTAAAACTGATAGTAAAATAGCCCCTTGTAATATATTCATGATATTTTATTCTTTTAGAGGCAAGATCTTGCTATTGAACATGTTTCTAGAAATGCTTCTGAGCCTTATCATATTTAATGCTTCATCTGTAGAATCCGTTCACAAATGCATGCATCTCATTATGATATAATTTGACCGAAACTAAACTATTTTGCATAGGACCAAGATGCTACAAACATAATCTAATTTACAGTGAAGATTATAAGATTTTTAAATATCACAATAATAAACATTTAAGGTAATAGATTCCTATCGCTATATCTTATCAATAAATTTCGGCCTAAATATCACTGAGTTTTAGAAAGTATTTCTTAGTACTGAAAACCACCTATTGAGTAACCTTTCTAAAATTTTCTCTAGTAAACTAATGATTGTATTACTCACCTAATTGCATCATTGGTCTCTGAAACTGCTCTCAGGTATTCTTTGAAATAAAAATAATTAAAGAGGTATTTCCGAACCTTATAGCCTCGCCATCGCCTCTGAATCTACAGATGGAAATAAAAAGATAAAATATGCCATTGAATATTTTTAGTAAAAACATTAATAGCACTTCAAAATCAAGGTAATTGTGTCTGATAACTCATATCAAATAAACTCTTAAGCTTTTCCACTAATATAACTGTACATAGGTTGCAAATGTAGGTTGTACTCAGATTTATTACATTACAAAGATAAACATAATTATAGGCTATTGTTATTTTATTTTAAAATATTTACAAATATTTATTTCAAAAAATACTAAACTGTAAAATTAACTCTTGAAAGATTTAAAATCTGCTTTACAAATTCCTACCATTTCTGCTTCCTGGGCAAATGGATTTTTTCTTCATAACCAAATGGCTGCAGATTATATGTGGCTGCATTGAAATAATTTTTTAAATAGGCTTTTTAAATTCAGTGGTATAAAAATCTTTAAACAAAATCTTGTCTTGGTATCTTTATAATTACACTTTAATACTTCTTTAACAATAACAATAATAGGTAACATTTATTGAGTTCTTACGTGCCAGGCAATATTTTGGATTTATGAATTTAATCTTTAGAATACTTTTATAAGATAAATACTCTTTACCTCATGTATAGATGAGCAAACAGCTAAAAAGAAAGGTTATATAATTTTCCCATAATTATACAACCATGAGGATGGGTCCAGGAATCAAAGAACAGAGACATAGACCAATGGAACAGGACTGAGAAACCATATATAAAACCACCCTCATATTGCCATCTGATCTTTGACAAAGCAGACAAAAACATACACTAGGGAAAAGAATCCATACTCAATAAATGGTGCTAGGAAATTTGCATAGCCACATGTACAAGACTGAAACAGGATCTGTGCCTTTCACCTCTCACAAAAATCAACTCATCGTGGATAACAGACTTAAACCTAAAGCATGAAATGATAAGAATTCTAGAAGAAAATGTTGTAGAAACTCTTACAGACATTGGCCTAGGCAACGAATTTATGAAGACCCCAAAGGCAATCACAGCAACAACAAAAATAAATAAATGGGACCTGATCAAATTAAAAAGCTTCTGCACAGCCAAGGAAACTATCACAAGAGCAAACAGACAACCTACAGAACGAGAGAAAATATTTGTATGCTACACATCTGATAAAGGGCTGATAACTAGAATCTATATAGAACTCAGGAAAATCAGCAAGAAAATAATCAAACAACCCTATCAAAAAGTGGGCAAAGTGCATGAATAGGAACTTTTCAAAAGAAGATAGACTGATGGCCAACAGACTTTGAAAAAATGCTCAACATCTCCAGTCATCAGGGAAATGCAAATCAAAACCACAATGAGATATCATTTAACTCCAGTGAGAATGGCCTTTATCAAAAAGTCCCAAAACAATAAATGTTGGTGTGGATGCAGAGAGATAGGAATACTCATACACTGCTGGTGGGACTACAAAGTAGTATAACCTCTATAGAAAGTAATATGGAGATACCTCAAAGAGCTACACATAGAACTACCATTTGATCCAGCAATCCCATTACTGGGCTTCTACCCAAAGAAAAAAAAGACATTCTATAAAAAAGACATCTGCACTAGAATTTTTATAGCAACACAATTCACAATTGCAAAGATGTGGAAACAACCCAAGTGCCCATCAATATGTGAGTGGATTAATAAAATGTGATATATGTATACCATGGAGTTGTACTCAGCCACAAAAAACAATGGTGATCTAGCACTTCTTGTATCATCCTGTATACAGCTGGAGCCCATTCTACTAAGTGAAGTATCACAAGAATGGAAAAACAAGCACCACATGTATTAACCATCAAATTGTTATTAAATTGATCAACACCTATGTGTACATATAGTAGTAACATTCATCGGGTGTCTGGCGGGTAGGAGGGGGGAGGAGGGGATGGGTATAGTCACACTTAATGGGTGTGGTGCACACCATCTGGAGGATGGACAGGCTTGAAGCTCTGACTCATGTGAGGTAAAGGCAATATATGTAACCTAAACATTTGTACCCATGTAATATGCTGAAATAAAAAATAAAAAAATAAAAAATAAAAAATAAATCCATTGACATGGGCTTCTTCCCTCTTCAAACCCAGCAACTGCTGCAAACAGCACCAACCACACCCAGCGAGGCTATAATTGGGATGCTCTCAGGAAAGATTCTGGTACCCTAACACCCTAGACATCTATCCAATGGCAGGCTAAAATTCCTTTCTGAGACAAATCCTTTTATTCACAATTGGGTATTAAAGGACATAATAAGTAAGTGATGATTAAGGTAACAAATTAAAACTCATCCACACTAAAATATAATCAATCAATCTTTAATTGGCTTTGTTAGAGATGTGTGGGTAAAAAGAGCTGGAAGAAAGTGACCATTTTGAGTGGGTGAAGTAGCTGCCATCAGTGAAATGAAGGATCTAAAATTTATTGTGCTCCATGAATGTGCCAGGTATTATGCTAACTACTTTAATTCTTACAATATCCTTGTGAATGGGGCATGATCTCCATGTTAAAAATGAAAAACCTGAGGTTAAGTAATTTGCTCAAGGTCACATAACCAGTAAAAGAATAAATGGCAACGTCAGGATACAAACCCAGGTCTGTCTGACTGTAAAGCCCATGTTCTTTTCACTAAAACATCTTACATATATAATGGGTAGAGAGAGATTTAATTTAAAAGATAGTATTTTCTTACATTATAGGGAGCCCAGTTTAACCAATAGCTAATTGATATAAAAGGACACAATGTATAGTTGAGATTCTATACTTCCTATTATAGGAACAAATGAAATCTTGAATTTTGCCTAAATTTTCTGTTGCTATTCCAGTACTAGTAAATAAACTTATTTATTTATTTATTTTACAAAATAAGTACTTTCAGGTGACAAGATACATTTTGATAGCATTTCTTCTTAATTTCAAGGTGAATAGGTTCCAACTTCCAAAAAAAAAGAAAAAAAGAAAAATGACTTGTATTCATGTCCTTCAAAGTAATTAGCAACTTTCAAAAGTGATTGGTATAAAACAATTATTGTCATTGATCAGCTCTGAATAGATAATTTTAAACAAAGTCATTGTGTGCTCAGCAGCTTACAGCTTGTTAACGGGCAAGTTCTAAATGACCTCTTAAGCTAGTCAAATCAATGATGCATATTCCTCATTAAGTAACATCAAAATGTAAGTGGTCTTATAAATAATGTTTATTTTAAGCACTAAAACAAATGGCAAAACCTTGATATATCAAAAGCCATCTGCTCATAGAAAAAATTTTCCCTCTATTGGGTTTACTTTTATGCCTGAAAATCTGATAGTAACCTAATGCCACTAAAAGAGAGAAAAAAATATCTTCTCTCTTAAAATAAAAATGAAGGCATGGAAAACAAATTCATTGATTACAACCCACCCAGTAATAATGCTCTAAATGTATATGAGAGCATAGAAGTAGAACTCAGTTATTCAAAATTATACTTTTACTTATTTGAATGCTCAACATTCTAAAAGACTATACAGAGAGCACAGAAAAGTGGGGTTAGTAAATTTTCAAAGATAGGGAGTTTAAAAAACAGTAATATAACCCAAGTTTTCATTCTAAATATCACTGCATCGTCCTGTCAAAACTATATATATTTATATATTGAAAATATATATGAATATTATATATGAAAATATAGTTTTATATATAGTATACACATGTGAAAATCTTAACTAGATATTTTTGGCAGAAGATTCTGGTTCCTTATTCTATATTAGTTTCTTCTCTTTAATATGCCATTTCCCTACTCTACCTGACTTTATAGTTTCTTTCTCTACAAATACATTTAATCATTTTATAATGATATTGGTACCAGAAGTAGGAGGAGGAGAGAAGAAATATTCTTTTGCATGGTGATGGAACATTTCAATACCTTTCCATCTTCGGGTAAAAGTTTGGGGTTGTCTAGATGGTCCCTTCTCTTCTTTCCCCCTAGGCTGACATTTTGGGATACGTTTTTTTTTCTGCGTGATAAGACTGTGTGTTATTCATTCTGCATTCCCCAAACCATGTCCAATATATAAGAATCCTTCAGCATATTTTTCCTGAATTCATTTACCTATCTATCTCTATTTACAAAATATTGGGGTCCTTGTTCTAAGCATAAATGCTTACTTGATGGTATTATAAGTAGCTTAGGAGATAGAGATGAATCTTTATATATTTGACACATATGTAATCATTTTTAAATAAAGCCACTATATAATCTTTTCTCATACTTTTTTATAATTTTGGACATAAGTGGGACATAAAAGAAGATGGTTGTTTGATATTTCAAGTTACATTAATTTTTGTAAGTTAAAATTTTTCTCATATAGATCCAGAGCTCTAAGAGAAAATGAGTCAATAAAGTTACGTTATTTTCCAAATTTGTTGCTTAGTGATCTTTAATCTAGTGTTCTTCTTGTTACAACAGTTTTTAATTTCCTTAATGTGAGCATTTCAGTCTGAACTAAAATGTTGTAGAGCACTAAAATCAAGTTAAATCATTTAAAATAAGTGTAATAATTCAAAAAATCAGTTGAAACTCTCTAGATTCTGGCAAAATTTCACTAAGTAAGTATATGTGATTGATCAATAACATGTACAAGGATTCCAGGGTAAAAGGAATTCTACTTGAAACAATTACATCTGTAGTTGTTTAAAATTCTGTAAGCTTTTGATTATTATTTTTTCCATTCCTCATAGAACTTTGAAACTGAGATAAAAACGTATGATGGAATATATTTTATAAGAGAGATTTCCAAGATGCTGTACACTAGTATTTCTTCAAATTTGCATTCATGTGATATTGCTCCAGTTGTCCTCTGATAGACAAGCAAACAAGGACTCAAGATGTATGAGGTGACACAATGGAGGCTTTTCAATGGCATTACAAGGAACAACGCATATTTCCTATAGAGTTTACCTTTGTTAACTTCCAGAGTCTGTGCCAAATTATTTATCCCCATTATGTTTGGTTTACTGAAGACCAGTATATTCTAAAAGTTAATTTAGAAAAGAGGGAACAGCAGTTGAAGATATCAATCCTTGCAACAATTTTGTGGGGGCTTGTAAAGTTTTAACCAAGAGTCCTCTCTTCTTTTGCATTAATGTTTCAGGGCCCAAAATGGGAATGGGGGAAGTGCAAATGCAACCGACTTTCGAATTACAAAAATCTATATGATCTGCACTTTGGACTTCAAACAGGAAAGAAATGACAGATCTTTTTTGTTATCATTTGTTATATCTTACACAAAAATCCATTTAAAATTGTAGCAAGAAGGCTATTTCATCTAGGCTTATGATGGATGACAAATCCTGATGCTGGCAATAGGAATAAGGCCACAACCTGAATATTCGTTTAGCTGGTATGTTGTTCATCCCAAGCCATCTAATTCTGCCTATGAAGGGAAGCACATGACACTGAATTGGAATACCTCAATTTACTTCTTATCATTTAATTTAGAATTCCTGGTTGAAATGCACTACCAATTAGGATGCTCATTAATTCTTAGGGCCATGCTGTTAGTTTTCTAAGAAAACAGGGTATGGGTTATAAAATTCCCCTAAGGGCTCAGTCTAGGGTTCATAGAGCTGCTCTCATTCATATTTTGAGAAAAGGAGAAGCTTAGAAGCAAAGGCAAGACCCCAAGTGACCAGAATTGACAGGACTGTGGGTACCAGACCTCCTGGGTTCAATTCTTAACACTGTCACTTACTAGCTGCATGACCTAGGGCAAGATACCTTTCTGTGATTCCCTTTTCTTGTCCTTTTATTTTTTTTAATTTTTTAAATTTTTGCTTATTTTTTTAGAGACAAGGTCTCACTCTGTTGCCCAGGCTGGAGTGCAGTGGCGTGATCATAGCTCACTGCAACCTTGAACTCCTAGGCTCAAAGGATCCTCCTGCCTGAGCCTCCCAAGTAGCTGGGACTACAGGTGCCTGCCACCATGTCCTGCTATTTTGTTTATTTTTTGTAGAGATGGGGTCTCACTATATTGCCCAGGGTAGTCCCAAACTCCGGGACTCAAGCGATCCTCCTACCTCAGCCTCCTAAAGCACTGGGATTACAGGCATGAGCCACCATGCCCAGCTACCTCATCTTTTAAATTGTAATCATAATAACACCTACCTCAACGAACTGGTTATGATGATTACAGAGAAGAGTTAAATATTTAAAATTCTTAGAATGGTGCTTAGAGAATAGTAACTGCTATACAATTGCTAACTCTTATTATTATTATTTACCAGTGGTTCTGACTTACCAAGATTTGGGAATATGTACTATGGCAATCTTTTTCTTGTCTAGTCTCAGACATCATTTTTTCCCCCCAAAATTTAACACCCACAATAGTTTACTGCAGTTGAACTCTTTATAAGATACTATAAGAAAACCAACTTTACATATCAGAAATGCTGTCAAAAGTATGAGTTACAACACAGACAACAATATGAAACAGGCCTAAACAAAGCTGAAGTGGACAGACTAGCAATTTGCCTTTTTCATTGATTAACCCAAGCTTAAACTTTGTTAAAGAAATAAACAAAGAACAATGTTTTAGGAGAAATGCAGAGCATTCAGTTGAAGACTGAATTTTGTATCCCATGGTGAGAAAAATAAGACTAACTTTTCTCCCACACTCTCACACACCGTAATTTTGCTTTTGAAACTTTGCTAATCTAGACTCCAACCTCCTCCTCAACAAACTTCAACATATCCCAATCAAAGGAGAATTGATCTAGAAAGGGGACAAATAAAATAAGAGGTCTTCAGGGAGAGGGAGAACCAAAGAAACAGAACCACCTAAGTCTGGCCAGGTAGCACCTCATGGCTTCTTCTCAGTCTAAGTTCAGAATCTGGGCCGTGCCCTTTTTTTAATCTTTGTTTCCTCAATGGCAGTCAGTTTGATTGAGGTACATTCAGGAATTTGCCAGCTATATCTATGCATTCTAGGTAATAAGTTTCAGAATCTGGAGTCATTCCATTGGGGAAATGGAGACCTCAGCAACGAGGCTGAGGCTAAATGTATATAATCTTTCACATGCATTTAGTGTTGGTCTTGTGTTATTTTTCCCCCTACAAATGTTAAGGATTAAGTATAAGATATGTGTAATTCCATAGGAAACACTTCGTCCTGGATGGGGTCAGCCAGTAAGCAAAAGCCATAAGCAAGAGAAAACACTGAATAGTAAGAACCATGAACCAAGGTGCTAGGGAAAAGGGATAAGTAATACACCTTAGGACGGATAAAAAAAAAAAAAAATCCATTAAACTGAATTTTTTTGATACCTGGGGATATTTTTAAGAGAGCTTTCCACTCAAAAAGTAATTCTTGCCCTCATCTTTACAGTATAGTTCGGAAGCTGACTCTCTAATCCAAGTATTTGGTGGGCCTGAGGTAACGGACACCCAAGTGTTTACCTATATTCTCACTAACATGGAAAGTGGACGGTCAGTAATGCCGGGCTGTGAGAAGACATACAATTGTATATCTAGATGGGACAGGGAGAGAAATGAGTTGAGCAACTGAATCAGCTGATGACATCTGTATAAGATACTAAAACCTGTTCAAAGAGAGAGAACTGAAAATAAAAGTTGGGGGCCAAATTTAAACGGGATCCACAATGGAGTGGCCAAGGTGCTGGCAAAAAAGCAGAATCCTCATCTGGAGTAAAGTCAAATTGAAGACTGTAAAGGAAATAAAGTGACACACAGAGAAACAGGAGGAATAGGGCTCCAGGAGCTAAGATAAAAATTTACTGAGCAATTTATTGCTGTATTAATTGACTGTCACTGGCCTAGCAGCAAATCAGCAGCAGGGGTTTTGTAAAGGCATACTGTGGGTTCTGACAGCAGCTTATATCACAGAAAACCTCCTCCAAACCTGTGTTTGTTATGATACTTCAGCAAAATCCTAAATCTCATGAAGTCTTCCATTCGCGTATGAACTGCACTAACCAAATGTTATCTGACCACATCCAGTTTATCCAAGGCACAGAGCCTAGTCAGCTAATCAAATAAGGCTTAATGATCCCCCAGCAAAGGCTTAAATAATTTCCACCAAGGGCACTTAGGGACTTAGAGAAAAAAGTATTTAAAGCAAAGGACATTTTTTACTCCTTGTTTAGAAAAGAATGGACCAGTATTGGCTTATTCAGGGATATTTATTTAACCACCTACTATAAGCCAAGCATTGAAGACAAAGATGAAGAAGACAGGATCCAGGCCTCAAAGGACTTACAGTGTGTGGGGGGTGGAGACAGGCATGTAAATTAGTAAAGATAATAAAATGTTACAGGTTCTATAACAGAAGTATGTTGATGGTAAAATAGGGATATAAAAAGAGAGAGTGATGAATTCTACAGGGCTAGGGAGATCATAAAGTCTTTAGAGAAAAGGTGACCCTTTAAAAAATAAATGCAGCAAATCAGGATATTAATATCTATTACATAAAAGAAAATCACATACATATAATTTGTTCTTCATTACAAAAGAGTGACATCTATTTTGGGATGGAGAGGCTATAAATAAATTTGTAAAACTTCCCTCTTTTCAGAAATGCTCCACTATCCTCTTTGACAATTGAACATAATTTAGTTGTCATGGTAGCAATCAACAGCCAAATATACTAACTTTCCATTGGCTCTGTTCACGAGGCAAATTAAGACAAAACTTTTTCTTATGTATTGTATATGAAGGTCCTATTTATGATTGGGTACATATATATCTATCTAAATAATATTGGCCATATAGATTTTTGGTAGTAATCTATTACCTTTAGAGGTTCTTCCTCCTGAACACTTGCCACCCATGTATATATCATTTATAGGGTAGTTATTTTGAACAAAATTACTTGATAGCTTATTAACTGAAAAAGAAGAGTTGTAGTTAATAGAAATATAATAAAACTTCAGGTATTGGTATCTAATTAGGGTTGTAATTTTCAGATGTGTACAACACAAAGCCATGTGGACCACACTGGTGTCTTTAGCCAGTCGGTCCTACGGAAAGCAAAATTTTAAGAGCACCATCTTGCAAAAATCCACTGACCAATAAATTTGTCAAAATCCACTTATAAATAAACTCAGTTCTGGTCACTGGTCACTGTGATCAACCAATGCTAAAAACTAATCTTTGTTCGGGAATCACTTGTGGCCTTTATACAGGTAAGCCTCATTCCCGATTCCTCCACTTAGGAACATCAAGTACCTAGTCTTATTACCAAGTTAACTCATCTAAACGAAGGAAGACTTTGAACTTCTTTGTTAGAGAAATGTTTCTTATTATAAATTCCCCACAGTAATCTTTACATACTTCACATAGGCTCACAGAAATTCTTGAGTGTCTTTAATGGGTCATTCCAACCTCTAGGTAAAGCTCAAGTCTTCCCTCCCCTCTAAGCCCCACTGCAATCCCACCCCAACTCTTTTCTCCCAGAATGTTACATCAAAAGAAAAAAACAAAACAAAACAAGAATCCTGGCTTAGTAAGGACAGACTTTATTTGAAAGGATTATTGCAAGCGGAAGGGGAAGCGTGACCGTGGCAATAAGCAGAGGAGGACTACTGCAATAGGGAAAACACTTTGACCATACGATTTACAAGCATGTCAAGAGTTAAGTAAAGAGTTTTTCTTTTATAGGAAGGTGTAAACAAGGCTAGAAAGAATCTGATGTGGAGAAGTGGAATGAAAGGGTGGCGTGATTGAATAGCAGATCAGACAACGTTTTACCCTTAAGCCAGTCTGTTCTCAGCAGGGGGTATTAAAGAGATGCCATGTGCTGGCCAGAGTTCAGGGACCTGGAGGAGGGAGGATGCTAAATCAGTTTGGTTACCAAACATTTTGTTCCAGTTGATCAATGAGGACGGGCAGTTCAGCCAATCATTTGTGAGGTAAAGAATGGGAATTTGGAGATGTGTCCGACCTTATCATAGGTAAACAAGTAGGGTATCCCTGTGTATCTTCCCTAATTCATATATGGAAGTGGAGGTAGCTTTGTGCAGTAAGCTGTTTCCAAAACACAAAAAGGTGGGGGGATTTTTTTTCCTAACCTTTGCTGTTTTCTAAGATCACAGGACTCAGGTAAAGTTCAACATTGTCCATTGACAATGTAATTAAAGACAAGTTGACATTGGATGATGCTATTAAGCAACAGAGCTTTTAGTATGACATTAGAACAAGTAAAGGCCGGGCGAGGTGGCTCACGCCTGTAATCCTAGCACTCTGGGAGGCCGAGGTGGGCGGATCCTTTGAGCTCAGGAGTTCGAGACCAGCCTGAGCAAGAGTGAGACCCCATCTCTACTAAAAATAGAAAGAAATTATTTGGACAGCTAAAAATATATATAGAAAAAATTAGCTGGGCATGGTGGTGCATGCCTGTAGTCCCAGCTACTCGGGAGGCTGAGACAGGAGGATCGCTTGAGCTCAGGAGTTTGAGGTTGCTGTGAGCTAGGCTAACGCCACGGCACTCACTCTAGCCTGGGCAACAGAGTGAGACTCTGTCTCAAAAAAAAAAAAAAAAAAAAAAAAAAAGAACAAGTAAAAAAAAAAAACACTGCCTTCCAAAGGACCTATAGTCATGTGAGTTTCTTAGATATGCCTACTCTAGGTAAAGGGAACCTTAATGATTCAAGCCAGATCAAACTCAATATAAAGAATTAAGGCTAAATAATAAACAAAAATATGCATTTTTCTAACCCTGTCTTCTATGCTTCTCCCTAATAGCACAGAAGACAGGAAAGATCTTCCTCTATCATCTCCACCGATGATCTGTGGAGATATCTAAATGTTTGGTCATTAAATGCTTTAGGTTCTTAGTCATCAAATACTCTACTTGGGAGACACATCTGACATGAAGTAAGCAGAAAAGAATCTCTAATGATGTTTTAGACTGAAAGGTTAAGTCTATGGCAGAGCCATACAGAGAATCAAGGTCTCTTAAATTCCCAGACTAAAGCATTTCCAATAAAGAGGAAAATCAAGTTGTTTTCCTATACGAATATTACTGAGAATGGCAAATAGCCCATTTTAGCTGGAGTATCTGCCTCTAACTCAGGAGAATCAAGAAGTCCTATTTCTTCCTCTTTTTTTTTTTTTTTCCTCAAACTCCAGGAGAGCAGGGAGGCAGACAGATACTGCAAACTGCCGCTGAGCTAGATAGACTACCAGCATACTCACACCTGTAGAGGAAAGCACCCTTTTCAAAAACAATATATACAGTTAAAATAATGTTAATTTGCCCACCGTGGTTCAACACAGGACTTTCAGAAAGTGTTTTACTACTGTGTCTCACCCAAAATAAAATCTAGTATTGCAGAAGAAGTAACAGATTAATGAAAGAGAATAAGGCAACATAGGTGTTAGGGACATTAGTGAAATTCATTTAAGCAATGCCTCCATTTATAATAGCTTAGCAATTAAGCTATTACCTTATTGTCTGAAACAAAAGAAATAATCTTTTTATTTTCCCCATTCCCCAAATCTGTGCAGAAACCAAGCTCAAGCCCCATAACTGCTAAATTCAGCTTTCTATTAGAAAAATAACACATAAAAAATGAGAACAGAAATGATAGAAATGAAACTTTTAAGCTGGAAACTGACTTCATTACTGTTAAATCATACGAATAATTTCTAATTGATTTGTATTGGGCAGGAATCTTATATTCCAGAACCGTGTTCGTCTATTTATCACAATATATTCTGTACGACATATGGAAACTAATACATTGCTTCATTAATATTTAAGTCTTTCTCTAGTTATGGCTCAGAGATATTTAACATTCTAAAACATAAGCATTTATAATTACATGTTTTACATTTTACTCTAATTTTTAATACTGCCAAGATTATTTAGCATAACTAACTTTTTAACTACATAGTCTTTTCTCTCTTTACCATTAGCATATCAATCAAATTTGCATTACTCTGCTTTGCTCATTTTATTAAAAGTGAATTCAGGGCACAATTGACTTTTCATTTGTTTAACAAGTAAAGAAATATTTACCCTGACAGCCATTGCATTGTAGAGATTCATCTTCATAGTATAATATGCTACCTGTGAATCAAGAAAAAAAAGATGGCATACATTTCAGTTACACAAAGACAATGTAGCCTATTTTTACATATAAAAGATAAGAATCTTTATACATAATACATAATAAGAGTTCTAGGCTTAGAAAAATGAAATCAAACTTTGTATTGAAGAGATAGGCTTCCTAATACATAATGCAAGCTTAACCAGAAAAATCTATGGTAGTCAAACTAGGAGCTAATGGAGATATATGATCATAAAATGCTCTCCGCTGAGTTTGATAATCAATGGTGCTCTACTGAGAATAGAATAACAAAGCAGAAATATTCACAAGTGCTGGTGACATATAGTATTGTATGATTTATTCACTGGGGTTCTTTTAGCCAAAACTCACAGAAACATAAAAGGAATTCATATTTCAAGACGTCTGGTTTAATGAAAAATTCAAAGAAATGCTGTCTTCAGTCGAAATCGTTCAAGGGTACGGATGCAGTGATGGAGCAAAATTGTGCCTTCCAACCATCTATGCAAAATGCTATGTACTTAGCTGCCTCCTGAGTAATCCCTGGGAATTTTGTTTCATTTAATATTCATTTTAACACCATAAAATCATAAATACAATGATATCATGTTACAGCAAATCCCTTGATACAGTGAAGACTTCCTAAAGTGTTGGTTTCTTTCTGGTAAAGACACATTTATCTATTAACACACAAATCTCTTATAGCAAATCATTTAGCAATATAGCTTATTTCAATGAAAATATTGCTTTTGATAAATCTTCCACATCTGTTCTATCTGTTAATTAAAAATATAAAATTGACATAATTCATGCCAGTACAATAAAGGGTAGAGCAATGAAATACATACTTTTTCAACATGATATACAACTGTATCCATTTTTATTCAACCAAAATTCATTCAAGGAATATAAATTGAGGCCAGGTAAGAGGTGTCATGTTTCAGGCAAAAATCAGAGAAAAGTGCCTTAACCCTTTATAAAGGGGTATTCTTCCCCCTGACAAACAGGAATTCATACAAAGGGGTTTCACTGTGATTAGCGTTGTTTGAATTGCCTGGTCTGATCCAAAGCAAATTATCTGTGGAAAGCAGCAGGGCTGGATTATTTATCAACAGTTTGAGCAATTAAGAAACAGTTGGCTGCAATATGTTATTTACCAATGAACACAATGATTTTACTTCATTTTAAATTCTCTTTCTTCGTTATAGCAAGCAAGGCATAATTCTTGGTGTTTGAGGTGATTTACAGTATTTCCTTTAATATTGTATTGTCAAATTGAAGCAAACATTGCCATTAAAAACTTTTACAGAAACAGATACATTGGAAATTATATACTCCAAAAAGTGTTGGTTCAGAAAAAGATGTTTCTTATTTTAATCATACCATTGTTTAGGTAACAGTAGAGGGTGCATGTGAGCTTTTGAGCCGCAAACCTGAGTTCAAGTCCTAACTTTGTTTTTAGCAGCTGTGTGGCCTTGGACAAATTACTTAAAGTCTCTTAGTCTTGATTTCTATTCTTACTAGATAGGGCATTACATGCTTCATCGAGTTGTGAGGATTAAAATGAAATAAAGAATTTAAGGTGCTTGGGACATAGCTGATAGTATGAAAGGATTATCAGTGATGCCAACAGTTACACATTTTGTGGCTAAAAGTATGTAATTTAACTATAAGTGAAATTCCAAAAAGTATAAAGGGCTCAATTTTATTATGAACTAACAGGGAAGAGAGATACAGCTTTTGAGTCTAAGAATTCTGAATTCTGTAGTTAAGAGGTAGGAAAGCACTTTGATCCTCACATATCATTCTCAAGTGAACCACTAATTAATACTATATTTATTCTCAATTCTCTACACCAGATGCTTACAAAAGTACTGAAAAAAAATACGTGATGCAGATATTGTATGATTCCAATTATATGAGGTAACTAGAATAGTTGAATTTGCAGCAACAGAAAGTAGAATAAAGATTACCAGGAGCTGGGGGAAAATCCTTAGTAACCATTTTTAAAACAACCCTTCTTTTTCCATAAAAGAAAGAATTAAAAGCCAATTATATTCTTTCTCCCAGTAACTATAATCTTTAAAAAGCAGGGAAACCAAATCTAAATTCATTTCATAATTATGATGAAAATATATTAACAAAATTTTATATTGGTAACTCAGTCTTAAGTTGTTCTGCCTTTGGTGTTTATTTAAAATATAAGACCCTAAAAGAAAATAATACATATGTATCAGTTCTCTGCTTTGACATGAAAAGGTGAAGAATGTTGCCTTATCTTATAAATGATTTGGAAGTCCCATAAAGAAAAATATCCAGAGTTGGGCATTTTCTCATGTAAAGAAGAAACATGTATTCATCTAATGAAGAGAAATAAAAATGCCTATAGAAGCAACCATGTTTATCTCTTAGTTTTAAAATTAGTGACTGATTTTTTTTTGTTTTTGTTTTTAGATATGGTATCTCGCTCTGTCACCCAGGCGAGAGTGCAGTGGCACAATCATAATTCACGGTAGCCTTGAACTCCTGGGCTCAAGCGATGCTCCTACCTCAGCCTCCCTAGTAGCGGGGACTACAGGCATGCACCACCATGCTCAGTTAATGTTTTTATTTTTTGTAGAGACGGGGTATTGCTATGTTGCCCAGGCTGGTGTTGAACTCCTAGCCTCAAGTGACCCTCCCACCATGGCCTCTCAAAGTGCTGGATTTATGGGAGTGAGCCACTGTATCTGGCCAAGACTGATATTTTATGTATTTTTACTATCCATAAAAAGAGCAAATTGCTGGTATTTATCATAATAACATACAATGTAATTTGATAGTAGATGTCATTCCTTGTCCCATTTAAAGTTAATAAAACTTCCTTTCATTGTTAGTCTTTTAAATACTCAATCAAATACGACAACTTTGTAAGAAGTATTAAAATATTCAGCCATATATGAATATTGTGAGCCTTGGTTTGAGCATTATAGTAAATTATTTTTATAATTTGAACAATAATCTTTTTTTAAATCATAATTATCCGTAAATTAAATTGTTCTACCATGGCTATTAATACATTTCAACAAAAAAATTTAATTAAACTGCCTACTCACTGGATTACTTCAATTTAGAAGCATAACACTGAGCCGTCTAGGACTACAGTTATATGCATTTGTTTCATAACACATATCAAATTAATCATGTACGGTGATAGCCTTTATACTTCTCTGCCTTCAGACTGTGGTGATTAAAAAATATTTGGTATTAAACATAATTTAAATTATGTAATGATATTTTTAAAAGGCAAATTTAAGAGTATAACAAAATACATACAAACCGTCCTAGAGTTTATTTTGATAAATTCACTCAGGGAACACTCAAACTGCTAGTGCTCTAAAAGATGCAGTTGAAAGGATATTTCTCCCTTTTCCAGTACTATTGTCTACAAGAATGACTACTTTTATTTTGCCATTTATGAAATAAAGCAGTTGAGTGGTAAAAAGAAGCTAAATAGAGCTCTATATAGCTAAAAAAAGAAGGGTCCTCAAACAGTGGGACTGTTTGTGTGTCCACCGGAAGGACCAGGTCACAGTAAAATGACACTAAGAGTTCGGCATGCATAAAATGCATGTGCACAGAGAACACATACCAGGTGACTATAGATTTGTTATCAATAAAAAAGAAGAATCAGAGCACATCCTGAATAATAGGAAAGGGTTTTCATGGCTGTAAACCAACAGTCCTGGACCCCGAAGATAGAAAAATCTGGGTTACGTTGCTAGACGGAGCGGCACGAAAGCCAGCAGGAAGACCTGAAATGGAGGTTGAAAAGAAAAACAAACAAAAACTACAGTCATACAGGAAACAAGAAAGAGTCAAGTCACAAAATTAGACTGGAATGGCTCTATTATTGTGGGTTAATGAGGTCGCTGTAGCGGAGAACACGTGACACTCCGGGACTTGATAAGCTATTTAGTGTTTATTTAAAAGCTGGGTAGAAGTGGTCTGGTACAGAAGGATTTTGAGGAAGCCTGTCTCTAAAAATACAGAGCCTCTCTGAAGAGATCCTAGGACTTTTCACGGTCCTCTTTCTGATTGATTATCGCCATACTCTTGGTAACTCCAAATTTTTTACAAGTCTTCTCCATGGGTCCTGTGATAGTGTGTCATTCTGTTTTCCGGACTGTTAATTCTCTATTCTAATTCTCTTTCCTCTTCCTAAATCCTACATTATGCATTCTACAAGCCTCAGTTCCTGGCCCACTATTCTATACCTTTCAGTTACTTTTTTATTAGGTAGAAAATCCTGTCATCTTATGATAATGTCTCTAAAACCTTCATCTCCAGCTCTGACCCTTAATCTAAGATCCCATCCAATAGTTCAGTTTACTAAACATTTGTGGTTTTTTGTTTGCTTGTTTTTGTAGAGAAGAGATCTTTCAAACTCCTGGGCTCAAAGTGATCCTCCTGCCTCAGCCTCCTGAGTAGCTAGGGCTACAGGTGCATGCCACTATGCCCAGCTAATTTTTTTCATTTTTTGTAAACATGAGGGCTTGCTATGTTGCTCAGGCTGGTCTCCAGCCCCTGGCCTCAAGCTATCCTTCTGCCTTAGCCTCCCAAAGTCCTAGGATTACAGGCGTGAGCCACCACACCTGGCCTAATAAACATTTGTTGAGTTCTAATTTTGGTGAGTTTGCACCATTGCTTTACATGATATCACCACATGGAGGTGTCCTAACATCATCACAAACTCAAAAAGTTCAAAACGTGTTGTGGTAAGCATCACCAAGTACCACACTCAGAATGTTTCTTACAAACATCCTTGCTTTTGTTACCATTGTAACTATTAATCAGCTTTGCTAAGATAAAAATGCAACTACCTCAATAGGTTGCAAATCAAAAATGGTTATTTCTCACTCACTTTACATCTGAGCTAAGCTTCCCTGTAGGTATGTTCCATGCGTCTCTTCATCTCAACCCTAAGGCTGAAGGAGGAGCCTGGATCCTCTATTCTTATGTCAGAGGGGAAGAGTGAGAAAGTGTCCTAAAAGCTGCAGTCAGGATGTGGCATAGGTCTCATCTGCTCACAACATATGGCCAAGCCCCAAATCAGTGGGGTAAAGATGAGTCATCCTTTGATGATGAAGGGGAGAGAAGATGACTAATTTTGAACAAGAATATAACCCACTGACACATACTGATATTAATCATCAGCCACATTGACCAGAGCAAACATCTTTCAATTTAAGAAGCAATCGTCAGACTATGGAAGACCTGACATGTCACGCTGAAGAGTAAGGACTTTATATTGTATGCTATGCGAGAGGGAGTGTAGGCAGGGCAGTAAAATGATGCAGTTTAGATGAGAGTTAAGAGACATTTATGAGTGCAAATGAAAATGATTTGATGACCAATAGGCAATAGGGAGTAGGAGCAAGACATGGTAGGGAGTCTAGGATGATGGTTTCTCAGGGTTGGATTTCTAGTTGAATGGTGGTAATATTTACCTGCTTAAAGGAATATAGGAGGAGGAGAAAATTTGGGTTACCTGAGAGACATCTAGAGAATATGTTTAGTATTTTCCATGTTGATCTATATAGATATACATGGATCAGGAGCTGAGAACCTTAGGTACATCATTTAATCTCCCTGAGCCTCCATTTCTTCATCTATAAAGTGAAGATACCACCTGTATGTTCTTCTCAACAGGACATTGCTAGGGATATAGCAGGCAATGAATGTAAAAAATATTTTTAAACAAGAAATTCCTTTAAAATATAGGAAATTATTTTATAAAAGTCACATTCAACTCCTTACCAACCTTCTGCTATTTCCCACTCTCGCATCATCTTGATCTCATTTTTTCTCAACACGTTATTCCACGTTATATTCATTCCCAATTTCAAAACTTCATGCTATTTCCCCCAAAGGTCAGTTCAAGTGTCATTTCCTTGACCTGCAGAGCCTACATTAACTTCCCATCTGAACACATATTATCTCTGTGTGTGTGGGTGGGGGCGGACGGGGTAACATCTTTTTTAAATTGACTTTATTTTTTAACTAATTTATTTGATAGATAATACATTCACATTGTTTAAAATTCAAAAGCTACAAAAGAGTCGACAGTGAAAACTCTATTCCCTACCCGTACTTCTTGACTACTCAGATCTCTTACTGCAGGCAATTAACATCATCAGCTTTTTTGTGATCCTTCTAGAGACAAGCAAATTAAATCAGTGGCTTTCAAATTATGCCTTGGTGGCTCAGGTGACAATCAAAATCACAGGGAAAGAATTCAAGCAGTTGCATTTTGCTAGTTTCCAAAAATGCTGCCCTGCTTGTAGTTGTTTTACATATGGGGTTAAAAATTTTGCTAAAATTTTTGTTAAGGGAGGAGTTCTGTTACTAAAGTTTTAAAATCACTATTCTACACCATTCATTTTATAACTTAACCATATGCTATATGGCATTATTATTATAAATGGCTATTAGACCAAAAAATTATGCAGAATCAATTGGAAAATGATGGTCTAAACATAGTTACTATAGTACTACGTGTATGACAGTCTGGAGATTCAAACAGTATCTTCAACTCACTCCCCAATGCAAGAAAATAGCAGGTCCTTGCACTGACTCTAGCTTCAGAAGGTTTGGAGGTGACTGTCCATCCCTAGCTTTGTTTTCCTAAAACCTAAGCTCTGATACCTTATGTTAGAGGGAGGGGGAGAGGTATAAAAAGCAGTGTGGTCAGAGAAATGGAAACAGAGGAGCAAAGATTCCACACACCTGGGAAAGAGCTAGGTGTTAGCCATTGAAATGAAGAAATACAGGATTTGGCATTCTTGTTGCTCCTGGGTGGTAGCTAACACTTTAGGTGTAAGCTTGGTGATAGCTGTGGAGGAGACTGGCTTCTAAGCACTATAGATTATCAGCTCTGGCAAAAATTCCCAGTATCTTTCTATGGCCCAGCAGCCAAAGAGTCCTCAAAACTTGAACTTGGAAGAACCAAGCACATAGTCTTAGACAATGGGCATCTTTTGAATGAGAGCTCAGTGAAAGCAGAAATCTTTGATATGTTGGCACTACTTAAGTCACATAGGACCTCCATATACCTCAAAGAAGAAACATCTCTAATAATGACAGAGATTGAGTTGCCTGTCAGCTCAATACATAAGGGTTTTGAAATCAGATCAAACTGAGTTTGAACTTGTTTCCACTAAACACCAGTAGTTTGTCCTTAGGGAAGTAACCTGAGCCTAACACTCTTCATCTACAAAATAGTGATGATATTCATAGGGTTGGTGTAAGACTTTAATAGTTGGTGTATGCATTAAGAATGTAAAGTGCTTAGCACAATATTGCACTAGGCAATCAGAAAATAGGAGCTATTTTAATCTTATTCGATAATTATTTATTGAGATTCCATTATGATTATGTTTCATGCCTTATGTTAGGCACTGTGTACACAACAGCAAAAATACATGAATAAAACAGACCTGTTCAGAGCTTATCAGGTTTAAAAACCATCATGAACCAATCTGAGAAAAATATTTGTGTTTTGATTTTTTCAGAGGAACCAAAAAATAATTAGACCCAAATATGGAGAATTACTTGGTGATCATGCTGGGTGATACCCTTTTTGATCAAATTCAGTTGAGATGTTAAAGTAACAAAACAAACTTTCTTGGGTGGCCTACTGAACTTTTAAAAATATATTTTCAGCAACCCTAGCATCGTTAGATTAAATATATATTCCCAAGGTGACTACTTTGACAATAGTCACCAAATGCATAAACTCTTGTATGTTTGATTAAAAAGGGAACTCTAATCATTCATAACCATTTGATGGGTAGCATGAGTAGAAAATACAGCAATGAAAGTTTTCGGTAATGCTTTAAGAATGCCTTATGCATACGTATACACTACTGTCTTTATCTATACCATTGATAGATATCCTCAATCACTAATAAATAATGGGTATTCATTACTCCATAGAAAATACCTCAATTCCTTGATTATCCTGTTTAAGTAATCTGATTCTGTTCACATGGCTTGAAGGGCTCCTACTGGCAAATTGAGGACTACTTGAGCATCAACTATTTAATGATAGTAGTTGACCATAACCCAATGAATAAAATAGGAATCCATGATTTCATACTAGTGTAAATAAATGAATATATAAATAGGACAGAAGGAAAAGCTTTTATAGTAAAATTCAAGCAAGTAAATGTAGGAGAAATTATGGAATTAGAAAGTTACTGTTTGACAAGTATAGTAATAACTGATTCTGGTAAGAACCATCGTTGAACGCTAAACCTAGCATACAAAAGTTTGATGAGGAAGAAGATACATACACAGTCTTTAAATATCCCCTATAAGAGAAAAATAGCAAGCTTGTATTATAGAAACCTGAGAGATGTCACTTTAAACGGTCAAAGTTAACATCGGCAATTATTGGATAATTAATTATTGGATAATTATTGGCAAAATGTTGATGATCCAAATATGAACAAGCTATAGTGCCTACTCTCAAAGAGCTCAACATCTGGAAAGTATATACAATCAACAACAAATAAGTAAAAGCACATACACTGTGAAAGTTACTTTTAACAAAATTAAAATAAGTGGTGTAGTTTGGGTATAAAAAAATGAGTCAATTCTCCATGGAAAAATCAGGAAATGCTTTCAGAAGAGATCTCATACCAAAAACTAAGCCCAATTTTGTCCTTATGTAATTATTTACCATCAGTAATTTCCAAACTACATGTAAATACAACAGAAGTCAATAAGTTACAGGATATTGTATAATTCAAATGCTAACATACATAAATTTTATATTTACCTTCACAATTAGTTGATAATGTGTTCTGCCTAAGTAACTTCTCCACCATTTTTGAATAATTACTGCTGATCTGCTTAAATGCCTACGATAAAAAAAAAGAGGCTTAATAGTACACTTTTGTTGAAACAAGAATACCTCTTAGATCTTTGCTTGGAACATATTCTCCTATAATTCAAGAATTCAAATTTAAAGCCAAGTTTATGTGTACTTTTAAAGAGTAGAAAGTTATTCTGGGATAGAATTGATCATTTCTAGAGGTAGAAAAAAGGTTATAGGTATTTATTCATCATTTCTTTTGTGCTTATAATTAAACAACATTTTAATTTCAATTACTCTTCAATACTTACTCTTTAAAATATTTTTGAATATTAAGGCCATAAAGCAGGTCATAGTGACATGTTGAGAAATAAGCCAGGCGCTATGGATACAAATAATTATAAGTACTTAGAAATAATTCACGAGGAGAAGAAATAGTTAACTTCTTCATTCTTTTCATATATTCTTCAGTCTGTCCAAGCTAATATCAGCTTAGTCTGCCGAATTAAAAAATACTCTATTTGCTGCCATGTTCCTAGTTTATATACTGGCCAAAAGAGAAGCCTCAACTTCATACTTTAAATTTGCAATGTCTGGCTCCCACTAGATCATATAAAGAAGTACTATTTAGTATAATCCCCAGCCTGCTATCTGAGTTATTATGGACTAGGCATATTTTCCTCTACCTTATCCAGAACAATATTTTTTTCAGAATTGATGGGAGACTGAGGGACTGTCTGGGCATTGAAGAAAAAGTGAGAAGAGTTAAGATAGAGATAAATGTCAGTCCTTTGTATAATCAGAATGACATCATTCAGGTGTCATTTGCTTTTATCTACCAACATGTTGGAAGGAATTGATATAGCTTCCTTTTTGTTCCCCCTCTTGCTTACCAATCAATAAATTCATTGCTATAAATACAAACCCGGTCATATGTCACATCCTCTGGAATTTGGAAAAAGAATCTGATCAAGCATGTTTATAATACTGATAATTTTTAAACGTAGAGATACAGTCAATATAATTCAGTTTTGGTAAGAAAAGATCAGAAATACTATGCATTTTTTAAAAATACATCACACAACTCATTAACTTCATTGTGACTAAAATAAAAAATATTTGAAATGAATACTATATGAATAAATTATATTTTCTAAGGAATATATTTTTGTAATATACAAAATGTTTAAATCATTATACCTGAGATATGCCCGAATTTGACATCCTCGAAACCAGCTCTGGATTTTAACTGCTGCGGCATTCTCCTTTTCTCTAAATGCATCCACAACACTAAAAAAAATGTTTAAAAAGCATTTCATTAGTAACTAATATAATTCTAAAGCAAGTCAATGTGTTAAACTTAATCTTTTATTTCTTCTAAAATAATTATAATTTGATGTCATTTTAAATACAATTACAATACTAAATAAAGCATTTCAAAACTCATAAGCTATGTTTTAAAAATTAACCTTTCTCTGAGAAGCCATGTGCTTTCAACAGCTTTACTTTTTTTATTTCTATAATCACCAATTTTGCAACTAATTAATTTGCCAGTAATTTTTATTAGGGAATAAAAAAGCAATGTGTTATTTTGTCATTATTTTAAAAACATAATTATTTGAATTTACTGTTTAAATGTCACTATACACGTATCATGCAAGACTTAAATGCTTGCATATTTCACTCATTCATTAGTAAAATGAGTTGCCTCAGTAAAATGAATCCATCACAGAATGTCTATTCTAGCTAGAATTTTCAGAAAGTCCATTTAAGTTAAAGGAGGCAGAAGACAGGGCCATGGGGCTTACAAACAAATAAGAAATACATAGAGTATGGGGAGAATTCACACAAATCAGTAAGATTACATAAGGTGTAGCTGAAGTGTAGAATAAACAGTAAAAACCACACCTGACACCATATTTGTATTACCTGATAATGAATGGAAGACACCATGATGGGATTCCTATATGATGAAATAATTAAGAGTGTAAGACTCCTTGAGACAATTATTACTATGAGTGGAAGAAAAGAAAGATTCATTATTGTTGCATGCTTGTATTGCATGCACAAAATGATAGAAGAGACTTGAATAAACTGCATTCCACGTGGGTAGGAGGGAGAACAGATTAAAGTCCTTCCCTCCAGAGAGCCTTCCCTGACTTCCCAGACTACAATTAGGCCTTTCCATTTCACACCTTCATAACTCTTCATGATATTTAGCATAATCCTATTACACTTAAAGATTATTTAATGATGGTTTCTTCCACTAAATTTGAAAATCCCAAAGGTCGTAATCTTGTCTATTTTGTCCCACACTGTATTCCCAGTGGTCTCCCAAGAGATAATTGTTGTTACTCCTAACACTCAACCTTTGTCTTACCAAAGGTGCTTCCCCTGGGGGTATAAGATGCCTACTGGCATATTTCATGCCAGCATAAGTTAATATGCTATTGAAATCAGAGATATATATGACATATTCTGTGTTCTCAAGTATAAGCTTACAAACTAATAGAACTGAAAAGTAATAGCAACAGTAAATAAAAGTACATGAAAAGTGAAATACTATATGAAAAGTAAATATCTAGAGGATTCAGAAGTGGAAGATACTGTTTTTAGGAAAGAGTAGGGAAGAGGGGAATCAAAGGAAGCATTTGAGTAGGTTTTCAAAGAATAGGCAGCTTCTGATGTGTATCTAAAACATACATAACATCTGTGCTGGGGTATTGCTAAGGTACCTCAATTTCAACATATCTATCATCCAAAAGAACTCATCTCATCCTTCTTCCACACACACATTCACCCCCTATTCTTAAAAGAGTTCTATTTTCTGTCTTCCCTTTTTCATGAGTAGCGACATTTTCCACCCAATTGTTCCCTTCAGAAACTGTGAAGCAGTTAGTTTTCTACATTAGTTCAGCCTTCACCTTTTTAAAACTAGTTACTTGCAAAAGTCTTGTTTCCCAGACAAGTGGTCTTCTTCCACTCTAGCCTATCCTCCAATCCATTGCTTGAATGACTTTTTGGAAACATAAATCTAATCATGTCCTTTTTTCTTAAAGCCCTTTAATGTCAACCTCCATGAAACAGCCCAAGCTTTCTGAGTGAAGTCTAAAGCACTTAAAATACCAAAGTCCTTCCAGATCTGGCCCAGACTTAATTTGCCATGTCTTCTTTCACCATTTCTATCCTATGATAGACCCATTCTACTACTATAGTTCTGTTAATAGGCCGTGTTCTCTTGCCTCACACCATCACAAAGTTACCCCCTCTTCTTGAAATGATTTTTCCAACTGCAACTTCCAGAAAGATTTATGTTGATAGTACCCTGAAATTTCTCCTACATGCTAATTATAACATCTATCTACTTAAGGGCTGGGCTCACCCTTTATTCATATCTTTATCCCAATACATAGTAAAGTATCCGATACATTGGAAGAACTAAATGAATATTTATGGAAAGAAGGAAGGAAGAAAGGGTGGAAGGAAGGGAGGGAGGGAGGAAAGCATAAAGGAAAGGAGGATGAGAGGGAGGGACAGAGGGAGGGAGGGAAGTTAAACAATAGTTGAAGCGAGGGCAAAAGACCTTGGTTTCAGAGTTTTGGGCATAATATTAAGGGATATTGGATTTCTTGAACAGCATCATTATGATGGTGTTCCCAAAGTGTAACAATCTCTCCTTCAGAAATATTTACAGTGAAAGTTGTTAAATAAAGGGGGGAAAAAGGTCCAATCATAAGACACAAGTATATAGTGCCACACCATAGACGTTAATGGAAGGTGTGAAGAAGGGAGACCATGATTAAGCAATGTCAACTCCTGTGAAGAAGTCATGGATCATTGTTCAAAGGGTTTCAGGGTTGGAGGGACTCTTTCATTTTTCTTTTAAAACTAGATATGGTAGTGGAACATACAAAATGTCACTTATGGCAAACATGGAAAAGTTATGTTTCCCATGTTTGCCATAAATGTCCAGTAGAGCAGGCAACTCTAAGATCGAGTGTGAAAAAAAATAAGAATAATTTCACTCAATAAGGCTAATGTGAAATGAAATTCATGATAATGGCATAAAGCTGTTTATTATGGTTATTTAACCTTTTTACCATTACCATTTAACACAAGTATACTAGATTTGTTTTCCATCTTTTTAATATAATCTATTTAAATTCCTGAAAATATATGTTTTTCCTTCCCCATCAACAATCAACAACTGCCTACCTTTGCAAAAAAAGGAAGAAAATATGAGTAAGGTACGCAGATATCCCTAATACTTCTTTTGAACCAATGTATTAGTTACTGTATTAGTTATCAACGTTTTAGTTTGAACTGACCCCTTATTTATAATTGCCATTAGAAATGTAAAAGAGATCAAATTAATTGATCAATCATATTAATTGTTTTGGGGTTTATGTTTTTTCATTTCTCCTGTTGACACCAGTCAAGCGGAAAATTAAATAATCTCTTTTTGGAGTACTAACAATAATGTATATAAATACAAACACACATTAAGAATTATATAACAAAAGGAAGGAACATTGAAAAATAACTATACTAATATACTGCTAAACTTTAACTTATGTGCTAAAATTTGACTTCCATACACATTTTTTCTGTTGCTGTTTTTCTTTTAACTGCTTAAAAATGAAATTTACAGATGCTTGGGTTACCACTGGGATGCTGAATACTGAATTCACACAATATGTCATGAACTGCTAGACATTTTATGTTTAAAATGAAAAATGTGAGTAACACTTTATTTTAATGGTATATTAATTAGTTCCAAATTACAGTGAAAATCCTATAGCAGTGAATAAAATATGACATCTACATGAATTTGAAATAAATTTATTATGATCAGTATTATCACAATGAATACTAAATGAATTAATAATGATGAAAGACCAAAAGTATTACCAGTAATGTAATAAAACATCAAGGAAAAGCTGGAACTTTCCAGTCACTTCATCATCAACTAGAAATAAGTACTATAACCCTGGATAACACTAATATTCATGTGTATCATTAGTAGCCAGAAACTAACTGACAATAAATAGCAAATGAGAAAAGAATATGTGGTTAAGTATCTTCCCGGGAATATGCAAAAAATATGCATTTTACACATCAACAGACTGTGCTTAGTCTGACCTATGTGCATCATCTATGAATAAATACTAGATTAAAAGCCTATACTCTTTCTTTTTCATTATCATATAATTTATAATTATTAATATTTTAGACAATAGGAATACAAGTCCAATATTAGCTGCTCTGTGCTATCATATATGGTGATGTATACAATGATTATTGTTTTGCATATTCTTTCACTATTAAGTCTTCAGAATTTCAAGATCCTTAAAGACAGAAACTACAGTACACTTAATTTATATTTTGTGTTCTGATTATCACCCATGCACCTAAGAACAGGCACTTGATGAGAAATAGGACTATATTTTAGAATTAGAACCTATGCTTTGTTTTTCATTAATAGTCCTCATTATTATTATTTCACAGCTCAATGAATAATGTGTTGCAAATACTTTAGTATTAGATCAGAAAGTAGGAGTTACCATAGTTTATCACATAGATTTATATTATCACTGCATTTAAAAATATTTTACACTTATTAGATGTTTCTTCTTCCTTCTCCTCACTTTTCTCTTCCTTTCCTGAACACTTAAGTCCTAAAGCCACTGGGAATGGGCAAGGAAAGTAAGAGTCTCTGGTAGAGGAGGTGCAGGGGGTGTCAGAGCCTGTGTGGGTTAAGGTGAGCATCCACATGCAGCGGCCACCTGGATAGGATGTCACAGTCTAAAGTGTTCCACGGAGAGGAGGCCTGGCTTTGGGATGTGGAGGAAACATGAGAAGGGGGTCTACAGGAGACAGCAGCCAGCATGAGGGGGTCAGAGCCCAAGAGTGATGAGGAGGGTATTCAAGTTGGTGGGGAGGTGATAGTTCAGCATGGGGAGGTAGGAGCCCACTCTGGGTGAGAAGGGTATCCATGTAAGAGAGGGGACATGGGGTGACAAGTTTGGTTACATACAGAGAGATTAATCAATAAGTAAATATATTAAAGATAACAAGAGCCAAGCTTCTTGCTGTCAGAAAAAGGAGAAAAACTAGAATAAACCCGTGGTGCTGAATTTCAAATGGAGATGTCACTGTAAACTCATGAATTTCAATATATACACTGATCAATAGATATACATAGAAACAAGTATAGACGTAAAATGTGTATAAATGTATACATATACATATTCCCTAGCCCTGTCTACTGAGAGGGCCTAGGAGCAGCAACACCTAATAGCCATGTGCACCCGCTAAAAGGAACAAGGGTTCCTAGGAGAAATGGATGGTTCCAGGAAAATGGATGGCAGGAAAAGTACAAGAGTTGGATTACTTTGCTTTGATACTTAGTAGTTCTGTGACCTTACAGAAATTACCCAATTTACTAGACTAAGAACACAATCAGGAACTGTAGTCAATTTACCATGTTGGAGTCAGAAACAAATTTATTACATTTAAGGGAATAATAGATTCCAGAATCAGGACAACTTAAGGAACATTATACTTAAGTTGATACAGGGTAATGAAGTATGGGCAAATCACCATTCTTGCCCTAGAGAGTACTGTACTGTACTGGGTATTTCCCTTTCCTCAACCTGACCTTGGAAAGGCAGGTTCAACCTTACACATTTGATGTACTTACTTCCATGCAGAGACTTAATGATTTAACGTTCCCTATCCGAAATATAAATTTGGACTGAAATGGATCTAACTTTATTAGATCTTCGATCTTTTTTATCTTTGTCAAGTAATTTACACTAAATCTCACTTTCTTTAGCTGTGAACTAGGAATAATAAAAATCACCTCATAAGATTATTGTCAATAATCAAATATGATGTTTGTGAAAGCATTTACCAGAGTGCTCAGCACATAGTAGGAATTCAATAACATTTATTTCTCTTTCTACTTTCTTGTCTCTATTCCCATGCACTCCCTACACCCCTTTTAGATGGTAAGAGATCTGGAAATTTGACAGGTGAACACTTTGTCTCTATAGAATATCTCTACAGAATATTTAGCCATCTTCCTCAGTAACTGCTTTCTCAATATTCCCCTACATGTACTTTTCCATTCAGCTAAGTCAATTAAAAAAGATTTGTGTGTGTTATCAGGCTGATTTTTGCTTACATATCTTTAGAAAACTATATATGGTTTAAAAGTTTTTCAACTGTCATTTTTTTTCATTTATAGAAGTAGAATTGAATTAAATTTTGTGAGAAACAAAACTCCAGACACACAGAGTTAAACTTTTTAGTTTAGATGGAAATGGAGGAGGAAAGTAGAAAAACAAAAGCAAAATGCTTTAACTTAAAAATAAGTCAGAGGTCACTTTATTATTATTTTTATAGACAGAAGTCATACCATGTCACTTCTCTGCTGAAAACCCCCTATGGCTTCCTATCGCAATCAGAATAGAATCCTATATTTTTACTGTGCTTAAAAGCCCCAGATAACTTGGCCCACATTCTACCACTCTGTGCCTTTCTCACTCTGCTTTAGTAACACTGTCCTCCAACACATATTTGCAGGCTTCTGACAACAGGACTATAGCACTTCCTGTTCCAGTCCCTGAAGGTGCTTCCCCCAGATACCTATCTAGTATGCTCATTTATTCGCTTTTTATAGGACTGTGCTCAAGTATACCTCAGAAGAGCCTCCCCAGACCATTCTATAAAAAATAGCATCATTATTCGCTCTGTTCACTTTACTTTGCTTTATTCTTTCCCAGTACACGTATCCCAAGCTGAAATACTACATATAGGTTTATTTCTTTATGTTGTTTCCCTCATGACTTTTGTTCACTAGTTAGAATAGTACTTAGCATACAGTAGGAACTCAGGAAGTGTTTAATTAGTGAATATTTAATTCATAATTGCAGTATTGAGAATCTTAGCAGAATACCTTAAGTTCTCATAAGAAATGTTAGAAATAAGTTCCTTGTTTTAAAATCTAAAGTAAAATATAGCTTATATATAAGAGGTCACGGATGAAGGGGAAAATAATATAAATATATTTATTACCACTGAACTGTACACTTAAAATGGTAAAGATGGTAAATTATATACATATATTTTACTTCAAGAAAAAAAGAAGTCATGATAAAAAAAGAACAAGAATTAAAAAGCAGTTTAAAATAGAGTGACAAATGAAATACCTATATATCAATCACAATAATGAATGTAAAGAAACTAAGTTAACCCATCACAAATTTCTCTAGTTTTGAATTTTAAAAGCCTCCAAATTTGCCTCTTGCAAAGAAAAATATACAGAATGATATAATTAACTCCTATCAGATAAAGAAGGATCAACAGTAATATTACAGCAAGCACAATATTATTTATTTATTTATTTAGAGACAGGGTCTTGCTCTGTTATCTATCTATCTATTTATTTAGATACAGGGTCTTATTTATTTACTTATTTATTTAGAGCCAGGGTCTCACTCTGTCATTCAGGCTGGAGTACAGTGGTGCAATCACAGTTCACTGTAACTTCCAACTCCTAGGCCCAAAGGATGCTCCTGCCTCAGTCTCCAAGTAGCTGGGACAACCGGCACATGCTACCACACCCAGCTGATTTTTTAAAAAAAATTTTCTGGCAATTAGGGTTTTGCTGTTTTGCCCAGGCTGGTCTCAAATTTCTGGCCTCAAGCAATCCTCCCCCTTCGGCCTCCCAAAGTGCTGGAATTATAGGCAGGAGCCACTGCACCCAGTCAGCAAGTAGAATTTAAAGGTAAAAATTTTAACAGGTGAAAGACACCAATATTAGCCAATAATGAAGAGACACACCAGTACATATGTAACATATAAATTAAATAACATAAAAATAAGATATCACTATAGAAACATAGAAGAGGAGCATTTTGACTCATTCCTATTGGAATTTTACAGATTAACTAGACACAATGTAAATAAGGATATGGGGAAAATGAACAATATGATTAATAAACATATACCAAACTTTCCTTTCCACAAAGTATATTATAAAGTATAATATAAATGACCAATAAGTCACAAAGAAAATCTCACAATTGGGAAAAAAAGAAATGAAGCTAGGAATTAATAGTAACAATTTTAAAAACAATAACAAAATGTCAATACTCTGTCAAATAACAACTGTGTACCACCTTTTTTTCAGCCTGGCATGTCCAGGACACGATATTCAGCCTCTTTAACGTGTAGGCCAAAATATAAATGAATGCCAAACATCCCCTGAGGGAGGAACTTTCTAGGGGATTTGAGGCCAGGCAATGCACACTACTCCAGCTCCCTAGCTCTCTAGTTGCATAATCTTCGGAACTTTCTAGGGGATTTGAGTAGGTCAGGCAATGCACACTACCCCAGCTCCCCAGCTCTCTCGTTGCATAATCTTATCCCATTTTTGCTGCTCACTTCAGAGTCCCAAACCTTTCCTCTTCATTGACAGAGGAGCTTCTATTTTCCTCAGAAGAATCCCAGGCCTTGGAGGACTCAAGATGCTTAACCTAACTACTTAGTAATATATTTTCCCAACAAAGTCATTTTTCATCTTCAGCATCATTCCTGTGCCAAAAGAGATAGAAACATTTTTGTTACTACCTTGTTACCAACATAGAAGGAAGATGTTGAAAGAAACCAAGGAGAAATAGAATTTCCTTCAACTCTGTTGCCCATAAATTAATGGATTAGGAACAGTATATTCAAGCCATTTGGACTTCTGGATCTTGGCACTTGCTGCCACTTTACTAGACTGGTTTAGTAGGAAGAAAAATTTGTCTAGTGGCAGTGAACAGCATAGGTCTTAGAGTTGGATTAATTTGCTTTGATACTTAGTAGTTGTGTGACCTTACAGAAATTACCCAATCTATCTGAATCTCATTTTCCTTGCTTCATGTAAAAAGGGAATAAGTATATAATTCATGAGGATAAGATTTAAATGTTAGGCCCACACAGAGTTCCTTTACTACAAAGTCTCCCTTTTTATGCAAAATGCAGCTTCACACGAACTCTTGTGAGAAATGCAAATTCTCTAGCACTGAGACACACTGAATCAGAATCTGCATTATTAGCAAGTTCCCCAGATGATTCTAACGCACATTCAAGGTTGGAAAGAACTGGATCTAGTAAATAACAGATGGGAAATGACAATAATTTCTCAAGGGAATTGTTTGCTTTTCCATATATTAATATTTTATATGATTTTTTGCACTAAAGCTATCAATACCCTGCTTTAAAAAAATGAGGCAAACCTTGGAATTTTGATTCCCTCATGAACTTTAGAGACTTCCCTTAACACTGAAAAATATTAACAATAATAAATGAAATGTTAGAAATGCCAGCTTATTTTCATCATGGAATTTGCATATACTAGTCATTTCTTCAAGCAATCTCCCAGTTTGGGGAAAGGTGTCTATTGTTAAAATCCAGGAGATGGGAGCAAAAGTTGACACTGAAATCCCTTAAGAGAAATTTTATTATTTGCCTTTGTGTGGCACTTCACCAGGCTTTTCTAGAACACTATTCTAGAGCTCTTAAAATATAGATTAATACATTAACTTGTAAAATTGTGAAAACCAAATATCATATGAAAATTTTCTAGTGTAATGCCTGCTATATAATCAGTGCTCAAGAAGTATTAGTTGTTTCTCTCCTTGATCATCTTACCCTACTGTAATTATTTTTTAAATGCCTATATGTCATACTAGACTGTGAACATCATGAAGGATAGAGCTTATTTCATTTATATATGTATGTCATAAATAAATACAGCACCTGCCACATATATTAAATCAATGCTAATTAAATACATATTAAATAATTTCTATCTTTAGCTATTTGTAGTATATTTATTTAAACCAGGACCAATGATTGATTGAAAAAGTCATTACTCTAAGTATTCAACAAATAATTATTGTGCAGCTATTATGTGTCAGAAACTATGATAGACACTGAAGACTGAAATGATAGTAAGCAAAAAAGAGACACTGTCTCTGCTTCTAGTTTAAAGGGGAGATAGATATTATCTCAAAAAGTAATGTAAAATTAAATTGTGATCAGTATCATAACAGAGGTACATGGTGAAACGACAACGTAGTAAGTGAGATAAATGTTAGTCACTATATTCTATCATAGTCTAATTCACTTTTTTGCAGTTTCTCTTAAGTTGGAAAAACTCCTGGGGCAATACTTCCAGAAGGCCATTTTTAAAATGAACTTCTTGGGCCAGGAGTTTGAGTGTAGGGAGACGAAGAAGGCTGCTAGTGTTTTCCTCAGCCCTCTTCTGGTAATTAATTTATTGGTACTAATTATCTTGTCAGAATGGTTTAGATACTTTCACTTTAAGAAGACAAATGAGTCATAAAACAATTGAGTTCAGTGATGTTGGTGAAATAATGAAGGCTTAACTCTCTAGGTAGACGGGGGACACGAGCTCACTAAGCTAGCTAGCCTGGGTGATCCATGAAACCTTCCACAGGGAGAACACAGGTTTCATCAAATTCCAGAGTAATGATGTCCAAGAAAAAAAACAAACACTTCACTTTACCATTTTATCTATGCCGGGCTTTTCCTTAAATCATCTCAAGCCGAGTATTTATTGTCCCTCTCTATCTACAATCTCCCTGTATGATAACACTACTTTTAAACTTCTGATTATGTTTGCAGCCCGCTAAGGGGAGAATTGTGTGCTACTTACTAAATGAGGGACTTTATTAATAAGAAACTATTGCTGAGGAACAAATGGCTAAAGTCACATCCGTTCTCCATGACTTACCTGTTCCTAAAGTAGTACTGATCTCCTACAGCCGACCTCCGAGCTTGCAGCCGGGCTAACGTGGCCATAACCTCTTGCCATGGAGTTTACAACTGGTGTTACTGTCGGTCTCCATGGCAACTGGACTAAACCAAAGGCCATTCCCAGGGGTCGGACTATTTCTTCACGCCTCTTTACTGTCATCTTGTTTAAGTTTTAAGAATCCTGAAAAGAGAATTAAGAAATTTTGTGTGACAAAAAGTTTAATTTATTTGCCTCTATGTCTTCTATGAGTAAAAAGAGGCGATTAGAAGCAGGGAAAGGAGGAGGCGAACTAATGGTTGCTGCACACTTCCGGTTTCCGCCCCCAGTCTGCTTCCGGAAGCTCCTCTCAAAATGTTGAACTGCTGTTTGGAAGTCGCCGGTTGTGTAGTAGTTGGAGTCTGTTCTCGGGCCTGAGCCTCGAGGCCAGGCTCCTGGGTGTTGTTAATGTTCGGGGCCGCCGGGCGCCAACCGATCGGAGCTCCAGCCGCCGGGAACAGCTGGTGAGGCTGGCGGCCCTGGGGCGGGGAGGGCAGGGGAGGGGGTGATGGCTGGAGGCCGCTGGACCTGGAATGGAAGGGGTGACGGCTGGTAGTTGTGATGAATGATCTGGAGACGTCTAGGCCTTGCTCTCACTCGTGCCTGGCGTGGACGCAGTTTGAGGGAGGCGTTGAGATGTGCGCCCAAGATTTGTGAAGGAAAAACGGTAAACGTTTGCTGAGTGCTTTTCTGACAGGATATTTTAGGAGTCAAGCTTTCTCTACTTCATCTCTCCGTTGATTGTTGACAAGACTAGGGGCAGAAGAATTTCTCTTAATCCAGGCCTTATTCCTCACTCCTCTTCTAATTTTTTTTTTTTAAACCGGATTATACCAAATGCTTTGGAAGATCAAATCTCGGAAATCTAGAGTTCAGGAAGTTCAATAGTGGAAGAGACATCACCCTCCCACCCCCTTTTTTGGGGAGGGGGTAACCTACCTGTTTCCATCCCTATGACAGCCCTGTGATACCTGGTTAGCACAGTCAGAGAATATTTAAATGACTTGTCCAAAGTTACCCTGTACGTTTTTAGTCCTAGAGTTAGATGGGGGTTTTGGGGTTTCTAGCTGAAAACCCTGTAATGTCTGTCCTATTTTCTCCCAAGCCCTTTCCGCCAAACATACACAAGACAAGCAGTGAAACAAACAAGCAAATTTCCCTGATAATCCTCAAACATAATGTTTTGACCAACAGCTGAAAGAAATGTGGCCAAACAGTGCATGTCTATTTCTAGATTCTGCACAGAATAAAACATGGAAAATTCTAGTAGTCTGTGATCTCAAAGAATTTTTTTTTGCATCACCTGTCACTGAAAAGTTAAAAGAATACCTTGCCCAAAGTGTTTTGAGTTGGGTCAGATCATGCTGTAGTTAATTTTATAATGAGTATAAATTCTGTCATGCTGTGTTTAAGTTATCACATTTTCCAATAAGAAAAGTAGGGAGCACTTTTTTAAAGAACCATTTTTTAACGATGTAATTAGCATAAAATAAAACTCACAGTTCTTAAGTGCTTAATTGTATTACTTTTGGTAATTGTATATGCTTATGTAAGCACCACACAAAACAAGGTAAAGGACATTTCCATCACCCCAGAGTTCCCTCTTGAGGTTACCTTTCTTAATGTTTCACCATTCAATATTTTGGTAAGTGAGAGAGACAAAATGTCCTATGTAGATTGATCTGCTCTTCCTGTGGTGACATTGATGTATTGGATAGGTGACTATTTAATTTAAAAATATGACTCTCTCAATTCCTTTCTCTACCTTGTACCCAAACCTTGGCTAAATACCTCTTTATAATATAGAGAAACCTCTTTCAATTCCCTTTTTAAGGGCCTATCCTGTTTTCACTTGGCATACAACTTACCATTTCTTTTGGCATCAGAGTGTAACATAGTGCCTAGCACTTGGTGTTTTTGAATGAAATCCACAACACGGGAACCTTTTTTTTTCGAGTTTATCTGCACAACCATTCAGTCATTCAGAATTTCTTAATGGAATTTTCTCTTTCATACACTGAACAATCATTTACTATACCACGCATGTATGTTTTATCCCAGCAGTGAAATTCTAGGGCCACTGGGGATACTGCTACTAAGCTGTTAACTTGTTGCCAGGTTTTGCATACATATATCATCTCATGTAAATCTTTTGACATAGGTATATCATTCTTTTCATTTTAGATAAGGTGACACAGAGGCAAAGATAGCTTAAATAACTGGCTTAAGTGTCATATTTGTAGGATGATTCCAGTATACCTACAGAAAATTCTTAACCACTCTAGTAATACTGTGTGTCTGAATAAGTTACAGTATCTAAAGGACTATATAAACTAGAAAGTATATGCCTAGATTTGTTAACCAACCTGGAATTCCTGACTTACTTGACGTTTTCAACTTTCTCCCCAATGTGGAGGTTGCTTTTTCAATTTTTGGGCACCAAATGAGTAAATGTAGATGATTTCTTTATAGAACGGTGGTATTCTGTTTACTTGACTTTGTTATGTGGCTTTGCTTTTTTGAAGCCTTTGAAATAAACTGTATTGACTTTGGACCTCTGTTTCTGCAGTTTCATGCCTATTTGGTATTTTGTTTTTCTTAACTCTGGGAAACTACATAGTAAAAAATGTGCATTTTTTTTTTAATAACTGCTTTAAGTTTCTTTTTGTCATCTTGAACTCAGTTGCATACAAGCAGGTTTATTTGAGTCAGGTTTGGTTTCAACAAGAGTCAAAGCAATAACAGTATGATTTTGGACAAATAATTCATTAATTTTGGTATAGCTTCTTAGCATCCTTATTTATGTTAGGCTGGAAACCTTTAAACTGTTTTTGATAATTTGCCCTTAACTTCATATTTACTTACCTAAAAACTTAAAGAGTATCTCGCTTGTTCATGTGGCAGAAATTTTGGAATATGGATTGTCTAAAATTTTTAATCGTTATATTTTTCTTTTGATATTTGTTCATTCATCTAGTCATTCATTGGTTTGTTCATTCTCTGTTACGTGTCAAGCAGTATGCTAGGTGCATGTAATTAATATTCAGTTATCTTCATTCTCATTTTTATTATAGGAATTCAGGATATATTATGTATTCAGCCCAAATATTTATTGAGCAGTTACCACATATAAGCAATAAATAAGATTCATTTTCTATGATGCTTGTCTGAATGCACTTGAATGTGTATATTAATATACGCACGTTGACAAGAATTTGAATGAATTATTTTTTAGATTCTAAATTTTTTGTTTAGTTTTAGATGCTGACTTTATTTAGGCAGTTTTTTATTCAATAGTTTACATTTTGAAAGCAATTAGAGCATAAGGGAAGAAGATTCGAGTGACCCTTGAAGTCATTAAATGAAGTAACAAAAAAATCAAAAGAATGGTCTTCAATTTTAGCTAATAAATGAGCTTGCCTTATTAAATCACAAATTTGGAAAGTAGAACTCTTTTCCTTGAGGACAATCATGGTTTGGTTTTCATCAAGTTTCCAGGGCAAAGAGGAAAGAAAGCTTCCTGAATGTTCCTGTGGTGACAAAGTAGAAACTGCCAGCAGCACCTGCTATTGAATACAAGTCAGTAGAGCTTCTGCTTGCATTGTGGGAAGTGAGTTTTTCTGTTTGGTGGAGAACCTTGTGACTCCTAACTGGGAAGGATTATTTTCTTTAATCTTTTTCTTTCTCGTTTATATCTGTGTATTATTAAGGTGGGAGTAAGTCAGATATACAACATTAATTTTTTTAACTTGGGATTCTTTTTTTTTTAGCTTCATAGAGTCTTCAAGGAGTCCATGAACTTCCTGCAGTTGTGTGTGGCAATTTTTCACGTGTCTATTATCCTCCCTTTTCCCAACATTCAGAATGCTTCGTGACCTCAAAAAGGTTGAAGGCCTTTACTTCTGCTGTGATATTCTCAGGATTCACAGTGTGGTTATACTGTTAAAAAGCAGAATAATTTGATCTTTCAGTGACCAGTTTATCTTATTTGTAGGTAGAGGTTGTTGAAAGATGAAATAACTTGTCTTAAACATTAAGTATCCACTCCCATCCTCACAAAAATCCCTTCAAGGTAGAAATTATACTCATTTTTATGTTGAATAAACAAAATAGAAGATAAGTAATTTGTTCAAGGTCTGATGACTAGTGAATATAACAGAATTTAACTTCCAAATTCATAGCTTTGACTTCAAAGCTCATGTTCTCTACAGTTTTCCTCCCAGCCTTTTTTTCCATAGAGAATTCTAGTCCATATTTATTGCCTAGTGTTAATATAAAGTTGCAATTAATTATTTACATGTTTCAGAATAAGATAGTTCCCCATATCCCACCTCTTTCAGAAAGAGAGAAAAAGGTTGCTTCTGATTATTTCAATAGATAAGTCAAGGAATATCTAAACTAATGTAAATGTTAGCATTTAATGTTAGGGTCATTATTAATTTTCTAATATGACCCTCCTACATATATAAAAGGTGAAAATAGAAGACCTAGTTGTTTCATAGATTACAAGGTAAAATAAAGATTTATTTTGATAAATAATATTACCATTAAGGAAGGAAATTTATAAATTCCTATGAGCAGCAGAGTTCTTAAACTTAAAATAATTCTTAGAGATTATGTTGCATTAAATAAGTCATGAAGTCATTAGTCACTTAGCCCTTGATGTGGCATCTTTGAGGATGACCATTTGTATGTTTAGTTACCCATTTTCATAGTCTATAGTATTATATATTAATTTTGATCTATACAGTTTGGCTGTTTGCTGTATACTTTTAGGACCAACCAACCTTTCCAATCTTAAACAAAATCTAAATGATATGGAGGCATGTAATTCCAAGACTGTCTTTTTTTTAAGTTTGTGAGTAGCCGTAACGTACATTCATCAGCATAGTTTTTGACTATGTTTTGTCTGTTAATACAGTGTTTTTGTACATGTTGAATTTTTATCCATACAGAAACTAACACATAAATAATTATTTCTTTCCTTAAATTTTTGAAAGCGACTTAAGCAGTTGTACTTAGCAACAAGTAACTTAACTTTTAGCACTCCACTTTTAAAATTATTTAACTTTGTGAGATAATCCATGTTTCACAGAGGTAAGGATGAGAATTTTACCATGTGCTAGGTGATTAACAGCATTTGATTTCTTTTTCCTTAAGTAGTTACTTAATAGCTGTAGTCAATTGTTGTTTATTTATATCTGGAAGAGTTTTTTTTAATAAACTTGTTGGATTTATACAGTAGACACATATGCATATCCTCTTTTTATACAGTTATTTGTCTCCACAGCCAGGCAAGGAAATTATTCCTTGACTAATTTTTCTATACATGCTATATTTTTCCCTATTACGAATAGCAGTTTTTGGTATTAGAGGCTTCAAAAAGCAATAGTCATTGACAAAATGGGTGACTATTAGTTATTGGGGGAATATGTCTACTAGGCTTTCTTCATTTCTGCTATGCCCCCTTATATATTGCTGACTGTCATTTAAGAGCTCTTGGGCCATTAGTCAATTCCCGGTTCTTAGGGGAAATGTAAGCAGTAAGTTAGGACTAAGCCAGATTACTGATTCTTCTTCCTTGAACCAGAAACATTTGAAAGAAAACCCTAAACTCTATGTTTTCTACATTTAGATCTTCCTCACTCTTAAATATACAATTTTGGGAAGGTCTTTTTGTGAATTGATTAGAATGTGGTAGTAAGTTAACTCCTTTATTGGATATTTAGTATTGCCTAGAGGAGTGCAAACAAACTTGACCTTTGAACTGAAATTTTAAAACAAAATTTACATAGCAAATCTTAGATCGATCATACATTTTATATTGCTCAGCATAATCTGATAACTACCTGAAAAACCAAAGTGCTCATCTACCCACATCCTTTCCTTTTACAAAATCCAACTTTATATAGATGGTGGGACTGTAAATTTTGGGGGGCGGTATTCTGTTTTATTTGGACTATCTTAATAGAAATATTAATGAACTGTTATGATAGACATTACACATTGCTAACTGTTTCCAAAAGATTTCATTTCCAAATGAAAAGGAATTATTACAAAGGTAAATATAACAATCTCAAATTAGTTAAGTAGTACATTCACTGAATTTACTGTAATTCACACTTTTAAAACTGTAGATGTTCAATACGTACAGATTTTACGGAAAAGTTCTATATTTTCAGGTTTCTCCTCCAATAGGAAAGGTCTTATTTAAGAAAATATCTTTAAGATAAAGTGTTTCAGTGCAGTGATCTTCTGATGCTTCAATATAAATGCCAAGACAAAGGAAATAAAAGAGCAGATATGTTAGTGGAACAGCTTGACATTAGCTGATAATATCACTGGCTTGTTAACATGGGTTTTAGTTGGGATTGACTTGTCTAGTTATTTGAAACTGAAGGGGGGGAAAGGTGATTTGAACTCTGAATAGTACTTATATGAAATGCATTGTTTTCTGTGTTTCTATGGGGTTTTTACAAAAAGACTTTAAAAGTAACTTTTAGTTGATTCATATTTGAGTGACATCATGCCATAAATTCGATTGTTTCTACTAGTTAAAACATTTTTTTAATATATTTTATTTTCTCTTGAGACATATGACATAAAATTGAATAAGGCTGACACGATTTTAAAGAGATTCTAAAGACATTTTCCTTTCATTCTTACTAGTAATAAGACTGGTTATATTTTGTTAGACTATTAGTTACAGCAGTACTTTTTAAACAACATTAATTGAAAAGTATCAGATTTCAGTGGATTGAATTGGATATGCTAACCTTTTTTTAACGTTAGGACCACCAAATTTTGTCTTATAGAGTTAAGGACTAAATTGTAACTTGCAAAATAAACTGCAATTTTTTTTTTATTTCAGCATATTACAGGGTGCAAATGTTTAGGTTACATATATTGCCTTTGCCCCACCCAAGTCAGAACTTCAAGTGTAAACTGCAATTTTAGTTGAATATTATATTCATGCATCAAGTTAATATCATGTTTTAATATTTCAAACTACTCATTCACCCATTGATAGGAAAACTCTAGGCTTGAAAAAGTAAGTTATTCCAAAACCAGGTGATACGGGGTCTTCTTTTAGATACAGGATCCGTATTTTAATTACATGTTAAACTGGCTTCAAATGAATTTTTTTAAAGGTACAATATTAGACTCAGAAATAGTAGGTCTTTCAGACTACATTTCTTCTAAAGAAGTAGTGTTAAAGGAAAAAAACAAAACGTTCATTGCTTTAAGGGAAAACAAAAAGGCACTTATTAATATATAGGTAATGGAAAAAAGATCCATTTAGTCAGAATTGTAGTCCTTGTTATGGCTTAATGCTAATTTATGTGGTGCATATTTCTCTTTAATCTATTGCAATATTCTGAAATCTGAGTTTTATATAGAACCCTTATAAAGGAAAAAAGAAATCTCAGTGGTCCTCCAGAGTTTATTTAAAATATATATTTGAATCATTACGTTTTTGAAAAACATATATCCATATAGGCTTTTTGTTTATACATTCAGAATGCCAAAGGAGGTAGATCTGGAAAATACAGACCCACATTAACTGAAAGGTAATGCCACGTTACTTAACTGCTCACAGTGTACGTCTTACTAACCACTGTAGGGTTGGTTCTTTGAGCTCAATTCACTTTCACCAGCTATACCACCATATACCTTCTGCTGATTAAGGTCTCCCACCCCTTTTTTCTATTCCAAACAATGTACCTAACTATGAATCATTTGGCTTTTATGTAGATGTATATTAAATCTTTCTCAACGATTAAAGTAGTACTACCTGGTGCTAACTAAATCAAACAAAAGTACAAACTGGATACTGGAATTGTATAGTTGTTCTTGGATATAGCTTGGTAAGCACCGGGCAGGGGTGCCGGGGGAGTTTAAATCCTGTCTTCACCACTTAGATGTTTCTCATTGTGACAGAGAACTCTGTGTGTATTTCATCTACCACCTCATAGAGTTATTGTGTGAGAATGAAATGAGACAATACATACAAGACACTTAGAAATGGGCCTGGCAAATATTAACTACGCAAGTGGTAGAAGTTTTATATGTGCATCACATAATAAATGGCAAATCCAGTTGAATCACAATGTGTGTTTTTAGTTTATCATTAAAATGAAAAGAAAAAGCTGAAAGTTGTCACAGGGAACTTGCAAAACCTTAAAATTATAGATGATGGAGACTATATGACTATAGAGATTATATAGACCAAGAGTTGACAAACTATAGCCAGCCATCACCTGATTTTATAAATAAAATTTTATTAGCACCCAGCCTTATTCATTTGTGTTTTGCTTGTGGCTATTTTTGCATTACAGTGGCAATTTGAGTAGTTGTGAGAGACCCAATGGCCTGCAAAGCCTAAAATATTTGCTGTCAGGCCCTTTGCAGAAAGGTATATGCCTACCCCTGCTATAGTTCTAGGAACTCTATAGGCCTCTATAGGACTGCTGAAAATACTTGGATCCCTAAGTGGCCTCTAGATCCCAACTTAAGAAATTATTGCCCATGTTCTTCAAAAGAAAGGTGCATATCTGAATTACCTGTAATATTTTCAAAATAAAATCAGATACCTGGGCTCTATATCACACCAACTAATTTAAAATATGTGGGAATGGGATTTGAAAAGGGCCAGTATAATCTATAAAAGTTTCCAAAGAATGCTGATGCTTATCTTTGCTGACTACTGGATAATTTTCTCACTGGTAATATAGTTTTATGCTCTTAAAAAAAGAGACCTAAGAGACTGCTTGAGAATTAAGTAGTGATAGGCCTTTTTAGACCAGCAAGGCTCCAGTTAGAATTTGAATGTGGTTTCTGCTTTACTGGGTTATGAGATCAGTGTGGCCTAAATATATGCGTTAAACTTTGGTTAAAGTTTCTTTTCATGTATATTACAAATCTTGAAACTACTTATCTTTCTGTCTGCCTCTTATCATGGCAGTGACTGCATGTGGTCAGTAATGGACTTCATGTTTCCTTCTTAGAAATTAATGGATAAGGAGGGCACTGATAGAGTTTTCTCTATATCTGCTCTAGAAAAAGGACAGGAATAGAAAGCAGTGATTTAATCTGAAAAAGTTTTCCATAATTACACTGTAAAACTATAGAAATACTGGGATCTTACATCATTCACATGCTTACTCTATCTTGAAGTATTAATAATTGCTATGTTTAATAGAAGAGGCTTAAAAATGAATCAGAATATTTGAAACTAATCTCTTGGATAGGATAATTAGATTTTAAACATTTTGTAATCACTATTAATTTTAGTCAAATTTACAGTGAAATGTCTTCTGTAGAAAACTAGGTTAATATGGTTAAGAGTGACTATTTTCCCTGTTTTTTTCTTTCTCTAAAAAAATGTAGGCATTTCAGTAGAACCATGGAAGAGCTGGTTCATGATCTTGTCTCAGCATTGGAAGAGAGCTCAGAGCAAGCTCGAGGAGGATTTGCTGAAGCAGGAGACCATTCTCGAAGTATATCTTGTCCACTGAAACGTCAGGCAAGGAAGAGGAGAGGGAGAAAACGGAGGTCGTATAATGTGCATCACCCGTGGGAGACTGGTCACTGCTTGAGTGAAGGCTCTGATTCCAGTTTAGAAGAACCAAGCAAGGACTATAGAGAGAATCACAATAATAATAAAAAAGACCATAGTGACTCTGATGACCAAATGTTAGTAGCAAAACGCAGGCCATCATCAAACTTAAATAATAATGTTCGAGGGAAAAGGCCACTATGGCATGAGTCTGATTTTGCAGTGGACAACCTCGGGAACAGAACGCTGCGCAGGAGGAGAAAGGTAAAACGCATGGCAGTAGACCTCCCACAAGACGTCTCTAACAAACGGACAATGACCCAGCCTCCTGAAGGTTGTAGAGACCAGGACATGGACAGTGACAGAGCTTACCAGTATCAAGAATTTACCAAGAATAAAGTCAAAAAAAGGAAGTTGAAAATCATCAGACAAGGACCAAAAATCCAAGACGAAGGAGTAGTTTTAGAAAGTGAGGAAATAAACCAGACCAATAAGGAGAAAATGGAATACGAAGAGCAAAAAGTCTCAGATGAGCTCATGAGTGAAAGGTGACTTTTATATTCTCTAAATATAAAAATATTTGTCTCCAGTATTTGTGGTTGAATGTGTTTTATATTTTAATTAATTCTATTTTAAAATAATTATACATTGTAATAAAGGTAGTAATACTATATTAACTATGGTTATATTTTCTTATATATTGTTTAGCACAAAGCAAAATTGCTTATTTGATTTACACAAAATCTTTTGATTGTATTATAATGACTTAATTTTCAGTTACAAAGAGAAAAGGGAATGGATTTTCAGTGGGAAAGAATGTGCTTTTGAATAACAGCATGTTTGTAACTCTTAGAATTGGATATATAATTATTTATTTGTGTAATTTTAGAGCTTTAGCCTTTGGTGCTTTTTAGAGTGTCACAATTCGTTAGTCTATCCTGATTCCTGAGAATCAGAAGTTTATATCACTTTGACATGAGTGTGGCTTGATATTTTAAGGTCTGTAGCTTGCTAGGAATTCTGATTACTTATGAATTGTAAAACCCAATTCATAGTCTAGAAACCTGATTTTGTCATTAAAAAAATAGGAAAAGCAGTAAACCTCTGGCAGTTAGTCTAATCTGTCCATTCTAGAAAGCAGGTATAATACAATATACAATTTTGACAGCATCAAAAGGTAAGTAGTCATTTTTCTTTTACACCAAAGTGATGCTACTTGCAGGAAATGAGAAAGTGTTGACACTGTTTATCCTTTCAGGCATAAGTCCTTAAAACAAAATGCCAGAAAAAACATTCCTTAAATATAGTCTGGGAAATAGTATGTGACTTTTAATTTGTAGGACTGGGATCATTTTAATGATATGGATTGTAGTGACCCGTGGATCTCTGTTTTTTTTTTGTTTCTTTTTAATATGATTGCAGACATGAATGGGACCTGGTAAGAATGTATGGAATGGTCCTTTTATTAGATATGGCTTGCTATTTATATAATTTTTCTAAAGAAGTAAAAATTACTTAAAGTAAAAAATGTTTCAAGAAGGCTTCGAAAAGTTTATGGTATCTGTTTTTCTTCCAAGAAAGTTGCCATTTTAAAGCATGAATAAGAGTTATTTGTATGCTAGTATTGGGCCGTTGTGATGGAAGACCACTCACCCTGACTTGAAAGTAATTACTCCACGCAATTGCTGGGAGGGAGGCTGTGTGGTCTCGGAGATAACATACTCAATTCTGGATTATTCACAAGTAGATTACCTGCTTTCTGGATTGATTGTGCAAGCCCCTCCTTTTTTTTTTTTTAATTTAATGTCTGCCTTTTATTGATCTGCTTTTTGGGACATCTACCCAGTAACAGAAATGAGATGTAACTCCCATCATTCACTTCTTTTCATTGTGAAAAATACTAATATTTGAGTATCTACCATATGTGATCAGGCTACTCAGCTGCCAACAACCAGCCCAGGTACAAGTTTTCAAAGAGGATGTTTTCACTCTTGAATAAATCATTTTTCTCTGATTTTAAACTTATCTGTGTAACTGTTTTCTGTTGTCACTTAAGGTTAGGTGCAAATTCCTTCTGTGGGAAGATTGCTAAATATTTAAAGTATTTTTCCTAATAAGTATAAGTGTTTTTCAAGACGACTTCCAAAGCTTTTTGGCTATAAAAAGCTATGTATTTACTCTTCAGGGGTGGTACCTGACCTAATGGTACACACTGTCCCCAACAGCCTCATAGCCAGACAAGCAAATGACGAAAATGAAATGTGCTGAGTGGAAGGTACTAGTGAGGGAAGACTTCTCAAGAGAGGTGCGCTTTAAAGCAAGAATTAAGACTTGTTCAGAAATTGGGAGAGTGAAGAGAAGAGAAAGGGAAATGGGATTGAGAGGTAGAGGAAGCAGTTTGTGCAAAGGCATGGATTGTGAAACAAGTGTGATGTATTTGGAGAAACATATGTAGTTCATGTTTTCTAGAATATAAAATGGGAGCTGAGGCTATAGCAGTAAACATTTCTTAAAGACCTATGTGCTATGGTAAATAGTTTGGATGACATTATATAGTCACTGAGAAGATGTCAGTGAAGAATTTTTAGCAGTGAAGAAACTCAGATTTACATTTTATCAGGATAACGTGATCTTGACAACAGTATTTTACCTTTGACTAACCTGCTTAAGTAGGAAGTGAATTATGACTGTGGTAGTAGAGGAAAAGAAGTGTTTGAGAGCAATTTTAAGAGTTGGAATCCATGGAAGAGTGACTGACTATACTTGGGAGGATGACTCAGAAATAGGACTCTACAGAAAATATAGGAAATGAACAGATTGGCACGAGTGATTGGTATTCACATACATACATTTGTTCAACAAGCATTTATTGTCATCCGAATACTGTTCTATAAAAGTCATAGCAGAAAAAGTGGGGAGATGTGTTCTTGGAGATAAGCCATAATGACCATCAGATGCTGAAAATGAAAAGTCTTGCTTCTATTTAAGTTTGTGTTCTGATATATATTATAAAACACAGTCACAAGTACATGATGTACATGGAGAAACTAGCTAGATGTTAATGAGAGGAAATATAAATAAGGAAACAGGTTGTATAGATACATGTAAAAATCTCTCAAAGTAGGACAAGGATCATTAAGGACTAAGAGCTGAAAGAGGGAATTTTGATTTCCTTGTATCTTTAAGAAAGCGGGCGGGTGGAGAGAGATGAGAGAGGAGGTACACCTACCAGTTAGAGAAAAAACATACAGACAGAAGGACCAGAGATGGAGATGGAAAGTATTTAGATGGAGACCCACCCATAGAAAGCCTTGAAATCTAAATTTAATCCTATAAGTATGAAGAAGTAATTTTAGATTTTTGAATAGAAGACTGTCATAATGTATGCGTGTGTGTGTGTGTTTGTGTGTGTGTGTGTGTTTTATCAACTATTTTCTTTTGGAATAGTTTTAAATTTACAGAAAAGTTGCAAAGAGAGTTCAGAGAATTTACAGATATCACATTCTCATATACCCTGAATCCAGTTTCCCCTGTTGTTAGTATCATACATTACTATGGTACACCTATCACAATGAATGAACCAATGTTGATACATTTTAAGTAAAGTCCATACTTTATTAGAATTTTCTTTGGTTTTATTTAATGTCTGTTTTCTGTTCCAGAATATCACGTGACTTTTAGTCAATGAGTTATATTTTGAAAGGATGAACCTGGCTATATATAAAACAGATTAGAAGGGGAAAATGTGAACTCAGATTAGAAGAGCATGGTTAAAAAATAATAATAATCCTTTATCTGCCAATCCGAACTATGAAGCTATGGAAAACTAATTCATTTGTGGCCAGACTTAACCTGACCTGACCTGTAATGTGGATATTCATTCATTTAATTGAAAATATATATATATATATTAATATGCTTGATTATGGAGTGCTATCCCAGACTTTTCTGAGGTATTTTAGAATGTACCTTTCTAAAATTTGAGTAATTCTGAATTTTAAATACATTTTGCCTCAAAGGTTTCAGAAAAGGAATTGTGACCTGAGGTGTTTATTTATAAGGCCCTTCATTTGAGTTGTGTTTCTGGGGGCAAACAGGAGAGAAATAAAAATCAATAGTAGTTTGGAAATCTTAATAGCAGAAAGATGAAGTTTCTGAAGTGGTTTTAGTACTGACACTACTGTGCATAGAAGAGCATATGTTTGTAAATAAGAAAATATGGATGTGATGCTCTTAGAAAATATTGTTTTTTCATTCCCAATTGTATAATATAGGAAACTTCATATATTCACTTAGTATGAAGAAAGTAAAGAGGTCTAAATTCAGAGTTACTTAGAAGAATGTGCCTCTTCACAAGTTCCTATACCCTTCATTAATATTTTTTAAATCAAACAAAAACTGAAAATGATATTTTATATTTAGAAAGTATATGTGGATTTAGATCTCATCTATAATTTTAATCTTAAACTTTTCATTTAAATATTTTAAAACAGGTTAAGATGTCTTTTTTAAAAAATAAATCAGGATACAGAATTCTATACGTTAATGGAAAAAGTATTTTAATTAAAAAAAAAAAAAAAACACCTAGGGCACCTAGGGCAATTTCCTGATTGGTTAAAATTAAGAATTACAGTAAAAAGAAAGTACTTTAGAATTTTTAAAGAACATCACTCAGTTTTATTTAGAAGCCAAACCTCTCATTATATGACCTGTTTTCTTGGTGTTTTAAACTAACTAGACTATCATATAAGCATTGCTTCTGTTAGAACTAATAGTGACAGTTTATTCATGTCGATCAAATATCTGCTATTTGTTTTAATTTGCATGTCAAATTCTATATCATACTATGGAACTTCTGTGTTAGTAATGAGAACCTGTGTTATTTTTACACACTCCCTCCTTAGTACTGGTAATATCCATTTTTTTGCTCAGTGACCTTAAACTTTGTGGGGTTTTTTTTCACTTTGATTTCATGGGTTGTCATCATTGTAAACTTTTTCTCCCTTGCAAAGTAATAGAGTTGTTGAGAATTCTTAAGTAATGTCTTTTCCGGAATATTTGCAAATATGGTTATGAAAAGTAATTTCATCCTAGTCCCTTGTTTTTAATGTGCTGAAGAAAGGCTCAGCCTGCTTTTGATTGAGACTTTTCCCATTTTATTGAGCAGTGGTGTTCCAGGCTCAAGCCGAATTGCATGGCATAAGAAAGGAGCAGTAAGCATTTGATGAAAGCAGATAATAAAATACATCAATTGTGTCAGCACCTCGTTGCAGTCACATCTGGCTTACTGTCAGGGTCCCATTAGATTCCTGTGGTTTTATGTGCCAAAAATAATACGCTCTGTAGTTAATGGAACCAGGATATTTGCAGTTTGATTAAAAAAAATCATCTTATTTTCTTTCAGATCTTTGTCAGTCTTAAGTTCTGTCTCTGAGCTGCCATGTCGTTTTAAAATTTTACGACTGAGAGATCAATTGTTCTTTTGATCTGTTTCTTTCTTTTTCCTTATTACAGTGATTCCAGTAGTCTCAGCAGCACTGATGCTGGTTTGTTTACCAATGATGAGGGAAGACAAGGTACTGAAATGGTATTTTTCTCTCTCTTTGGAAAAACATCTTCATTTTAAAGTTGTTCTTATTACTGGTTATTTCCTAAGTTGATGACTGCAATCCATTCACCTTACACACACTACTTAGTGGACTAGGGTTTGGTATTGTAGCTATTTTTTTTACATGCTATGGAAGGCGTCCTGTCTCATGACCTAAAGTAATTGATTACCTCCAAAAAGCTAGTATGTGGAGCGAGTAATATTAAGGAAGAATTATTTTCCTTGAGAGAGCTTTGCGTACCTTTTCAATTTTGGCTCTTAGCAAGTTTGAAAGACATTGGTTCTCATTCTCTACCTGATTCCAAATGCATTTAAAACTATTCAAGCATTCATAAAGGTGGATTTGCAAGTCATCTGTCATTTTTATTCAGCTGTAACATTTATTCATTCTATCCAGTTTGTAAGTAATTAGATGATTTCATGAATTCAATGTTGTAAACTGTTAAACAGAAATGTCTTACAATTTAAATGTTTTCCATCTTTGAAACTTCCTGAAGCTTTTCACACTTTAACGTGGCAATATTTTGAATCTATGAAATATATGAAAACCTCAGTAAGGGGGCAGGATTAATCCTTAATTAGATTAATTTCATTTAGTCACATCTGCTCAGATTGTTTCCCACTTTAAACTCCATACAAATCATGAAATTGAGCTAATACATATAAATACTTATCACAAATGGTATCTTCCTTTCTTAAGAATACATTAGCGAAAGGGCAAAATCAGTATCTTTATTGTTTTAAATTATAGATTCATTTAATCATGTTATGAAAAAATAACAAAGTGATAGCTGCGTACACTTTTTTTCTTAATCTGTCTGTCTTCTTGGCATTACGAGTAATGTAAATAAAATGATCATTCTTTATTGCTTACTTATAAACCATTTGTCCCAGATAAATAGGTACATAACTAAAATACCATAGACTTTTTAAAGTTGAGACTTGTTGAAATATGGAATGTTGGCACTAAAAGTGAGTTTAACTACCTTGATGATATACCTAAATTCTTGTTAAAATATATATTTTTACTTAAGATTATATTATAAATGTTGATACTGGTAAAGACATGAGAAACCTTTTTTAAAACATAACTTTTTGACAAGCCTATCATCTTTGAAAAGCATTGTGTGGCTTAGATATGCTAGCATTTATTATGAACTTACTATATTTTAACATCGCTAAGTGCTTTTCTTGCATTTAGTTTACTTTAAATTCTTAATTAATTTTTTAAAAACTCTATGAAGATTCCCACTTTTTTAAAATGAAGAAACTGATGCTGACAGTGTTGAAGTAACTTCCCCAATGATACAAAACACTAGAATTCTAATTGGTTTGTCTGACTTTGGAGCCCAAGTTTGTAATCAATAGCCATTTGATTTCCATGTTAAGAATAAAGTTGTATATCACATCAATAATAAAATAACTTCATTTTTCTAAAATAGGGTTGGAATTCAGATATAATCAGTTTCAAATGACTCTCTTTTTTTCCTTATGCTTAAACCTCACCTGTGAAATTTTAATGTAACTCTCAAAATACTGATATGTAAGTGCTGTGAATTGTGCTTTTTTAAAAAAAATTATTTTTATTAATTCCTCAATTGAAACAAGATGGTGACTCTAGTTTTCCAAGCACCTTTAATTTTTCACTCATGCTTAATTTGAAATACAGCTGTTTCCTATAAAATCATTTTCAATTGAAGCTTAAGGCTTTTTTTTTAGTTTTCCTTTAAAAATGTTTATAGAAGGAGATTTTAGAAATCGGAAATCTCTTTCTCTAAAAGGAAAAAGTTTATGGTAGTTATGATGACCCTCTTAGAAACCAGAATTAATGGTGGTTTCTAAGAATCATGAGAAGACTTTAATGAATCTCAGATCATAGTCAAAATGGTATTTGTTTCTTATTTTTAAAACCCATCTGCCTTCATTTTGTATTTTTGTCTTTTTTATACAACTCTTTATAATTCCTTTCTTTAAAAACCAAAATATTTATTGTGCCAATGGCACATTTCAAACTGATTTTAAACTGATCATTCATTATCCCATGGTTACATTCATGGATGTTCCCAAAAGTCAAAATCACAATAGTGTTGTGTTTTAAAAATACCTCGCTTGTAGTTTGGTACAGTTTCTTTATAAACTCTGTGGTATTGTCACTTTTCATTTAAAATCAACTTTTTCAAAACTATTTCTTAATGAGCTTAATTTGATTAATTTCATTTAGTCACATCTGTTCATGATTGTTTCTCCTTTTACACTCCATACAAATCATGAAATTAAGCTAATTATATACCATTATCAACTGCAAAGAAAGGGTTCCAAAGTTTTATACCTTTTAATTCCTGGTAGGAGATTAAAACTTGTTTTTTCTTAACATGGAAAGGGTAGTAACTTAAAATGGATTTCTGTACAGTTTTTATGAAAGGACTAACTAGTTTATTATTGTTTTTCACATTTTAAAATTGGTTCTAAACATAACATTTTGTGTTTTTGTTGATGGCAGTGCTTATCATGGTATTAGAGAACATTTCTTGAGTGCAGTTGTGGTATAGAGTAAAAAAGTTTTCTTTATAGGTTATATATATAGTTGCCAGATAAAATACAGGATTCCCAGTTAATTTTGAATTTTAAATAAATAACAAATATTTTTTAGTACAAGTATCTCCCATGCAGTACTTGGACATACACTAGAAATGTAGTACAAATACTACAACTTATATTAAAAGTATTTCATCTAAAATTCAAATTTAACTACCATCTTGTAGTTTTATTATCTGACAACACTAACCTGTGTATTTGGATGATAAAACTAAATCTTTGGGGGATTTCTTATATTTGCACAGGTGATGATGAGCAGAGTGACTGGTTCTACGAAAAGGAATCAGGTGGAGCATGTGGTATCACTGGAGTTGTGCCCTGGTGGGAAAAGGAAGATCCTACTGAGCTAGACAAAAATTTACCAGATCCTGTCTTTGAAAGTATCTTAACTGGTTCTTTTCCCCTTATGTCGCATCCGGGCAGAAGAGGTCAGTAGCGCTGCCTATAACTGGTGGATACAGTGGGCTTATGGTCAATCTAGAAATACTCAAAGAGGATGAAGTAGAAATTAGAGAATGTAAACACAAAATGCTATATGAAGAAATATGTTGACCACTAATTCAGCTACCATTTATCATGCTTTCAAATTGTTAGAAATATTGACTTGCTTTCTTGCTAGGCCTATTCTGAAAATCTTGAAGTAACAGGAAGGTGAATTGGGAGAAGAGAAACACCTTGGATATCACTCTAGTGTTTAAACACTGGGTGGTTAACTGCTGACTGCATTAGAACCCTGCTAGGCATTACTTCATTTCTTTTAAGTGTGAGTTTTGCATTTTCCCCAGTAATATTCATAGTGTCCAACCCCACCAATATTAATTCTCTATTGATAGGATCTTCTTTTTCTATGCTCCAATGATCATACAATCTTCTAAATTGAGTACTTTGATTTTTCAGGTTTCCAAGCTAGACTCAGTCGCCTTCATGGAATGCCTTCAAAGAATATTAAAAAGTCTGGAGGGACTCCAACTTCAATGGTAGGCATGCTTTTTTTTTGGTTTACTTGTCATGTTTGGAAATGTTTCCATTTCTATGGAATAAAAAGCCACATCCTCATCCTTTATTCACATTCTAATGTTATACTTAAAAATAATCCATTTTCTTGTAGGCTACAAACTGGACCAGTGAGATTCCCCTATAAACCAAATCTTCTAATGCTATTAAATTAGTTACGTTTTGAACATCTGGGGAATGACATTCGAGGGAACCTGGCTCCTGTCCTCTTCCCTGGAGGAATATCATTGAAGTGAGAGCCTCTTTGATGAAAAGATGGGGCTGTTTTTGCTGGAGGACTGGTATTCTTCCTTTTAGTCAGAAGTGAACTTGATTGGGGAGGCTTTCTAGGGATTTAGGTTGGCCCAGGGTGGATAGAAACTACTGTAAATTTTATATATTTTTCTCTTTTATGATTTTTACATTGAATCCATTTGTGTATTATTTGCTTTGCCAAAATGCTAACAAAAGCTAGACAATTAAAAGCTTCCAGATCTAACCTAAGTATTCCTTAATGTTTATATTGTGACTAGTTAAGAATTAATTTTTACATATCTGACTGTTGTAAATAAAGATCATGATGCATTTACATTTATGGTTCGTTTTTAGAGAAGTCTTATATAACCAGCATTATTTAAAATATTTGCATTTTACTCAGGGTATTTTAACAAGGGCTAAGATGAGTAGTAGGTAAGGTTGATGATCTTGCTGGAGTTTGTATTTTGTTCAGTTTCCTTTCTACTTGCATAATCTGCTCTGTATTGCAAACTCATTGTATTTTATAGTATAGTTTTCATTGTACTTCAAAAATCATACTATTCCTAAACTAGCCACAGTGATAACTAGTCTGCACAAGTAGAATCATTTACCTTTTAAATTATTGGCTTTGTCTGATACCTGAAACATATCAAAATTATTATTTTGGCTTAGCGATTAATGAAATCATGTGAAAGCTGGTATTTTAACAAATACTGTGTGACTCTGAATCATATTGTCATGTTTAAAAGTGAGAGCTGCTTGTATATCCTTAGAACAGCAGACCATATGTGTCACTGTGAGTGTCAGAAATACTTGCATGAACTCATTTTCACCAAGCAGGGGGGAAATGTAATGTTTCTGTTGATGATATAATTTAGATACTATACTAAGTTCAGGCCATTTGATTTCTTCAAAATGGTTATATTAAAATGGTTAATATTTTTACTAAGCTTTGATAATTGATGAAAACAATGTGATTTAATACATGTATTTTTATATTATTGTATGGATTGTTAATTCAGCACTTAATGGCTTACTTAAATATGATTGGAAAAGAAACTTAAAGTTACCATTGCCTTTACCTAAGGTTATTACAATCTGAAATATTTCAACAAATCTCCTTTTAGGTTGCTTGTCTAAACTGGAGAGAGATTAAAAATGGTAAAGTGCAACTTTGAGTCTCTTTACCTTTGCATATTTAAGGTGATATTTAAAGGTACAATAATGTGGTATTGGTAATTGTAAGCTTTTTTTATGCTATGTCTTTGGAGTGAAAAGTCACGGTTTTCTCCTGAATTACATAAATGCTTTTATTTTATTTTGTATAATGACTGTCTTTTAGATCTGAATAAGTCACTTTAAAACCTTGGCCTATGAACTTTGCCTTACCAATCATGAATCTAGATGAATGCTATCTAGTTCTTGGTTCAGTTTTACCTATTTTTATTTTTGGTTCACTGCTTGCTTGAGCATAGCTGGGATTTGTAGCCCATTTTCTAGGCTTATTGCAATCTCACTGTGGTATTTTATAGAAGCTATTACAACTGATAGGCTAGCTTCATGGTATTGATGATACATGGCTTAACCATACTAAAAACTGCCTTTCCTCTCTAAATTGTAAAAAGGTGATTAAGTTTCACTTGATGGAGATATACTATATATGTGTGTTTATCATGGAACTAGTGCATTAGGCCATAAACTGTTTTTCTGGTCTACATTTTTTGTATTCAAAATTTTACTGAAGACAATGGACTCCTTCAGGTCTTTTTTTCTTTCAACCCTGAATTGTCCTTGTTTAGATTTTTAAGTACTGTAATTTTTTTTCAATAAAATCTCTGACTTGGGCAAGAAAGGTAAGAGTTCTAATTTGTGCTGATATTTTTCTAATTTCTTATGCTAAGTTTTTGTTGTCGCTTGTACTGTTCATACTATATAGAACTACCTAGTTTTAAAAATTATAATCTCACAAAACAGGCATCTTTAAACAGTACCCATGACATCTGATAATAAGAAATGAAATTTAATTACCTTAGACTTTCACACTGGAAAGCCAGATTGCTTTTAAGAGAGATTAATTTTCTGAGCAAAGTCAAACACATGTAACTGCAACCCATTAAACAGAATGGCATCAAAGGGTTTCTTAAGCAAATGAGTGGTGACTGCACAAATATATTGATGTAGTATCTTTGAAAGAAATGACAGAAGGAGAATCTTTTACTGATACACCAATGTAAACATTTTTTGGAGGAAAACTTTTCAGTTGTATTACAGTCTTGTTATTCACTGTAGTTATGTTCTACGAAGTTGCTGTGAATACTGAATTGGGGAATATTGAACTATTGTTCCTAAGGTTAGATAGGGTTAGATTCCTTTGAGCCTTGGGTCACATTTTCATCAACCAATGAATGAATACATAACCTTGTTTTATGTATGTGTGTTTAAAGACATTTAATACATATTTTTGATTCATTACCATTGCACTCATAGTCAACAGCACCATAACTCATGCCTGAACAAAGTTTATCTAACCAACATGTGTTTTCTCCATAAGGCATATCCCAGTCTTCTTGTGCTTAGGAGCACTAGACAGCACTTTTCAGCACTATACTTGGGGGCAATTTAAAACAGTGAAAAATCACCAACAAAAAGCACAAGAATGCAAAAAATCTGGCACTAAATAGACCACAAAAAAGACACTTGTTTAAAAGAAGGCAGAGTCATCTTCTTGACCTCAACTGGGAATGCACATGTATGTCAGGCAACTCAAATTTTCACTGCTCTGCATATGTTTCTGAATGATCGCAAAAGTCAGAAAGTGTGAGTATTGATTTAGGGCTTGGTTACAAATAAATTTTAGCAAGTAGACCAACTTGCAGATACGGAATTTGCAACTAGGAGTAAGGTTAACTGTATTTAGTTTTGTAGAGAGCAAAGTAGTGGTGTGAAAAATTTACGGATTTTGAAGTCAAGCCTTTGTGAATCCATACTCTTGTTCTTTTTACTTGTGATTACATTTTGAACCTCATTTTCTCCTTAAATACGGACAATACTTTTGCAGAAGTGTTGTCAGGTTGAAATGAGATTATGTGTACATAATGGGCCCAGCACCATCTCTAGCACATAGCATATATTAAATAAATGATAGTTACTATTATCATTATCATTATTATTATAAATATATTAAACACAATAACTGATGACTTGGAAAACATTTGTATCATAGGTCATAGTGCAGAATTTTAGACTTTAACCTTTTCTGTTCATATTTTATATAAAATTTGCCTTTATATTTCATATTTAAAGTGCTTTATATTATAGTCTTTTATGTTTCTTTTATACTCATTTATATTTGAACTAGACTCTGTCTCTAACATGATCTATGAAGAATGTTTTCAAATGAATTTTAGATTGACAAACCACTGCACTAAATCTCAAAACTTAATTGCGTACTGAGAAAGTACTCTAAAGTCTTCTCCTGACTATCCGCCCTCCCCCAATCATTAAGCTATTCATTTTTAGAAAGATGTATACTGTTTAGCTGGTTTGGGTTCAGAGTTATCTGATTTTTAAAATTAATTGTATCCGTATATATGAGGGGTGAATGCAGAGAGTCCTAAGAATTTAATGTTGAAAGGAATTACTATTGCTGTCCTTCTGTTAGAATATAAAGCACTAGTTTATTGGTGCCCAGCTAACCAGCCTCTCATATTCTCCACCTTTAGGAGAATTAAGCAAATGAAAATTAATTCCAAGGGATGTGCTGGAGCCATTATCCAGGAGATTCAGCCTGAATCTCTATATTTCCAGAATTTATGCATTAAGCACAATTCAGAATAATATTTCTCAGAACAGTGATGCCAGAATCAGTTTTGGGATACAGTACTTACAAAGTGAATCTGGGTAACCTCACTTAGGCATAACATTCAATTCACCAGGATATCCTGTTCCTAAACATGGTAAAAAATCTGTTTTCTGTAGGTGAGAGATTTTTAAAATTCTGTTTTGTTTTGAATTAATAGTCTTTCAACAGGTGTTATATTTGTCTACTGAAAGTTAGCATTTTTGTGTAGTCTATTGAAATATCAGGAAATAAGTTACTCAGCTTAAAATACAGTACTTGAAAGCCAACATAAGTATTACATAAGGAATTCTACATAAGAGATATAGCATGTTGTTTAAAAGTTTTAGAATTGTATCAGTCCAGTTTTCTGTATGGTTGGAATGAGAATACATATGGTCATAGTATTCATTGTTATTCTGCCAAAGAAAATGACTCTGATTTGATTGACTTCTTATTTATATGTGTTTATTAAGTATAAATATCTGAAGAAAGTGAACATTACCTCTTAATCTAAATTGCCATGCTGTACAAGTAAGCATACTGTTTATATTCACAATACAATAATGGCCCTGATCACAATAATTTATATCTGTTCAGAATCTTGAGTCAGTTTGTTTTAGAGGAGAAAAGGAATACTGTAGATATTTTCTTCTTCTATGAAGTAACAGAGAACCAGGATTTCATGAATGGCATTTTGATAATGATAATCATACCATATTGATTTACTCTGTATTTTTTGCTCAACTTTTGTTGTTTCTTAGGACACTAAAGTTTGAATGTTTAGTCTGATTTATAGCCTTTACAATAGAAGAGCCATTTAAAATAGAGTTAGTTTAAGTAAGGAAACTATTTAAGTTTTTCTCTTAGACTGGTCTAAGAGAAAGGAGAAATTTTATGATAGAAAACTTACCTAAAATGATTTTTAAAAATACACACAGCCTTTGTCTTCCACTGTAATTTGATGTGCTGACTAGTTATCTAAAATTATTGAGTGGAATTCGAAAGCTAAATGCTTTATTTATAACCCCTGTAAATTGATATTTATTTGTATCCTTAAAGCATTTTTGATTAGAGAATACAGGAAGAAAGTCTATTTAAAATGTTGTTATATTCTAAGTATATATCATATATATTCTAATCTATTATAATAGATTAGAATTTAATTGTTTGCTTTTTATCTTATCTCAAAGTCAGATTGAGATCCTGATTTCACATTAGAAACTGATACATTTTTCCTAGAATTTATTTTGAGATAAAGTTGATTTTTGTATCATAGGAAAGTACAACTTAATAAAATTATAATAAATATTTCTTTTACAAAAGACATTTTAATAGTCTCTAATTTGATTTAAAATTCTCTATTTTGATGCATTCACAATTTTATATTTCATATGATATAAGTTTAATGTTCATATTGATATTTGAAAACATGAATCTAAAAAGTTTTCATTCAGTTCTACTGAACTATCAATATTAATGTTGATATTCTTATTGTATTATACTTTATTAAAAGTGGAGAGGATACATATAAATCTACATAGTACAGATATAGTATAGTAGTATAAATAACTGTATTTGAATGCTTATTATGTTTTCCATATTTAGTCTTAAAAACCCTTTAGGAAAAATTGTATAAATAGATATTCAATCTTGGTATTTCAATGTTACCAAAATTGACTACATATATTTTTTCATATATTTAAAATATTTGTCCTTCTGTGATAACTTAATACAAGTATTGGCTTGACTTCATATGTTGTCATTTGGGTTTGTGATGCTTCAGAAATCTAGAACCTTAAAAAGTGAATGTTAGTAATGATAGCAAACACAATGATGCTTACTCTGTGCCAGATACTTTTTTATGTGCTATTTATATATTTTAATTAACTTAATCCTCTTAGCATCCTTATAATGTACACTATTGTTTACAATTTAAACAATTTATTATAGTTTTTTCCTTTGGCAAGCCAAAATTAGCGCAGTTTCGAAGTTTCTTCATATTGCTGTCATGTTGCTAATAAATATAAATAAATTCTCTTCATGAAGTAGTCTTCATTTCTGGTTACAAAATGCCATTGGAAGTGTGAGTTGTTTTGAAATACCCACAAGCACTCTGCCATTTGGAATGGCACTCACAATCAAGATGTGTGCAATAATGAAAATGATAACTAAAATGTTTCATTGCTTCCACTGGATTAATCACTGGAACCCAATTCTCCATTTTGATTCTTCTCTTTGTATGTTTCTCAGATAGTTTCTAGTACCTTCTTGCTGATCTTCAGCATCACCCAGTTCTAGCACTTCCTGGTCTGCTTTCTTGCTCTCTATTTTATCTTGTTCTGCCTGCCCTCTATGGTCCCTCATTGTCCCTCCAGACTGTTTTATAATGTGCCTCGTAGTTGTCACAGTGCTACTTCAGTTCAGCTGTGATGATATCCTCTGTATTCTTATGTTCCTTTCCTCTCTTTTCTCATGTAACTTAGCAAAAGTCTGGCAAGACCTCTTAAAGGAGGAAGATCTTTTAGCTGGAACTTCAAGAATGAGTTGGAGCTCACCAGCTCATTGGGGATGGGAATTAGCAGACAGAAAGGCATGGTCAAGCCTTAAGTTTGAAACAGCACAGAGTATTTGGAAAACTGTGAATCCAGTATTATTGAGGTATACTGTATGCTTGTATGGAGGAGTATGTAGCAGCCAGGGTGAGGTTGAGAAGGTGGACAGAGGTTAGATCATTATGAACTTTGTGGTCTCTAGAAATGTACGTGAACCCATGTAATTTTTGAGAGGTTAAAATCATCAGATTTATCTTTTAAAAGATGACATAGTAGTATATAGGTTACATTAGGATAGTAGTATAGAGGTTACATTAGGTAATTACAGGTTAAGACTGTATCAGGAGTCCAAGATCCATACTTATTCCCCCAGTAGGTAGGATCCATGGGCTAGAATGAGCCCTTAAATTTTACTAGACCTGGTATTCTGATTAACTTTTGCATGGCATCCATTCATTTAACAAAGATTTGTTAACATTAGATATGCTAGTATCAATAATGCTAGATACTGTTCTAGGCCTTAACAAGTGTTAGGGTATTAACAGTGGTGAACAAGATAGATATGGTCTCTTGGAGCTTACATTTTAGTGAATAAAAAAAACTTTGCTGGAGGATGGGAGGGAAAGTAAATAAATAAAAATGGTCATAGAGAAAATTATGCAGGATAATGTGATAGAGAATTATAGGACATGAAGGTAATTAGAGAGAATATGATTTGTAGGCTGGAATTGGCCAGTCCAGTGCCTTTGCTCTTATAACAATGTGGGGAAAGAAGCAAGAGTGCGTATTACTCAAACCTATTCATTCAAGAAGGGAGGATAAGTTTTAGCCATCCCTCCTGGTTGGTTCCTGAACAGGTTGACCAAAGCTTTTAAATGTCACTGTAGGTTGGCCTGCAAATGGTCAAAAAAAAGTCATTTTTGTTTACAAAGTACAGCATCACTACTAATACTTTTGAGTTTTTTTGATTTTAATTTTTTTTAAATTAATATGTAATGTACATATATATGGGATACATGAGATATTTTGATACATGTATACAATGTATAATGATCAAATCAGGGTAATTAGGATATCCATCACCTCAGACATTTATCATTTCTTTGTAATTTTTGAGTTTTTTTTTAAAAGAAAGCTTTCAGGTGCTAAATATATAGTGCTTTAGATTTCATCTTATATTTGTTATGAAATTTAATATGTAAGAACTTCCCCAGAGAGGTTACCAATTTAGTCTCTGCTTTCATGGCTACTTAAATATTGTGCAGTGCAACCAGTCTTTTTTATAACATTTCAAACAATGCATGGAATGCCATGCTTTCTGCTTTTTATTTTTTTCACTTTTTTTATTTGCATACAAATTCTTAGGTCTTAAATGGCTTATTTGAGATTGATATATATATTTTTTTTTCCTGAGGATATGATCTTTGGACTTTTTAATAAATGTCTTTAATGGCCAATGTGAGCTTTTTAAAAAATATTTCTTAGACTATGGTTATCATTTTAAAACTGTCCTTCTCTTTTGTATCCTAAGAAACCTTTGAAATAGGTTCTAAAATGCTTTCTTTAGAAATTAAGACTGCTGATTGATTGGTAACCATTTGACTCCACAGATGAAGACTCAACACCTTTTCCTAGTTGCCTTTTAAAATGGTGGTGACATTGCCAGAGTCCCCATTCTTTTTCTTTTTTTTTAAATCAAAATCAGAGAAACAGAAATGCTGCAAACATTTTACCTTCTAAGAAGCTTCGACTCTGGTTTTCTGCCTTTTATGTTGCTACTAGAATTATTCTGATGGTCTATAAAACTCAGTTTTCTAATTTTCCTTCAGATATGTCAGATATATAATATCAGAAAAGTTCAAAATCAATGATGCATAGAACACTTCCAAATAATATTTAACAAGCACTTTCTGTACGTAAGTCACCTGCAAATTCTCCAACTGAAGGTCAATTTGAACAACTGAAAATTCACAAAGAAATCATATAGATAGAAGGGGTTCCCTGTATTACAGTTAGCAAATGCCAACCAGATATTTGTTGCCCATCATCTGGAAAGGGATTCTGATAAACCAGAGACACATGCCCACAAGTATTTATCTGTGTCTTAAGCCAATAAAACTTGTAAAATTTTTATTATAGTGAAATCACAATTACCTGAAACAGTGACCGATACTTAATGGGGAAAGTTTGATGACTTAATAACTTATGCTCTTAACAGTATAGCTTCTTTCTCTTGTAACTTCGTATTTAAATCTGATGATTGGTTATAGGCAGTTTACTATTAGTGTTTCAGGTCAATATAGTTGGACCATTTATCTTTAGGTTATAATGTAATTGTAGTAACATTTAATAGTATGTACTTGGTTTTCTTGAGGTCTTTTAGATTTGTATAGATTGTGTAGTATTAGGTCTAGAAATTGTTCTTTAAAAACTAAGGTTATTTAGATTTCATCTCATTTCATTTCATTTACATATATCCTTGATAAACTCTTCTAATTTGTATTTTATATCATTTGTCAGATAAATAAGTATCTGTTACATTTGACTCAAAAACTTGATGTCTTGTTTAATTGTGTTTTCAGCCATAAATTTCTTGGTTCAGTTGTATGCACATGTAATGAAAGCTTATGATGTCTTCATTTTGTAAGGGGCTGGGAATTTAAAATGAGTACGATGTCTTGATCCACAAATACCATGTAGTTTAGTAAAAATTGAGAAAGGGAAAGCAAAAAAGGAGACCAAATATTTTTTAAGAAAAGCATTGATCCTAGGTGATTTTTTGTTCTTCTACTTAAATTTTGGTTTTGTATGTTATCTTTGGCCTCCTCCACTCTTTCCACATCTAGACATGTCTGTGTCTTATTTCTTTATTTGTTATATCAGCCTCTTCTTTCAATTTTGTCAGTTTCTCATAAGCTTTCATTTTGATAGTATGTCAGTCTTCTCCTTGGTCTCCCTTTTGATTCTCCTGCCTCTAATCCATATCACATGTAACTCCAAGTAAACATTTCTAAACCATGGTTATGCCCATGTTACTAGCTAGCCTAAAAATAGCTTTCACTCCCTTTATAATAAAATTGAGATTTGTTCCTTTCTACCTTTGCTGCTCACCTATGACCCACAATACTTCACTCTTTTGTAGATGGTCTTATTTTCTCTGTGCCCCCAGGCCTCCTCCAGCCTTCCCATGTCAGCCATGTCCATTTGTTCTTACCTTTGCCCACAACAATGCACTCCTCCTTCTTCCTGTTAGATTCATGTCTTTCAAGGAACAGTTCAAATTCTATACCTTTTCTTTAATACCTTCCGCAACTCTTCATATTTCCGAGGTCATTCTGTATTCTGAAATGGCATTGCACCTTCTGTCTCTGCTATACATTCATTCTTTAATGGGTAATCTTCTATTTTATACTGTTATTTATCTGCTTACTTTTATATTGTATCCCTAATGACATCGTGTACCACCCCAGTGATGGGAGACCAGCTCTTAGCATAGTTTTTAAAGTGCTGGTGGTATTTTACTGAGTACTACTATTTTTTTTTTTTTAAGTGATAGGGTCTCACTCTGTTGCCCAGGCTGGAGTGCAGTGGTATCATCACAGCCCACTTGAACTCCTGGGCTCAAGTGATCCTCCCACCTCAGCCTCCTGAGTAGCTGGGACTACAGCACACATCACCACGCCTGGCTAATGTTTTTTATTTTTAATTTTTTTGTAGAGATGTGGTCTCACCATGTTGCCCAGGCTGGTCTGAAACTCCTGGCCTCACGCGATCTTCCTGTTTCTGCCTCCCAAAATACTGGGATTACGGTCGTGAGCCACCATGCCTGGCTTACCCTATGGTTTTTAGGGCGTTTCCCACCATTAGTTATGCTGCCAGTGCAACCTTAAGGAACACCATTCTTTCTGACCAATATTAGTATCCAGGGTTTTCATTGCTTTTAATTTGTCCGTTTATGTACTTCATGACGTGATAGCATTTAAAATTCCATGTGACATCACTAAAAAGCTGATTGGGTGGCTAGGGTGCAGACACAGGGCTTGCTGACCTTTTGGTTGGGGGAATTCTTAAATACTGCTGTCGTAAGGATTTCCCTTTGACCAGTGGCAGAGAGAACACTATGCCTCAGGTCATGTGGGGTGAGGGTAGGATGTAGTCCACTAGCCAAGGTTGTTTTTGCAAGCAGAGGACAGGGAGCATTCAATGTGCAGACTCTCACTGAATTTTCAGTGGTCTGTAGGAATGGCTCCTTTTTATTTAATAGTTTAACACTTTCATATCATGAATTTTTAGCTTCTGCTGGGTGTGGGTAGGGGTAGTAATATATGTCTGTGTGGGTGAGAAGTGGGATCTGGGGATCAACTTTTTAAAAAAATAGACTATCCACAAATTGCCTGTTTAAGAGGTATCTAGAGCCTCCAATTCCTGAACTTCCATGACTTAAATGACTTGTTCAGGGTCACAGCTAGTCAGGATTTAAACTCTGGCCCTGTTATATAATGACCAAGTTATACAACCTCCCATGCAAGGGTAAAATATATATTTTATATATATATATTTTTCTAATTTTTTAAAACTTAGATGTAATGGCCCACTAAAATATCTCAGTTAGATATTTTGGTCAATTTAATGAATACATTGGGCAAGTCATTGGATCAAATGTGTGTTTTGTTGATCAAATGAAATCTATTGAATTGTGAACATGTTTTATTTTTCAGTGTAATAGTTTTTCATCACGTAAATATGTTCTCCATTGTTCCTCTTTCCTCTTCCACTTCACCTAACTTTTTCTCTCCTATTCTTTGGTATCGGTTTAACTTACTGGGTTCTTACATTCAAATTTTTAATAAACTTCAAGTTTATTAAAAAGTAAATTGTTCTGTTACTTGTCAGTTAAATTTTCTATTCCAAATGGTTATTGACAACAGTAAATATTTGAATATCATTTATTATTTTATAAAGAGTAAATTTATAGACTCCATCCTTCCTGTTGTATACAACAGGAAGTACTATTGTAATCCCTATTTCATGGGTTCATAAGAAGATTTTTTAAAAATTACCTACATTGAGTCAGATCTTCTGAACTTCAGTCCTTTTACAACTTAAAATTTTCAGAAATTATACTTTTTCCCATATTTCTACAGTGATTTTTGCCTTTTTGAATGTTAACTTTTGAAAACACTATTGGGAGTCGAAATTTAAATTACTTGTCAACTTGTGGAAGTTGCCTGTTTCAAAATTTGATTGGGTTCTCCTTTTGAGGAAAGCTTTAGGACTTTTTATTGTTGAATCCTTAATTTATCCTTTTTAATTGTTGCAAATTGTATTGATAATTTAATTCAAGGCACAAATTTGGCATTAGCCTTTTTCATATAAACTAATATCAGACCCCTTCCCTTTTCTTTTTCTTCTTATAGCTTCTTGGAACTCTAGTGCTTGCCCACCCAACTTTTAGAACTGACTGCTTTTAGGAAATACCAATGAATCTAACTCATTTTGTGGTTGAGCATAATCTCAGAGTCACCCTCTTTTCCTCAGCAAACTATTGTAATCATATGTTTGTTATTGAAATGCCTTTACTTTCCGTTGGAATGCTCCTTAAAGGTGCTACCTATCTGGCTGACTGCATGAGTTTTCTTTTGTCCTATTTCTTCCAATATATAACTCCCAGTTTCACAGTGTAGCACTGTGAAGGACAAGAAGGGCAAAGCAGACACTTTCTATATGAAAAAGGTACCTTTACACACGCAGACACACACACACTTTCTTCTTACGTTGTCTTATTTCTGATTGGCAATCCTTGATTTCATTTTGTCATGAGAACATACTTATTTTCTTGACAATCATAATCATGAATTTCATTAAAAGTAAATTGAGCTATGAAAATATATGAAGAAATTAGATGTTCTAACCATGAATATATAGCATCACTGTGTCTTGAGTGAATTACAGACTTTACTCATTTCTGGGCCATTTGTTTTATATATAGATTAAATATAGATAATTACTCATTTGACAGGTTACTTTATTACTTTGATATATCTCAAAGTACCACATGCAGTTATAGTGTGATTATTGTCAATAATTTGGATTCATTAATAACCAAAATTAGCATTTCATAAATTAAAATTTCAAAGTTGGAATTTGATTTTGTTTAAAGTCAGTTTTACTTCTGATGCTTATTTTGACTTAATCATAAAATATACTTTTTTAAATAACTTTTTATTTTTAAGTTCACACATTAAATGTAAGAATGTTTTATAACTATTCTAAATTATAGTTAGAAATATTAGTTTTTGTAGGTGAGTCAGTTCATTTTTGCCTTGTGCCTCACTTGTATGAAAAATTACGAGTTAAATTTATTTGTTGGGAGCAAATATTCATCACATATGATATATTAAGTTGAAAATTTAGTTTTACATTAACTAATCCATGTAACTAGAGCATTTAGATGTTCAATAATTGTTCTGCAATATAACTAATACTTTGTTTTGCAATAGTATGTGGGTTAGATAAATATTAGATGGTTAAACTGCTTAGAAATTATTTGCATGCTCATTAAGATTTATTACCTGAAGGAATAAAATTAAAAGATTCTAATCAAGTATCATGTTTTAATCCTTAATTTTTATTTTGCTTTGTTTTTCAATAAGGATTCATGTTTCTGGTTGAAAGTGAATTTTACCTGCTCTTTTAGGTTAACGCAGTTCTTTAGAAAAGCAGATCTATTCTAGCTATGTAATGCATTTTATTTAATTTTATAGTTTTTATGATATCATATATTACAGATTGCCAAAAATATAGAAAAATTTTAGAGAACATTTTTGGATTTGATGGATTACCACTCTTGAAAGGGAAACAAAACACTAAATATTTCTAATCCCGCATTATTTACCGCATGGGTGGTTAAATGCTACTTTAAGCCTCATAAAATTAAAAGGGAGAAATCTGCCAACTGTAGCAGGAATTGGATTTAGGAAGAGTGGTACAGAGCCAAAATATTGCTACAGAATTAAATGTCAAAAATCTTCTTTAATAGTAGATATATAGTTCACAGTGCTTGGTTATGATTAATACATTTAATCTAAATCACTGAAAGTTGCACTCTCCTTTTCCATAAAATACAATAGGACACAAATCAGTTTTACTGTAGATGGATAACAATTGGAAAATAATGCATCTTCCCGCCCAATAAATTGTCAGTTATACCTTTTAACTAAAATCAATTCATCTTTCCAAAATTTATTGCAATTTCTAATAATAAATCTCCTCAAATGTTTATTCATTTGGTTTTTGATACATTTGTGCCACTTTTGCTATGGTCTAATGTTTTCTCTTTTGATTCATTGTAAATTAGAAAATCTATTTTGAGTCAATTTTCTAGTTAAGAAGTTAAAATCTATAACCTAGCACCTTTTCCACTCTCCTTTGTACATTTTAATACCCTTGAACTTGAACTTAAATGCAATCCTGTAAATTCTTTTTAGAAGGAGATTAAAAGACTTTTCAATGTAACTTCTTGAGTAAGGGCCAGATTCATAAAACAAGCACTTAGGAAGTTGTTAGATGATTGTTGCCATAGATCCATTTTTGAATCAAAAGTGGGGGAGGCAGGGATTCATGGTAGTTGTACTATCATTTTATGTAAGTATTTGGTACAAAGAAGATAAATACCCATTTGAATTAGGATCAGGATCAGATATTGATCCTAATGGGAGATTGCTTTTATTTTCTGTTGATAGCAGTAACCCAAAAGTGGCATTAAAAAGGAATAGAAATAATCAGCCATATCCTGTGTCTTAAATGTATTCTTATTAACCTCCAGGTATACATTTTTAATCTCCAAATGTACATTTTCAGATTGTGCTTTCTTAATGTGCCCTGAATGTGTGAAATGAGATTAATTTTCCATATATACTACATTTTAAGCTGTAGTTATCATTTTTGTACATGCAATACATGATACATGAGCATTTCTCATTCTTTATACTCAAATTAGATTTTTCCAATATCACATCATGAGCACTGACTCTTGTCATTTTAATTTTGTACCTTTCTTCACTTCTTCAACAGTGAAGTCGGATTGGTATCCCTTTTTATCCACCTTCAGCTCCACACTGCTATTATATAAAATCTAACAATGAAAGTGAGAATTAGTTTACTTTTCCACAAATTTAATAAAAATGTGTTTGAAATCAATATGTTCTGAGGCTTGGTGTTCCATCTATACTTTTTAAGTTATAGCAGCTAAAATTCTAAAATAGATTTTCAGAATGGATACTATTAGAAATGAAAGTGCCATTCATTTGACTGGGACTGGTAACTCACTGGCAAATGTATGTGGCTGCTGTCATATAAGATGTCATGGGATTAATTTGGTATCTTTTGGTAATTTGGCACATTAAGAAAGCATAATCTGAAAATGTATATTTAGAGATTAAAAATGTACACCTATACAATATGGCTGAATAGCAGGTAAAAGTATAATTTGTATAGCCATAATAGCAGGAGTAGAATTAATTATTTGGGCTGACTACACAGTGAAGAAAACAGATGTTTTCTAAGGCAAGGATCAGAAATTAATCTCAAGTCTGTCTTGTTCATTTAAAAATAGTTCTTTTTTTAAGCAGTGAACTTATTAATTTTTTGATATATGAACTCTTTAATATAAAATATATTACTTATTTGGAGTAACCAAATTAATTTCTGTATTAACAAATTATGTGTTTTAATGAATTTAGCTAGCTGTAAAAACTTTAAAAATAATCTCTGACTTACATATACTTCCCAATTTGTTTTTCCCATCAAAATAAATATAAAAGTAAATCAGATCATGCTCCTTTAAATAAAAAATGATAAACTAAAATGCTTATGCCTTTGTTTTAAAATGCTAATAATAGTTTTTAGTGGTTTCCTCTGGTTATTTTATAAATATTGGTTAACACAGAGTCAATTTATTGCTGAGTGTTTAGGATTTTCACTATTACTGTCAATAATGAAGTCATTAACAATAATTGTAATGTCACAATTGTCATCTTTGCATGGGTAGCATTCAATTTTATGAAGCACAACAGATTTATCATACCCACCTTTCAAAAGAGGAGGTTGAGGTTTGGAGAGGATAAGTAATTGACATAACTAATAAGAGGCAAAGCCAGGGTCCAGTCTGCTGATTCCTGCTAAAATGTACTTTTCTATTTCCTCCATTAGCCTCTCTAATCTATTAATAGTTGAATGTGAATTCATCCAATGTTTTTAACCATAGTTTTAGGAACTATTACTATTTACAAGCAAAATGAGTGTTTTTAAACAGGTTCACTTAGTAAACTGTATGTATTTACTCAGTTTTCTAGTTCAATCTCTTGGCCATTGACATAGCCTATTCTCCCTGTTTAATCTTTCCATCTCTACTTTCTTTCACACCACTATCAACTCACCTCAGACCCTAATGTGATTCTTGTGACCCTTTTGACTTCTAATTTAAATCTTGTAGTGCCTCCTCTAATACAATATAAATTCCTTTTCTTCCAATTCCAGGTCTTGACCATTAGAATATATTTTTCCATGTTCATATCCTACTTCTCTCCAGTTGATGCATCCTGAATGTGCCTTGAACTTTCTGGCTTCTGTCACTCTGCTCCTGCTGTTTTTACCATTTGAAACATCACATTCCATGTCAGTCTGTAGAAATCTTGCCCATTCATCAAGGCACATCTTAGTTACATCCTAATCTGAAAACTTCCCAGAAGGCATCTCTCCTCTCATTCAGAGGCATCTGTCTGTCCCATCACTTCATTGCTGATGGAACTGTGTTTTAGCCCTTCTGATACAGTGCAAAAAGCAAAGGACTACAAATCAGAATAACTTCTCTCACATCCATGATTTACTGGCTGTGTGACCTTGGAGAAATCACTTTTTGAGCTTCAGTTTCCTCATCCCTAAAATAGGGATAATAAAAGATAAGATGAAATAATATATATAATAGGACTTTGTGAACTGTAAAAGAACTATTATTACTCATTTACTTCAGGAGTACAAAGCTCATATGCCTTCAGGGGCCATGAAGATAATATACATGTGTGAAGTAGCTTAGTGTTAGGGATGTTATCAGCACGCTGGAAGTGCATTCTCTGGCTGAAGATACTCAAATCCAAAACATTTTAAGATGTTGTGATGGTCAAAAAAGGGGGGGAAAAAAAACTATTTACTGGCTGAGTACTACTGCATTCTTCTATACATCATCTTCCCTATCCAAATCTAAGCTGAATAAAAGCATCATTGCATTCCCACAAAATACTGTACGTTGCAGGTATTTAATGCACTCTGGGAGGAGGACTGGGTGAATGGATGACTTAAGTGGTTAAGTGAAGTTTAAATGTATAATGTGGGAAATAAGATGTTGGTATTTGAATCTGTTTTCCTGATAAGCAAGCAGAAAGTATAAAAAAGACATTGCATGGGCCATAGTTTCTCTTTTGGTCTTCTAGTGAAAACGTTCTGTGTATGTATATGCTATGCATGGTTTTGCCTTAACTCCTTTTCAAATAGAATTGATTACAGAAGCACCATTATAGTTAGTTGAGAATTCAGGCATTTTGCTGCAAAAATGTTATTTTCCCTGTCCTCTTTACATTGTTGGGCTCCAGTAAACTGAAGAGAGCAGTAAGTTTGAGTATAGTGTCTATTCCATTCGATTGCTTTTCCTTCTGAAGGTTCTTGACAATTGGCTGAAGACAATCCTAGTGGTTGAGATTTGATGATTGTTCCCTATCTTTTGTAAACAACATATGGTTGGATTTAAAGAATTCTACCATAATAATTTCTACCAAATAACAAACAATCTCAGATTATCATTCATCATGATTTCTGATTTGCACGGACTTGTTTATATTAACTTCACGTTTTCTATTTTCCTTTCTTTTAATATGTTTTTTGTCCATTATTGATATTTTTAATTCCTCTTGCTCTTTCCCTACCTCCTCTTTTTTGTTCTTATTTTCTCCTCCATTCTAGTAGTTTGGAAGCTAGGTTCCTTGCTTGCTTCCATCCTTCGAAGTCTAAAATTTTGCTATGCATGTTTAACAGCTTTCAAAATCTACTGAGTATTTAAACTTCTGAATAATACAAGGACTTCGGAACACTAATTTTGATCTCCCCTCTCCAAACTTAAAATATTCTCTTGATTTCCAATCTTTTAGTTTTGTAAACCTACTAATCAGACACTACTATTAATATACAGCATGTATTTAGATCTACAAGGATTATCAGATTCTTTCTCACCTTTTCGTGTTAGATTTCAGATTTTCATTGCAGAGTCATTTTCATCTTCTTTCACTA